>NW_019268517.1:5411913-5505257 GCF_002738365.1 Cucurbita moschata
GAGTTATGGCTATCATTGATGATGATATTTCATCTACTGAAGAGTTTAGATTACCATAAGGTATCTTGTGCATCGTTCATGTTTTAGGATGATGCACAAATATGGTGGCAACAAACGTAGATGTTTCTCAGTCCTAATGGTCTATATTAAAACAAAGAAGGCAGAGAGATTCATCATATACTTGGATGAAGGTGTTTGACTCGACTTAAGCTTACTCGGTAAAGCTATTCATTAAGATTTTCTCAACTCGACCAAGGTGGCCTCAACCTAAGTGACTTATTTCTAGCCTCGATGGCTTAGGCCTCGACCTTGACTCTAAGATCATCCCTTTGTCATGGCTTTCTAACACTACATGGGTAACAAATTTTGATTTGTTAACTTATTTGATTCGGTTGTGTGTTTCTCGTATTTTCTTTTTTATTCACTCATTCCCATTAAGGTTTAGCTTCTCCTTTAGTCTCAAGTTAATGTTTTATGTAACGATCCTAAATTTCTACATACTCAGAGTCGCTACTAAGTCTCATGCTTGTCTCTTACATGCGGAATATAGCTCTTAGATACTCATCATAAATAACAGAAAATTTAAAACACATTCAGAACACTTAAACTACTAGAACACATTGTTCGTCTTACGTGTTTCAAAACATAACGTTGGAATTTAAAATTAAAACAAAAAAAATTACAAATGAAATAATTTAAATAATGAAATAAAAGCGTTTTGTCCTGACCTAAGACTAAGAATTTAAATGCAACTACCCAGTGCACGTGCCACAGTATCTATTTTGGGTGTCGTCGTCATCCATACATGGGCGTCTTGTCTTTACCTGAAAAATTATATGTGGCACACAGCTTGAGTATTTCGAAAAATACTCAGTAAGTCACCCACTGTAGGGGTCATGCTGATGCAAACACATGGAACATGCTGATATGAACCAAGAGACATCAATCATAAATGATATGAACCAAGAGACATCAATCATACAATATGCTTCAATGAAGATGTGAAGAAAAGGTTGTCAAAATTATCAAAAGATGTTTCAATTCATGCTACATTGAAGAAGAATAAAGTTTGATTGTTGTAAATTTTGGGTGGGTTATAATTTAGAGTTATTGTGTTTTAAGACTTTTTATTTAATTTCGGTTACATTTACATAATGGCTAATTATGGCCATAAAGTGTGAATGTTACAACTTTTGGAATGCCTTTAATAGTTTCATTTTGAGGCTATATAAAGCCATCTATGTTGTATTTGTAATCAGACTTAGAAGATATATCAAAAGAAGCATTTGTGCTTTTCTTTAGCCAATGGCTAAGTTTCTTTGCAACTCTATGTAGTTTAGGTTGCATGTAGAATCATTCAAGCTCGACATGATCAATCTTGCTTGTGGAGTGATTCGAATCTCAAACAAGTGTTTGAGATATTTGATCAACAAGAATCATTGAAGCTAGACATGATCGATCTTGCTTCTGGAGTGATTCGAATCTCAAACAAAGTGTTCTTGGCTTGAGATATTCGATCAACAAGGTAATCCGAATCTTATTCCCCTTGTAGTTGATTCTTTATCTTATCAATTTCATTCATAAGAAGATCAAATGTCCTCATTGGATTGATTAATATTGAAATTAAGGGCAGATTCTCACTCAAATCCAACTAATATGCCGTGGAAATATTTCAAAGTTTATATCCACATGGGTCAATTAAGGCCTTTAAAACGTGACCTTGGTCTTCATGTCTCGCCTAAGCCCATTAAATAAATTAATACAAATTGAAATAATAACAAAAACATAATTTATTTACCTCTACCCTATTAAATGAAAATGTAACTAACCTATTCAAATTATGAAACTACTTAAGCATGTGCCACGATCTCCGAGTTGTGATGTCGCTGTCAGCCGTATAAGGCAGCCTTGCCTTTACCTGAAAAATGAGAGTAGCATATGATTTAAGTATTTTAAGAAATACTCCGTAAGCGACCCCTTATTGAGGTTACATGCAAACATATACAATTTCATGAACGGGACTTATCATAACAGTTTATTTTCCTACAGCGGCTATAGTAAACGAGCAATGATGTGTACTTAATTTTCCTCCGCACAGTTCACACATGTGAGTATGAACCCATCAGTCGGTTCACACACCTCTTAGGCCTCTTTCTGGTCAGACGAGCATTCTCTGGTAGCTGTTGATGCTGGATACCCATTAGGAATAACAATCATCTTGGCACCATTATAGTAAACATAATGATCGTTTTCCTGCATCGTAATGTACACATTCGTACTATCGTGAAGGAGAAGGAGTATCCCCGATGCATGAGCACACAATAATGCATGACGTCCCTACGTTTTTTTCATTTGCATTATCATATACTACAACCCCATCAACATCTTCCTTCATATCATATCATTTTATTATATCGTTTATCATATCTTCCATGTGTGTATCGGGGTTGTATTTCATGTCAATTAGTCATTTTGCATGTCAATCATATCATATCATTCATGTTGCACAAAATGTCATACCATAACATTTTCATGCTTCCAGACGTAACAATTCACATCATGCACATATCATATCATATGATATATCACAACAATCCTATAACATATCCCGAGCATGTCTTCAACATATTATATCTTAACATATCATATCATAAACATATCAATTCATCAAATACAGCATAGCATTCACGCATCATAACACATGCATATCATTTCATAATAGTTTGCATATATGGGCATATGACACGTGTCATCATAAAGCACAAAATTATAACCAAACGACGGTAGGGCTACTTACTTGGTTGGCCTTAGTCGACGTTTTCCCTAGTTCGAGTACATTGAAGAAGAATAAAGTTTGATTGTTGTAAATTTGGGTGGGTTATAATTTAGAGTTATTGTATTTTAAGACATTTTATTTAATTTCGGTTACATTTACATAATGGCTAATTATGGCCATAAAGTGTGAATGTTACAATTTTTGTAATGCCTTTAATAGTTTCATTTTGAGGCTATATAAAGCCTTGTATGTTATATTTGTAAGGAAGACTTAGAAGATATATCAAAAGAAGCATTTGTGCTTTTCTTTAGCCGATGGCTAAGTTTCTTTGCAATTCTATGTAGTTTAGATTGCATGTAGAATCATTCAAGCTTGACATGATCAATCTTGCTTGTGGAGTGATTCGAATCTCAAACAAAGTGTTCTTGGCTTGAGATATTCGATCGACAAGGTAATCCGAATCTTATTCCCCTTGTATTGATTCCATATCATATCATTTGGTATCAGAGCTTCAGGCTCAAGATCGGATATATGTTTCCTTTGCGTTTCTTCTCAATTTGATTTTTATTTATTTTCATCTTTTTAGTTTTTAATCGACCCAGAGTTCAAAATTCAATCTTTGCTCTATTTACAATTTTGAGAGTGTGAGAATGAGAGCTTCATTTGTGTAAACGTGTGTAAAAAGAGTGGCCTAAAATTTTCTTGAGTGTATACACGTGAGAGAGTGTTGTGAGGTCCTTCGTATTTCCATAACTTTTTTTTTGCAGCAAAGTTTCACAAATAGATTCGAGGACGAATCCTCTTGAAGAAGTGGAGAATGATATGAACCAAGAGACATCAATCATACAATATGCTTCAATGAAGATGTGAAGAAAAGGTTGTCAAAATTATCAAAAGATGTTTCAATTCATGCTACATTGAAGAAGAATAAAGTTTGATTGTTGTAAATTTTGGATGGGTTATAATTGAGAGTTATTGTATTTTAAGACATTTTATTTAATTTCGGTTACATTTACATAATGGCTAATTATGGCCATAAAGTGTGAATGTTACAATTTTTGTAATGCCTTTAATAGTTTCATTTTGAGGCTATATAAAGCCATCTATGTTGTATTTGTAATAAGACTTAGAAGATATATCAAAAGAAGCATTTGTGCTTTTCTTTAGCCAATGGCTAAGTTTCTTTGCAACTCTATGTAGTTTAGGTTGCATGTAGAATCATTCAAGCTCGACATGATCAATCTTGCTTGTGGAGTGATTCGAATCTCAATCAAGTGTTTGAGATATTTGATCAACAAGAATCATTGAAGCTAGACATGATCGATCTTGCTTCTGGAGTGATTCGAATCTCAAACAAAGTGTTCTTGGCTTGAGATATTCGATCGACAAGGTAATCCGAATCTTATTCCCCTTGTATTGATTCCTTATCATATCATTTGGTATCAGAGCTTCAGGCTCAAGATCGGATATATGTTTCCTTTGCGTTTCTTCTCAATTTGATTTTTATTTATTTTCATCTTTTTAGTTTTTAATCGACCCAGAGTTCAAAATTCAATCTTTGCTCTATTTACAATTTTGAGAGGTGAGAATGAGAGCTTCATTTGTGTAAATGAGTGCAAACAGAGTGGCCTAAAATTCCTTGAGTGTATACACGTGAGAGAGTGTTGTGAGGTCCTTTGTATTTCCATAACTTATTTTTTGCAGCAAAGTTTCACAAATAGATTCGAGGACGAATCCTCTTGAAGAAGTGGAGAATGATATGAACCAAGAGACATCAATCATACAATATGCTTCAATGAAGATGTGAAGAAAAGGTTGTCAAAATTATCAAAAGATGTTTCAATTCATGCTACATTGAAGAAGAATAAAGTTTGATTGTTGTAAATTTTGGGTGGGTTATAATTTAGAGTTATTGTATTTTAAGACATTTTATTTAATTTCGGTTACATTTACATAATGGCTAATTATGGCCATAAAGTGTGAATGTTACAACTTTTGTAATGCCTTTAATAGTTTCATTTTGAGGCTATATAAAGCCTTGTATGTTGTATTTGTAAGGAAGACTTAGAAGATATATCAAAAGAAGCATTTGTGCTTTTCTTTAGCCGATGGCTAAGTTTCTTTGCAATTCTATGTAGTCACGGTCTCGGGGTATATATGATGCCGCCGTCATTGTCACATGGATGTCTTGCTCTTATCTGCAAAAGTAAAGTAGCACGAGGCTTGTGCATTTCTGGAATACTCAGTAAGTGACCCCCTATCGGGGTTATGCGACAAACACATGTAATGAAATGATGAGACCTATCTTTCATTTCGTTTCGTTTCGGTTTCCCTACAGTGTAATCCTAACAGGTAATCGTGGACGTGTACCATATACTCTACACGTAGCCCATACGTGCGAGTATGGGCTCACCAGCTAGTTCGTACACCGCTGGGCCACTGTCCCTAGCCGGTGGGCATACTCTTGGAGACCCTTATACCAGGACCCGTTAAAACTAGAACCGACACGGCAGCGCTATGCAAGGCATAACAATCGTTGTCCTGCCATTGGATGTACGCGGCATACATAACATACATTCACGATCACATGATCGTCAAGGGCCACACATCATCACATGCATAACATATCACATCAACTAAGCAGCATACATAACATACATTCACGTTCACATGATTTCGTACTTAAGCACATTAAGCTAGCATACAATTTAATGACACGTGCATATCCACGGGCACGTGCCAACATACAGCAATTAACGCGTAACCTATGACGGGTGAGCCACTTACTTGGTAGGCCTTAGCCAAAGTACTCCCTAGAATATAATGTAAGCTCCTATCTCCTCGTGGACGTTCTACGCTTCCGTTGGTGGTTGGATCCTATTAGTTCATTAGTCACTTTCGTTAGTATTTCACAAATAATAATAAATTCTCAACTTGAATTTGTGAAATACGATCTTAAAATGTTCCATTTTACCTTAAACAGGGCCAAAACCAGGTCCGGGAGGGTCAAAACGGTGTCAAATGGGCAGTTGTGCTCTAGAGCCGGGGAGCCGACGAAGCCGAGAGGAGTCGCGCTGCAGACGTGCCATGTGGCATAATCTAAAAGCGACGCGTGTGTAGGAGTCTCTGGTCGAGGCACGGGTTAACGGATCGCTCGCAGGTCTCGGGCCGAACGTGGTGATGGCCAGTTCGCGAGTGAAGGGTCAGGGTGTTTGGGCCGCAGGAATCGTCAGTTCTGGGCCGACCAAAGGAATGGGGTTCGGTTCGGGTTGCCGGATCTGGCTCTCGTCGACAACGTCTCTCTCTCCTCCTCGACAACGTCGTCTCGACGTCCTTTTTCCCTCTTTTTTTGTACGTTCCTGAAATTATTCTTCACCCTTAACCCCGTTTTTGGAACAGATTTCGTTGGTAAGGACCTCACATTCCCGGATCTAGAGAAGCTCGGAAGTCCGCCGTTCCGTTTTCCTTGCCGACGGTGTTCAGCGTAAGGGACTTGTCTAAAACCTACTCCTGAGGTGTGTAATGGGTTATGAGGTTACTTTTGTGGTGTAAAATGGGGGTTTTGATGTCGATTCGTATGGGGAAGTTATTAACGTATGAAAAATTAGAGTATCTTTGTTTAATACCTACCTTGATCTACACAAATGTGAGGATTGTTGAGCTATTCTTAGATATATTTATATTTTAAGTCTCTCCTTGGTCAGCTAGAGTTGAAGCCTCAAGAAAAACAAACAAATAAATAGTTTATACTCGCAGTTGTGCTCCATACATTAAACCTATGATAATTAGCCAAGCTATCAAAGTATATGACACTATGGGGTTCCGCTGACTTCCAGACGTCGTTACAAATTAGTTTGATTAGAGGGTCCAAGCAAGCGCCCGAAGGATTTTGTAATAGCCCAAAAAAAAAAATAAAAAAATAAACAAATAAAAACTAATTATAAAAAAGATGGTTAAAATAATAATAATAATAAATAAATAAACAAAATAAAACAACATTTCCCCATTCTCTCCACTAACTTCTCATCCCTTCCCACAATTATAATTCCTTAACCCATCCTTAAGCGAAAACGCAACCGTTACTCCAACAAAAAAAAAAAAAAAAAACAACAGAAAAATAATAATAGTCAGATTTACTTGACAAAAAAAAAAAAAACAACAGAAAAATAATAATAGTCAGATTTACTTGACAAAAAAAAAAAAAACAACAGAAAAATAATAATAGTCAGATTTACTTGACAAAAAAAAAAAAAACAACAGAAAAATAATAATAGTCAGATTTACTTGACAAAAAAAAAAAAAAAATAGAGAGAGAATAGCCTTTACCCAGTTGTGATTCACGGGGAGATTTACGAAAATAGAACTGTCTGTGGATCGATATGCTTCTTATTTGTTATGTATATGTTATAATATGTGAATTGTTTGATAATAATTACGGTACGATGTGTTCAATGATAAGCGTGAGATAGGATACGAGAGGATGAACAAAACGAAATGTAACGATAGGAGTAAAATACATTAATGAAACGTTAAGGTTAGGTTACATATTGGAGTGATATGGATAAGAGAGATTGATGAAAGAATACAGTTAGGTTACGGGTAGAAAGGGATAGGTTGTGATAGATTGATAGAACGATAGCGTTAGGATTGATAGAACGATAGCGTTAGAATTGATAGAACGATAGCGTTAGGTTACGTTCTTGTGATGATATGACTAAGGTGGTTTGTAGGATACCCCAAAGAGACAAAACGTGGTTTGTTTTATGACCCTCAAGAAAATAGAGTGTTTGTATCAACAACCGCTACATTCTTAGAGGAAGACCACGTAAGAAATCATCAACCTCGCAGCAAACTAGTATTAAGTGAGATTTCTAAAGAAGCAATTGATACAACAACAAGAGTTGTTGATTAAGCTGGTCCTTCAACAAGAGTTGTTAATGGAGATGACACTTCTGGTCAATCACATCCTTCTCAAGAGTTGAGAATACTTCGACGTAGTGGGAGGGTTATAACTCAACCCGATCGTTACTTGGGTTTGGCAGAAACTCAAGTCATCATACCTGATGATGACGTTGAGGATTCATTGACCTATAACAGGCAATGAATGATGAAGATAGAGATCAGTGGATTAAAGCCATGAATCTTGAAATGGAGTCAATGTATTTCAATTCAGTCTGGAAACTTGTAGATCAACCAGATGGGGTAAAACCTATTGGTTGAAATAGATCTATAAGAGGAAACGAGACCAAACCGGTAAGGTACAGACCTTTAAAGCCCGGCTAGTAACAAAGGGTTATACCCAAAGAGAGGGGGTGGACTATGAAGAAACCTTCTCTCCTGTAGCTATGCTTAAATCGATTAGAATACTCTTGTCTATTGCCACATTTTATGATTATGAAATTTGGCAAATGGATGTTAAGACAACCTTTTTAAACGACAATCTTGAAGAGAGTATCTATATGGCTCAACCAGAGGGGTTCATTGAACAGGATCACGAGCAAAGGGTTTGCATGCTTAAAAGATCCATTTATAGGTTGAAGCAAGCATCTCGATCCTGGAATATAAAGTTTGATACTGCGATCAAATCTTATGGCTTTAAACAGAATGTTGACGAACCTTGTGTTTATAAAAGGATAGTCAACTCTACAGTAGCTTTCCTGGTGCTGTATGTTGACGATATCTTACTCATTGGAAATGATGTGGGATTTCTGATTGACATTAAGCATTGGCTAGAGACATAATTCCAAATGAAAGATTTCGGAGAGACTCAATTTGTTCTTGGAATCCAAATTGTTCGGAATCGCAAGAACAAAACACTAGCATTGTCTCAGGCATCGTACATTGACAAAATGTTGATTCGATATAAGATGCAAGACTCCAAGAAAAGATTATTACCTTTCATGCATGGAGTTCATTTGTCGAAGGAACAAAGTCCTAAGACACCTTGATAAGATAAGGAATCAATACAAGGGGAATAAGATTCGGATTGCCTTGTTGATCGAATATCTCAAGCCAAGAACACTTTGTTTGAGATTCGAATCACTCCACAAGCAAGATCGATCATGTCTAGCTTGAATGATTCTTGTTGATCAAATATCTCAACACAAGAACACTTGTTTGAGATTCAAATCACTCCACAAGCAAGATTGATCATGTCGAGCTTGAATGATTCTACATGCAACCTAAACTACATAGAGTTGCAAAGAAACTCAGCCATTGGCTAAGAAAAGCACAAATGCTTCTTTACTATATTTTCCAAGTCTTCTTACAAATACAACATACAAGGCTTTATATAGCCTCAAAAATGAAACTACTAAAGGCATTCCAAGAGTTGTAACATTCACACTTTATGGCCATAATTAGCCATTATGTAATTGTAACCTAAAGTAACTAAATAGTCTTAAAATACAATAATGAAATACAATAACTCTAAATTGTAATCCACCCAAAATTTATCATATGAAACTTTATTCTTCTTCAATGTTGCATGAATTGAAATATCTTTTGATGATTTCAACAATATTTTCTTCACATCTTCATTGAAGCATATGTTATGATTGATGTCTCTTGGTTCATATCATTCTCCACTTCTTCAAGAGGATTCGTCCTCGAATCTATTTGTGTAATTTTGCTGCAAAAAAATAAGTTATGGAAATACGTAGGACCTCACAACACTCTTTCACGAGTATATGCTCAAGGAATTTTAGGCCACTCTTTTTACACACGTTTACACAAATGAAGCTCTCATTCTCACCTCTCAAAATTGTAAATAGAGCAAAAATTGAATTTTGAACTTTGGGTCGATTAAAAACTAAAAAGATAAAAATAAATAAAAATCAAATTGAGAAGAAACACAAAGGAAACATATATCCGATCTTGAGCCTGAAGCTCTGATACCAAATGATAAGATAAGGAATCAATACAAGGGGAATAAGATTCGGATTATCTTGTTGATCGAATATCTCAAGACAAGAACATTTTGTTTGAGATTCGAATCACTCCAGAAGCAAGATCGATCATGTCTAGCTTCAATGATTCTTGTTGATCAAATATCTCAAACACTTGTTTGAGATTCGAATCACTCCACAAGCAAGATTGATCATATCGAGCTTGAATGATTCTACATGCAACCTAAACTACATAGAGTTGCAAAGAAACTTAGCCATTGGCTAAAGAAAAGCACAAATGCTTCTTTTGATATATCTTCTAAGTCTTCTTACAAATACAACATACAAGGCTTTATATAGCCTCAAAAATGAAACTACTAAAGGCATTCCAAGAGTTGTAACATTCACACTTTATGGCCATAATTAGCCATTATGTAATTGTAACCTAAAGTAACTAAATAGTCTTAAAATACAATAATGAAATACAATAACTCTAAATTGTAATCCACCCAAAATTTATCATATGAAACTTTATTCTTCTTCAATGTTGCATGAATTGAAATATCTTTTGATGATTTCAACAATATTTTCTTCACATCTTCATTGAAGCATATGTTATGATTGATGTCTCTTGGTTCATATCACACCTCAAGAAGTTGAGGATATAAGACACATTCCCTATGCATTAGCAATCGGTAGTCTGATGTATGCCATGCTATGTACCTGACCCGACATATGTTATGCTGTGGGAATTGTCAACAGATATCCGTCCAATCCGGGACGTGCTCATTAGACTGCCGTTAAGAATATCCTCAAGTATCTTAGGAGAACGAGGAACTATATGCTAATGTATGGTGCTAAGGATCTGATCCTTATAGGGTAAACTGACTCAGATTTTCAGACCGATGTAGATTCAAGAAAATCGACATCAAGATCTGTCTTCACTCTGAACGAAGGAGCAATAATATGGAGAAGCATAAAGCAAGGTTGCATTGCTGATTCCACCATGGAGGTTGAGTATGTTGCTGCTTGTGAAGCAGCAAAAGAATCTGTATGGATTAGGAAGTTCTTAACTGTTTTGGAAGTCGTTCCAAATATGCATCTTCCCGTCACTCTTTATTGTGATAACAGTGGAACAATTGCAAATTCAAAAGAACCAAGAAACCATAAGCGAGGAAAACATATTGAGCGCAAATATCATCTCATAAGGGAGATTGTGCAACGAGGAGATGTGATCGTCACACAGATAGCTTCAGAGCACAACATTGCTGATCCATTTACAAAGCCCCTCACGGCTAAAGTGTTTGAAGGGCATCTAGTGAGTCTAGGACTACGAGTTATGTAATCTA
This sequence comes from Cucurbita moschata, assembly GCF_002738365.1. Classification (NCBI taxonomy): domain Eukaryota; kingdom Viridiplantae; phylum Streptophyta; class Magnoliopsida; order Cucurbitales; family Cucurbitaceae; genus Cucurbita; species Cucurbita moschata. The sequence continues at coordinate 5,422,926 of NW_019268517.1, forward strand.
GGGCAAGTGGGAGAAAATGCATGAGTATGTGATGCCCTAGTTTATTGTATTTATGTCTTTCTCTCTACTCAACGTTATAAAACCCCACTAGAGTTTTAGTCCAAGTGGGATTTTGTTGGGTTTTATGTCCTAAAACTTATTGTAAGCAGCAAAAACATATTCTATTTTCAATAAAGTTATTATTGTTGTTTATTCAGTAAAGATTGTTATTGAATAAAGTGAACTTTACGATCATTAATCTAAAGCCAATAAACTAAAAACACTCTGGCTATAGTATGATTACTTGAACTATATGTAGAGATATAAGAGTGGATCAAGTTCAAGTATATAGTCAAAATGATCTATAGTATAAGGATAAGGCTGAGTACCTCATTCTAGGGACACTATGGATGTGGCCCACTTTTGTATATGATATAAACAAGGTGATCACTAAATTGTACGTGTGGAGACATGTGAGTGGGGGTGTCCTATGCAATGAGTATTGCATAAGATCGGACCATGAAGAAAACCACTCTCACTTTATAATGTCGTTTACTGTTGAGACTGATTTTCTTTTCATTCGATGACCTAGGTAACTCGATCTTAATCCTGAGCTTACCATGAACTCCTGCTTATTCGGAATTATCCTTAGCTTTGCATGGGTAAGAGTGGCTTGAGTTTGCCGACTCAATAGACCTCCCATTTCAGGGGTAAGACTGGGTAAATAGCTGGGGACATGGGGTGCAAGATGAAATTCGCTCCTACCCACTTTTAAGGATAGAAGAGAGATAGTTCCCTTAAGCACTGACTCTAGGTCTTGAACAAGGGGCCCACCCTCTCATTAGCCTGAGAGGGATTCGGTTTACTGGTTGGACCACAAACCAATTGTTCATAAGAGGATAAGTGGGACATATGGAACAAGAAGTAACTTCAGGGGTAAAACGGTAAATTACCACAGCTTTAGTTATGAACAACTTGTGAAGGATCTATTGACTAATCATGGTTATATCAAATGGACAGAAATATATCTATAGTGATGGAAGTGCAACTACTTGGCTATAGTGGAGTGTCCTAGTAGTTAATGAATGTTGGTTAACAACGTTAATGAGTTTAACGGTTAATCTTGGATCATTGGAGCCCATGATCTATAGGTCCATTAGGTCCCTCTGCTAGCTCATATCGGACTAAACCATAGAACAGTGTGACGAGCGAGTTCAAAGTGTTCGAATTCAAATTAAGGAATATGCGCTACATATATATGATATATTTAATCGCATTTTTGTTTTATTTACGAATTAAACAAAAAGAGTTAAACAAAAAGAGAGAATCTAAGATATTTAAATAAGATTTAAATATCTTAATCAAATATGTGTCGGAATTGATTGGGATTGGCGTATGAATTAATATTAAATATTAATTAATCATTTAATATTACTTTAATTTTAAATTAATTATTCAAATTAATTGTTGAATTAAAATCAAGAAAGTCAACATGTTGACTTCATTTAATGGAAAAATCCATGTTAGTGGAATTTTGAGGTGTCAAAATTTGGTTTAACCAAACTTGCATGCTTGCCACATAATCCCATACATTTGAGTGGAATTTTGAGCGTCAAAATTTGGTGAACTCAAACTTGCATGCTTGCCACATAATCCCAAACATTTGAGTGGAATTTTAAGTGTCAAAAATTGGTGATCTCAATATTGCATGAACATGCAAACATAACTCTATAAATAGAGTGATCATGGTACATAGAAGGTCTTCCTTGGTGAAAAACCTTGAGACAAACACTCTCTTCGTATATACAAAATCCCTCCCAAGTTTAGTCACTCACCCAATTCCACAATTCCGTTCTAAGGTCGGAGGATAGTGGAGAAGACACTAGTGGTTGTTCGAAACCGATTCGTGAGGAAAAAGGAATTTGAACTACAAACGGTTAGTATTCAAACTCATTAAGTTTTAATACTTATGAACGTGCTAGTTATTTACTATAATTGATGTTCTAAAAGTGCCTAAGATCCAAATTGCTTCCGCATGTGTTATATTAACACCATCAATGTTATGATAAAAGCATAGAACGTTATGTTAGATCTCTTAAATTGTGTGTATATAGCATGATATGAATGACATGAAATTATGATAAATGACATGAAGTATAACCCCGTAACTGAAGAATGAGAAACGATATGATAGGAATGATGAACGATATCTGAAATGATATGAAAAATGACAGGATATGTACATAATGCTAGCGGGGTTGTATTAAAGGATAATGAAAATGGAAAAGTTTTGGGACCTCATGTATTATGTGTGCTCATGCATTTGGGGGGATACCCCTATCCCATCACGAGGGTACGGACGCGTACATCCAATGGCAGGACAACGATCGTTATGCTTTGCATAGCGCTGCCGTGACGGTTACTAGTTCTAGCGGGTGTCTGGCCTAAGGGGCTCTTAGAGTATGCCCACTGAAAAAGGAAAGTGACCCAGCGGTCTGCGAACTAGCTGGTGAGCCCATACTCGCACGTATGGGCTGTGTGTAGAGTATATGGTACATGTCCAAAATATCCGTTAGGACAGCACCGTATGAAAAACGAAACGAAACGAAACGAAATGAAAGATAAGTCCCATCATTTCATTGCATGTGATTGTTGCATTTAACCCCAATAGTGGGGTCACTTATCAAATATTTCTTTAAATACTCAAGCAAAGTGCTACTACATTTTTCAGGTTAAGACAAGACATTCCTGTCAAGCTGACGATGACATCGCAACTCGAGACCATGGAACATGCAAAGAATAGTGGTATTTATTTTCTTAGACTTAGGCTAGAATAGAATGTTTTAAACTTAAACGCATATTTATTTTATTTCGCGTCTTTCGTTTCGACGTTTTAAAGATGTTTTCAAAACATGCAAGTCCATGCCTGTGTTTTAAGATAAAGGTTATGTTTTATGGAATTTAAATGAAGTCTTCCCCATTAAATGTTTATGGTACATATACAGTAGCGACCTTAAATTAAGTAGAAAATTTCGGGTCTTTACAATTTAATACTCGCAAGTGTGGGTCGTGTGTAAAGAAGTACTACACATCCAATTTGTTCGAGATTGAAGGTCACTCCTAGATGCGCTAGAGTTCGATTCCAAGACCATGTTGCATGTGTTTGCATAAGCATGACCCCTACAGTGGGTGACTTACTGAGTATTTTTCGAAATACGAGAAACACACAACCGAATAAAATAAGTTAACAAATCAAAATTTGTTACCCATGCAGTGTTAGAAAGCCATGACAAAGGGATGATCTTAGAGTCAAGGTCGAGGCCTAAGCCATTGAGGGTAGAAATAAGTCACTTAGGTTGAGGCCACCTTGGTCGATTAGAGAAAATCTTAATGAATAGCTTTACCGAGTAAGCTTAGGTCGAGTCAAACACCTTCATCCAAGTATATGATGAATCTCTCTACCTTTTTTGTTTTAATACAGACCATTAGGACTAAGAAACATCTACGTTTGTTGCCACCATATTTGTGCATCATCCTAAAACATGAACGATGCACAAGATACCTTATGGTAATCTAAACTCTTCAGTAGATGAAATATCATCATCAATGATAGCCATAACTCCACCATGGTTAGGTCCTTAGAGGTCCTATTGATGATACGAAGCTTGTTTGTCTTACAATTTCATAATTATTTCATCTCTTGTATCATCTTAGGGTTGTTGGTTTTCTACGCTCGTTATTTGGTTCTCATAGTCTCTATTATTTCACGAAAGGTCTCCCACATTAGGGTAGTCGTAGTGGGGACCGATACTACTAGAGGCACCGATGGTGCCACTTGTGGTACTCTAGGTAGTGACAAGGCTAGGCCTATATGACTTATCGAAGCTTCACGAGTAAGACTCGGACCCCTACCTCATCCTCTGGCAGGTGAACATTCTTTTCCACATTTTTTAGGTGGCACAATATGTTATCTAATATATAAGTAGCTAAATCTATGATTCCTAATATTAAATCTTCGGTTATACATAACATCCATAGCATCCATAGCGACCCTAATTTTCCTAATCAAATATAGATACCACTGCATGCATGACATGACTAATATGTGTGGAAAAGTCTATGAAAATATTTCATAAACGATGTCGTGGACTTAAACGTTCATAATAAATTCATTAAAAACAATATTGTTATGACAATATAGCAGAAAATAGCTAACGTGAATTTAAATGAGATAAAAAAAATAACGTGATGTCGTGATCTAACAAAGGGCTATTAAAACAAACATGAATGCAACTACCCTAGCTTCGATCTAATGGCCTTCACTAGACGCCGTCATCTATACACGAGTGCCTTACCTTTACCTAAAAAAGAAGAGTAACATGTGACTTCGTATTTTAAGAAATAATCCATAAGTAACCCCACTATGGAAGTAAAAAAAATGCAATCAATTGCAATATGGTGGGACCTATCATTTCATAAAACAATCATGACATGGTTTAAACTCAGTCCGAGCAGGGTTGAATGTGTAGTACTTTCATACACACGGCCTACGCACGTGCACATAGTCTCACAAGACAGACTCATGTATAGATTCCCTAGGCCTCATTCGTTGGGTTAGTACACGCTCAGTCTATCGAAAACCACATAGAGAAAGGACCCACGTAATATCAGGACAAACATAGATATCGTAATGTACGCATTCGTATTAATCACAATGGGAAAGTATGCTGATGCAAATGACACACATAAATGCATGAGGTCCCCATAGCTTAAAATCATGGCATAAGTTTATGATTCAAGTTATAAATCCATTCATTCATGACATAACAAGTCTGTGAGACATGCATACGTAATAATTGTCATATCTTCCCTAATTAACATAATTTACATAGCTTGGCGTATGGAGTTTTATGAATCATATCATCAATATCATAAATATAATTCCACAACATGGTAACATGGTATAGTCGTATTATAGCGTAGCTTATAACAGAACATAATAGGACATAGCGTAATTTATAACATAGCATAGCATCACATAATACATGCAAACAGTCATAACAATGACATGTGCAGGGTTCACTAAATTTCTTGAGTTGATGTTCGTTTTATCCTACTCGTCGAGGAATAGTTCCAAAACTAACTCCAAATCGACTTCCTCTATTTTCTTTTTTCTTAATCATGTTCTCCAAATTGGCGTTGGCTAGAAATAAAATAAATGATAGTATAGAGATTGAGAAATAACACACAAACCTTAAGCTTGGAATAACTCTAGGCACTTCTTTATTGTTTATGATTGTATCTCCTCAGCCTAGAAGTATGATTATTTACTAAATATGTTTCATACTCAATATTTTCTATTTTTTAGGTAAAGGCAAAGACATCATAAGCAGCACAGTGATTGCTATAGAGAGTTTCGATAGAGTTTTGTTTATATTACAAATTTTCATTCTTTTAATATCTTATGCAAACTCGTTTTCATTTGAAACAAGGTTGAGTTTCATGTTATCGAAGTTTAACAGTCCAAAATGAGTGTTTTATTCTACCCTATGGTTTATTATACAAATACATTTCAACCTATACTAACCTATACTAATGATGCAACCAAATTAAGCCTAGACTACGAAATGGAAAAAAACAAACAACTACCCTATGCATTTTCCACGGTCCTGGGATGTACGATGTCGCCGTCGTTATCACATGGATGCCTTGCCCTTATCTGCAAAAATAAAGTAGCACGAGGCTTGAGTATTTCTAGAATACTCAGTAAGTGACCCCCTATCGGGGTTATGCGACAAACACATGCAATGAAATGATGAGACCTATCTTTCGTTGCGTTTTTCCTACGGTGTAATCCTAACAGGTAATTGAGGACATGTACCATATACTCTACACGCAGCCCATACGTGCGAGTATGGGCTCACCAGCTAGTTCGTACACCATTGGGCCACTGTCCCTAGCCGGTGGGCATACTCTTGGAGCCCCTTATACCTAACCCGTTAAAACTAGAATCGTCACGGCAGCGCTATGCAAGGCATGATGATCGTTGTCCTGCCATTGGATGTACGCATCCGTACCTTTGTGATGGGATAGGTGTATCCCCCAAATGCATGAACACACAATATGCATGAGGTCCCACTAGTCCTACAGTTATCATTAATGAACATAACCCCGTGTCACATTTTCATACTTACATGTCATTCTCATTCTCATTCTCGTCTAAAACCTACTCCTGAGTTATATAAAGGGTTCTGAGGTTACTTTTGTGGTGTAAAATGGGGGGTTTTGACGTCGATTCGTATGGTTCGGCTTCGCTGAAGTTCCGTCCTTTTTCTGTTCCTTCTCGTTTTCTTTTCACTGTTTTCGTTTCTTTGTAGGTTCTCCTAGGGTGGCGGAAGGTCGGGGACGCGATTTGTGGCATCCCCGCCCTCGGCCGCCCTTTATGGGTTGTGTGCGAGCGAAAACTCCAGTGCCGGAGTTTTCGGCTCTGCCGACGACCCTCACTTTTTTTTTTTTTTGTTATATATTTTTGTGATAGAATATGAACATTCTACACAAACTGAGAAAAAAATTTATAAGAGATAAGCGCAACAAAACATAATCCGATCTTGAGCCCAAAGCTTTGATACCAAAATGATATGGATAAGGAATCAATACAAGGAGAATAAGATTCGGATTACCTTGATGATCAAGATCAAGAGTAAAGAAAACTCGTTTCTAAACTCGTGATTCGAATCACTCCACAAGAGGTTTTATCAATATCACTTGAATGACTCTACATGCAAGTTCTAAACACAAGTATTTGCAAAAAAAAGTTTAGCTCTCAACAAAGCTAAAATAGAAATTCTATTCTTAATTTCAAAATTTAATCTCTAGTGAAAGAAAAGAAGGCTTTATATAGCCCTTACAACCTTAACCTATGTGATACATAACTCCCAAATTAAATGGGCTAGTAAATGAAAAATACACATGACCTCCATATTAAAATGACTCATTAATGGTGAAATATAGTAACCTATGTGGGTTACAATATAACCTTAACTCCTATATTTAAAACTAGCTTAAATATGAAAAACAAATAGTTAAACTATAATTAAATAATGCAATTAATAAAAATGTGCTTATTGACTCATCCTTGGACTAGTTTCATAAATTCGGCGGAGTTCATTAAATGCAACTTAAAGTGCATTTAATTCATCTCTTTCTTGAAGCTCAACTTTGCACAACATATAAGGGAGGTCTCCAGCGTCTTCTAGAATTTCCTTTGATGAGCTCACCATAGTTTGAATATAACTGTGTAAGGTTTGTTGTAGCTTCTTAGCTCTCGTCCTTGTAATTGGACCTTGAGGTATAGAACTTCATTGGTCGTGGTTCATATAATTTTTCTTAGACTTAGGCTAGAATAGAATTTTTTAAACTTAAACGCATATTTATTTATTTCGTGTCTTTTATTGCGTCGTTTTAAAGATGTTTTCAAAACACGCAAGTCCATGGCTGTGTTTTAAGATAAAGGTTATGTTTTATGGAATTTAAATGAAGTCTTCCGCATTCAATGTTTATGGTACGTATACAGTAGCGACCTTAAATTAAGTAGAAAATTTTGGATCGTTAAAGATTCACACTCGCACGTGTGGGTCGTGTGTAAAGAAGTACTACACATCCAATTTGTTCAAGATTGGAGGTCACTCCTAGATGCGCTAGTGCTCGATCCCAAGAGCATGTTGCATGTGTTTGCATCAGCATGACCCCTACAGTGGGTGACTTACTGAGTATTTTTCGAAATACTCAAGCCGTGTTGAAATGAACCAAGAGACATCAATCATACAATATACTTCAATGAAGATGTGAAGAAAAGGTTGTCAAAATTATCAAAAGATGTTTCAATTCATGCTACATTGAAGAAGAATAAAGTTTGATTGTTGTAAATTTTGGGTGGGTTACCATTTAGAGTAATTTAGAGTTATTGTATTTTAAGACATTTTATTTACTTTAGGTTACATTTACATAATGGCTAATTATGGTCATCAAGTATGAATGTTACGGAATGCCTTTACTAGTTTCATTTTGAGGCTCTATAAAGCCATGTATGTTATATTTGTAAGCTGACTTGGAAAATATAGTAAAAGAAGCATTTGTGCTCTTCTTTAGCCAATGGCTAAGTTTCTTTACAATTCATGTAGTTTAGGTTGCATGTAGAATCATTCAAGCTCGACATGATCAATCTTGCTTGTGGAGTGATTCGAATCTCAATCATGTGTTCTTGCGTTGAGATATTTGATCAACAAGAATCATTCAAGCTAGACATGATTGATCTGGCTTGTGGAGTGATTCGAATCTCAAACAATGTTCTTGCCTTGAGATATTCGATCAACAAGGTAATCCGAATCTTATTCCCCTCGTATTGATTCCTTATCTTATCACGTGTGCCACATATCATTTTTCATGTAAAGACAAGACGCCCATGTACAGACGACGACGACATCGGAAATAGATATTGTGGCATGTGCATAGGGTAGTTGCATGTTTAAATTCTTAGTCTTAGGTCAGTATAGAACGCTTTTATTTCATTATTTAAATTATTTCATTCGTAATTGTTTTTGTTTTAATTTTAAATTCCAACGTTATGTTTTGAAACGCGTAAGACTGACAATGTGTTCTAGTAGCTTGAAGTGTTCTGAATGTGTTTTAAATTTTTCGTTATTTATGATGAGTATCTAAGGGCTATATTCCGCATTTAAGAGACAAGCATGAGACTTAGTAGCGACTTTGAGTATGTAGAAATTTAGGATATGTTACATAAAACATTAACTTGAGACTAAAGGAGAAGCTAAATCTTAATGGGAATGAGTGAATAAAAAATAAAATACAAGAAATTTGTTACCTATGCAGTGTTAGAAAGTAAATAAAAACCAAACTCTCAAATCAATTGGTCTATTTTGTAGGCCATTTGACATTTTTATAATATTTTAGAAACAGACAAACTAATTGAAAACCAAACTCTCTCAAATCAATTCCTCAAAACTTAATAAAGTAAATGAAAAAGTTGGGTGTTTTGTATCGAGCAATTTATAAGGAATTTTTGTGTTAAAATACAACAAATTCCCAAACCCTATCTATAAAAACCCTAACCCTTCTCATAATTCTTCACAAGCCATCGCACAAACCTACGGACCCTTCAATATCTCTCCACCAATGGCTTCCAAGCTCTCTTCACCCATTGCCCTCCTCCTCCTCGTCAACCTCATCTTCTTCACTATGGTCAGCTCCACCTATGTCCCTTGCCCACCGCCACCACCCAAGCCCCACAAGCCCACCCCTTCAAGGCAACCACCATCACTCCTCAAGTGCCCCAAGGACACCCTCAAGCTCGGTGTCTGCGCCGACTTGCTGGATGGTCTAGTGCACGTAGTGATCGGCTCACCACCAAAATCCCCATGCTGCACCCTAATCCAAGGCCTTGTTGACCTGGAAGCTGCTGTGTGCCTTTGCACTGCGGTGAAGGCCAGAGCCTTGGGTCTCCAGATTGACCTTTCAATTTCCCTCAGCTTGCTTTTGAACTACTGTGGAAAGAAGGTTCCGTCTGGCTTCCAATGCCCTGCTTGAAACCAAATCCTTTCATTTCACTTTCTAGTTTCTTCTTCAATTTTCCATTTCAATGTCGTGTTTAAATAATAAGTTTTGTCGTACGTCGTGTTATGATGAGTTTGGAAATCTTCTCAGAATTCCACCATCTTTTTATAGTTTCATTACAATGCAATGTAACATAATGGTACGTAGTTTTTGCAAATAAACAATGTTGTTTGTCTGTTCTCTTGTGTCTTATTACAAATTTGACGATGCATATGTTTGAAACCTCAAATCTTGTTTCACCTGTGTTACTTGCATAAATCATAATAAACCTTTAACTTTAAAATTTTCATGACCAAATATGGATGTCAGTGTAACAGCCCAAGTATGCGGCTAGTAGATATTATCCGTTTTGACTTGTTATGTATCACCGTCAGCCTTACGGTTTTAAAACATGTTTGTTAGGGAGAGGTTTTCACATTCCTATAAAGAATGCTTCGTTCTCCTCTCCAACTGACATGGGATCTCACAATCCACCCCCTTGGGGGCCAGCAACTTTGTTGGCACACCGCTCGGTGTCTGGCTCTAATATTATTTGTAATAGCTTAAGCTCCTGTTAGCAGGGATTATCTAGTTTGGCCCATTACGTATCGCCGTCAGTCTCACTGTTTTAAAATGTGTTTGTGAGACATGTTTCCACATTATTTGATGAAATGTTTCGTTCTCTTTTTCAACCCGACGTCATATCTCGTAGTCTATGGGAAGTTTTGCAAATTTTATAAGAACATTTAAACCGTCGTATAAGAATTTACTATTTTAAACAATTCGATTAAAAAATTGATTTGGTTGACAATATTAGATATGGACATTAATGAAAAAAGAATATAATGGTCCTTGTCAATACTCTCGGTCAATGAAAAGCAAATTGTAGAGACAATTCCTACATTTTTCTTTTTCTTTTCTTTCTTTCTTTAATTATTTATAGATCCAACTTTAATTTTAATTTTGAAAAAGATGATGAATAATTCTTGGTTCACTAAGTTGGGCAATTAATTGTTTTTTCTAATAATTAATCATTATAACCTTTTCATAATTTTTGAATTGTTAAACTTTAAAATTCATATTAATTACATCATCATATGCCTCTTTTATCTCGAGTTAATAATATGTATTTTAATATATTTAAAATCCTAAAATAGGTTTTTTTAAATTAATTTAATTTATTATTATTTTTGTTTTATATTTTTTTTTCAAAATTATCTATTGACATTGACATTTCCATAAAATCGAGACTTCGATATTTTTTGTCAACATTAACATTTTAAACATTAATGTTAAGTAACTAATTTTAATATCTAACCAAAGGGCTATAACTTGAATAGAAAATGCAACTATCATAACTTCCTTCTCATAGCCTACATAGTGACACTACATGGTTGTCTGATCTTCACCTGAAAAAAATAGCACTTGGTTTGATAATTTTAAAAATACTCAGTGAATAATCACACTGTTGCGGTCGGAAAATGCAAATACATGCAACGATCTCTATTTTTCAGTTTGGATAGAGTTGAATGAGTAATATTTCTCTACAAATGCACCCATAGATCCACCTAGCAGACTCGTATACGTATCCTCGAAGTCTACTAGTTGGGCTAGCTTGCACTCACGTTGGTAGGAGCTATGGAGGGAAAGGAGCGTGCATAATATCACGACAGACATGTTATCGTAGTTTATGTAGTGTAATATATGGAGGTTTGTGCATCATAGAATATTAATATCACAACATAGTTCCATAACATGACATAATCATATTATAGTATATCTTGTATCATTGCGTAAACATAACATAACATAAAACACGTCAAAAAAATCATGAAAAGATCGTCATTTGTACATCATACAAATCATTCAACCAAGCCAACATTAAAGCCATTTCATAGGCGAAGTTATGAATGTATGGAAAATTAGAGTATCTTTGTCTAAGACCTACCTTGATCTACACAAATGTGAGGATTGTTGAGCTATTCTTAGATATATTTATATTTTAAGTCTATGCTTTCTCGGCTAGAGTTGAAGTCTCAAGAAAAACAGCCTAATAAATAGTTTATACTCGCAATTGTGCTCCATACATTAAACCTATGATAATTAGCCAATCTATCAAGTTTGAATAGTACATGACACTGTGGGGTTCCGCTGACTTCCAGACGTCGTTACAAATTAGCTTGATAAGAGGGTCCAAGCGAGCACCCCAAGGATTCTGTAATAGCCCAAAAACAAATAAAGAAATAAAGAAATATAAAATTATTATAAAAAAATGGTTAAATTAATAATAATAATAAATAAATAAACAAAATAAAACAACATTTCCCCACTTCTCTCCACTAACCTCTCATTCATTCCCACAATTATAATTCCTCAACCCATACTTCAGCCATAAAGTAACTGCAAAAAAACAAAACAAAACAAAAAAACAAACAACTACCCTATGCATATGCCACGGTCCCGGGGCATACGATGCCGCCGTCGTTGTCACATGGATGTCTTGCCCTTATCTGCAAAAGTAAAGTAGCACGAGGCTTGAGTATTTCTAGAATACTCAGTAAGTGACCCCCTATCGGGGTTATGCGACAAACACATGCAATGAAATGATGAGACCTATCTTTCGTTTCGTTTCGTTTCGGTTCCCCTACAGTGTAATCCTAACAAGTAATCGTGGACGTATACCATATACTCTACACGCAGCCCATACATGCGAGTATGGGCTCACCAGCTAATTCGCACACCGCTGGGCCACTGTCCCTAGCCGGTGGGCATACTCTTGGAGCCCCTTATACCAAGACCCGTTAAAACTAGAACTGTCACGGCAGCGCTATGCAAGGCATAACGATCATTGTCTTGCCATTGGATGTACGCGTCCATACCTTTGTGATGGGATAGGGGTATCCCCAAAATGCATGAATACACAATATGCATGAGGTCCCACTAGTTCTACAGTTATCATTAATGAACATAATCCCGTGTCACATTTTCATACTTACATGTCATTCTCATTCTCATTTCGTTACATATCATACATATTCCTAGCGGGGTTATGTATCATGCAATTTACGTATTTCATGTCATACAATTCATACAGTTACATTCAAATATTCATACAAAAAAGCCATAATCGTACATGGGCCACACATCGTCACATGCATAACATATCACATCAACTAAGCAGCATACATAACATACATTCACGTTCACATGATTTCGTACTTAAGCACATTAAGCTAGCATACAATTTAATGACACGTGCATATCCACGGACATGTGCCAACATACAACAATTAACGCGTAACCTACGACGGGTGAACCAAAACTTGGTAGTCCTTAGCCAAAGTACTCCCTAGAATATAAAGTAAGCTCCTAGCTCCTCGTGGACGTTCTACCTTCCGTTGGCGGTTGGATCCTATTAGTTCATTAGTCTCTTTCGTTAGTATTTCACAAATAATAATAAATTCTCAACTGGAATTTGTGAAATACGACCTTAAAATATTCCATTTTACCTTAAATAGGGCCGAAACCAGGTCCGGGTGGGTCAAAACGATGTCAAACGGGCTGAAAACAGGTTTCTCGAGCCGAATAAGCCACCAGAGCCGAGGAGCCACCGCAGAGTCGATTAAGCCGATGAAGCTGAGAGGAGCCGCGCTGCAGACGTGCCACGTGGCACAATCAGAGAGCGACGCGTGTGCAGGAGTGTCGGGTCGAGGCACGGGTTAACGGATCGCTCGCAGGTCTCGGGCCGAACGCGGTGATGGGCCGGTTCGCGGGTGAAGGGTTAGGGTGTTTGGGCCGCGGGAATCGTCAGTTCTGGGCCGACCGAAGGAATGGGGTTCGATTCGGGTTGCCAGATCAGGCTCTCGGATCAGACTTCGTCCTCTTCGCCCGACTACTAGCGTGATTTTCTGTCAACCTCTCTCTCTCCTTGACAACGTCGTCTCGACGTCATTTTTCCCTCTTTTTTCCTACATTCCCGAGATTATTCTTCACCCTAACCCCATTTTTTGGTACATATTTCATTCGTAAGGACCTCACACTCTAGGATCTGGAGAAGCTCGGAAGTCCGCCATTCCGTCTTCCTTGCCGATGGTGTTCAGCATAAGGGACTTGTGTAAAACCTACTCCTGAGGTGCGTAAAGGGTTCTGAGGTTACTTTTGTTGTGTAAAATGGGGGTTTTGACGTCGATTCGTATGGCGAAGTTATTAACGTATGAAAAATTAGAGTATCCTTGTTTAAGATCTACCTTAATCTACACAAATGTGAGGATTGTTAAGCTATTCTTAGATATATTTATATTTTAAGTCTCTCCTTGGTCAGCTAGAGTTGAAGCCTCAAGAAAAACAGACCAATAAATAGTTTATACTCGCAGTTGTGCTCCATACATTAAACCTATGATAATTAGCCAAGTTATCAAGTTTGAATAGTATATGACAATATGGGGTTCCGCTGACTTCCAGATGTCGTTACAAGTTAGCTTGATTAGAGGGTCCAAGCAAGCGCCCAAAGGATTTTGTAATAGCCCAAAAATAAATAAACAAATAAACAAATAAAAACTAATTATAAAAAAAATGGTTAAAATAATAATAATAATAAATAAATAAACAAAATAAAACAACATTTCCCCACTCCTCTCCACTACCCTCTCATCCCTTCCCACAATTATAATTCGTTAACCCATCCTTAAAGCAAAAAAGCAACCGTTACTAAAAAAAACAAAAAACAACAGAAAAATAATAATAGTCAGATTTACTTGACAAAAAAAAATAGAGAGAGAATAGCCTTTACCCAGTTGTGATTCACGGGGAGATTTACGTGAAGATAGATCTGATCAATATATTAAATCTTCATTTTCTTTTATCTTATTGTTTTTTTAGAAATCACAGTCAATTATAGTTAAATCTTCGAATTCTTACAATGGTTTAGCTTTGAGTTAGAAACTAAATGTCAATCATTTATATGAATTCTAGCAAATCACATCACATTTGTTACAACGACTTAAGCTAGCCAGGTAAGTGACCATACTATCGGCATGGTTATATTTGTTATTGACACGTGCCCCGTGGTTCTGCATGTGTCATATATATTGATATGTGTGAATTGTCTGTGTGTAACGACCCTAATATTTTACCTATTTAATCTAAGGTCATTACTATACTTTGATGGACCCTATTCATAAATGCTGTTCGCACTCGCCTTTTTATTACCTAAAAAAAAAAAGATTACAAGGGAAAAAGGGAAATATTATTGAAAGAAAGGAAAAACAATAAAACCAAGAATGAATAGTTTATTCTACCCTGAGGTTTATTATGCAAATACATTTCATCCTATTCTAACCTATACTAGAAATGGAAAAAAAACAACCAACTACCCTATGCATGTGCCACGATCCTAAGGGGTCCGATGCCGTCGTCGTTGTCACATGGGTGCCTTGCCGTTATCTGCAAAAGTAAAGTAGCACGAGGCTTGAGTATTTCTAGAATACTCACTAAGTGACCCCCTATCGGGGTTATGCGACAAACACATGTAATGAAATGATGGGACCTATCGTTCCGTTTCGTTTCATTTCGTTTCATTTCGTTTTCTCAACGGTGTAATCCTAACAGGTAATCGTGGACGTGTACCATACACTCTACACGCAGCCCATACGTGCGAGTATGGGCTCACTAGCTAGTTCGCACACCGCTGGGCCACTGTCCCTAGCCGGTGGGCATGCTCTGGGGGCCCACCGGGACCCGTTAAAACTAAAACCGTCACGGTAGCGCTATGCAGGGCATAACGATCGTTGTCCTGCCATTTGGATGTACGCGTCCGTACCCTCGTGATGGGATAGGGGTATCCCCCAAATGCATGAACACACAATATGTATGAGGTCCCACTAGTCCTACAGTCATCATTTAATGAGCATAACCCTGTGTCACGTTTTCATGCTTACATGTCATTCTCATTCTCATTTCGTTACATATCATACATATTCCTAGCGGGGTTATGTATCATGCAATTTACCGTATTTCATGTCATGCAATTCATTCAATCACATTCCCATACTCATACAACAAGCCATAATCGTACACGGGTCACACATCGTCACATACATTCATTTCACATCCACTAAGCAGCATAAATAACATACATTCACGTTCACATGATTTCGTACTTAAGCACATTAAGCTAGCATAAAATTTAATGGCACGTGCATAACCACGGGCACATGCCAACATACAGCATTTAATGCGTAACCCACAACGGGTGAGGCACTTACTTGGTAGGCCTTAGCCGAAGTACTCCCTAGAATATAACGTAAGCTCCTAGCTCCTCGTGGACGTTCTACGCTTCCGTTGGTGGTTGGTTTCTATTGGTTCATGAGTCACTTCTGTAAGTATTCCACAAATAATAATAAATTCCCAACTGGAATTTGTGAAATACGACCTTAAAATGTTTCCTTTTTCCTTAAACAGGGCCGAAACCAGGTTCGGGAGGGTCAAAACGATGTCAAACTGGCTGGAAACAAGTTTCCCGAGCCGAATAAGCCGCCTGAGCCGAGAGGAGCCGCGATGCAGACGTGACACATGGCACAATCAGAGAGCAACGCGTGTGCAGGCATCTTGGGTCGAGGCGCGGGTTAACGGGTCGCTCGCGGGTCTCGGGCCGAACGTGGGTGACGGGCCACCCAGTGATGGGCCGGCTCGCGGGTGACGGTCCGCGGGGTGATACGCCGGCTCGCGGGTGAAGGCCGGGTGTTTGGGCTGCGGGTAACGTGGGTTCTGGGCTGACTGAAGGGACGGGGTTCGGTTCGGGTTTCCAGATCTAGATCTTGGGTCGGACTTCGTCCTCTTCGCCCGACTGCCTGCGCGATTTTCCGTCGATCTCTCTCTCTCCTCGACAACGTCGTCTCGACGTCCTTTTCCCCCTTTTTTCCCCCGTTCCCGAGCTTATCCTTCACCCTAACCCCGTTTTTGGTACAGATTTCGTTGGTAAGGGCCTCGCACTCCCGGATCTGGAGAAGCTCAGAAATTCGCCGTTCCATCTTCCTTGTCGACGGTGTTCAGCGTACGGGATTCATCTAAAACCTACTCCTGATGTGTGTAAAGGGTTCTGGGATTACTATTGTGGTGTGAAATGGGGGTTTTCGACGTCGATTCGTACGGTTCGGCTTCGCCAGAGTTTCGTCGATTTTTGGTTCTCTCTCCTTTTTCCTCACTGTTTTCGTTTCTTTGTAGGTTCTTTCAGGGTGGCTGAAGGTCGGGGACGCGATTTGTGGCATCCCAGCCCTCGGCCGCCCTTTGTGGGTTGTGTGCGAGTGAAAACTCTGGCGTTCGCCGGAGTTTTCGGCTCTACCGACGACCATCATTTTATTTCTTTTTTTTTTTTTCAGTTTCGTTACATTACCTACTCCTAAAAGGGACTTTTGTCCTCGAAAGTCTTGAACTCGTGGATCAACTTGGGATATTTTCCTTTATTTTCTCCTCTCATTCCCATGTAGCTTCCTCGACTTGGTGGTTACGCCACAATACCTTAACGAAACCTATACTCCTATTACGTAAGGCTTTCACCTCTCGGGCTAGAATTTTAATAAGTTTTTCCTGGTAACTTAATTTTTCCTCAATTTCGAGAGGTTTGTAGTCTATTACGTGCGTCGGGTCTGGAATGTATTTCCTTAACATGGACACATGAAATACATCGTGTACGCTTGAAAGTGAAGGTGGTAAAGCTAGTTTGTAAGCTACCGGACCTACTCTTTCTAAAATTTCGAACGGTCCAATGAATCGGGGGCTGAGCTTCCCCTTGTGTCCGAATCTTAGAATACCTTTCATGGGGGCTACTTTTAGGAACACTGGGTCCCCCTCTTCGAACTCTAAATTCCTACGCCTAACGTCGGCGTAGCTCTTTTGCCTACTTTGCGCGGTACGCATTCTTACTCGAATTTTCTGGATTGCCTCGTTGGTGACCCGGACCAACTCGGGTCCTACCAGTTCTCGTTCTCCTACTTCGTCCCAACACAATGGGGATGATATGAACCAAGAGACATCAATCATACAATATGCTTCAATGAAGATGTGAAGAAAAGGTTGTCAAAATTATCAAAAGATGTTTCAATTCATGCTACATTGAAGAAGAATAAAGTTTGATTGTTGTAAATTTTGGGTGGGTTATAATTTAGAGTTATTGTGTTTTAAGACTTTTTATTTAATTTCGGTTACATTTACATAATGGCTAATTATGGCCATAAAGTGTGAATGTTACAACTTTTGGAATGCCTTTAATAGTTTCATTTTGAGGCTATATAAAGCCATCTATGTTGTATTTGTAATCAGACTTTGAAAATATAGTAAAGAAGCATTTGTGCTTTTCTTTAGCCAATGGCTAAGTTTCTTTGCAACTCTATGTAGTTTAGGTTGCATGTAGAATCATTCAAGCTCGATATGATCAGTCTTGCTTGTGGAGTGATTCGAATCTCAAACAAGTGTTTGAGATATTTGATCAACAAGAATCATTGAAGCTAGACATGATCGATCTTGCTTCTGGAGTGATTCGAATCTCAAACAAAGTGTTCTTGACTTGAGATATTCGATCGACAAGGTAATCCGAATCTTATTCCCCTTGTATTGATTCCTTATCTTATCAGGGGATCTACATCGTTTTCCATACAATGCTTCAAAGGGTGCCATCCCGATGGTTGCTTGGAAGCTGTTATTGTAAGAGAATTCCATTAAGTGCAGTTTGGTGTCCCAACTCCCTGTGAAATCCATAACGCATGCCCGAAGCATGTCTTCTAGAATTTGGTTTAATCGTTCTGTTTGGCCATCCGTTGGTGGGTGGAAGGCGGTGCTAAAGTCGAGGCAGGTACCCATCGCTTTTTGGAGTCCGCGCCAAACGGTCGACGTAAAACGCGGGTCCCGATCTGACACAATTGACACCAGTACTCCATGCAACCTCACAATTTCTTTAACAGACAGTTGTGCCCAATTGTCTACTGTATATGTTGCCTTACCCGGTAGGGAGTGAGCCGACTTTGTCAGGCGGTCCACGACCACCCAGATTACCGTATAGCCCTTTAATGTTTTGGGTAGGCCTACTATGAAATCCATGGCAATGTTTTCCCATTTCCATTCCAGTATACTTAGAGGTTGTAGTAGCCCAGCGATTTTCTGCCTAGGGGCTTTTACTTGTTGGCACACTAGACACTTACTCACGTACTCCACGATATCCTTCCTCATACTTTGCCATCAGAAATGTTGTTTCAAGTCTTGATACATCTTTGTTCCACCTGAATGTATCGAGAAGGTTGAGTTGTGTGCCTCTGTTAGGATTTCATTTTTTATTACACTCATGGGTGGGACACATAAACACCCTTGGCATAATAATCCGTCATCCGTTGATTTAGTGAATCCGTCCACTGGGCCAACTTCCAATTGGTTTAGGATTTTACTTAGGCCTGGATCCCCACGTTGTGAGTCTATGATCCTTTGTCTGAGCGTGGGGCGCACTGTCAGTCGGGCTATTTGGGCGACAACTTCTTTGGTTACTACCGCGATATCAGCCTGTTCGAAATCAGTTCGCACTCATGGCTCCCTGGTGATGAGGGCTGACGAGTGTACTGCTTTTTGACTCAGTGCATCAGCGACTACATTTGCTTTTCTAGGATGGTATTGGATGTCTATGTCGTAATCTTTTACCAGCTCTAACCATCTACGTTGCCTCATGTTCAATTCTTTTTGGGTGAACAAATATTTTAGGCTTTTGTGGTCCGTGTAGATTTGGGTCTTTTCACCATACAGGTAGTGTCGCAAAATTTTTAACGCGAACACCACTGCTGCGAGCTCCAAATCTTGTGTGGGATAGTTTTTCTCGTAATCTTTTAGTTGGCGTGACGCATACGCAACCACCTTGCCATGTTGCATCAGTACACAACCTAATCCCTTTTTGGATGCGTCACTGTAAATCACATATCCCACAGAACTTTCTGGAACTAATCCCTTTTTGGATACTAGTCTTTGTTTTAGTTCTTGAAAGTTGGCCTCACAAGTATCGTCCCAAACAAAAGGTACACCTTTTTTTTGTCAATTGGGTGAGAGGCGTGGTTATTCTAGCGAAGTCCTGGACAAACCTTCGATAGTAACTCGCCAATCCCAAGAAACTTCGTATCTTAGTGACCGTTGTTGGGCATTTCCATTTCGTGACCGCTTTTATCTTATTGGGATCTACGAAGATTCCGTCTTTAGACACTACGTGCCCCAAAAACGAAACCTGTCGTAGCCAAAATTCACACTTGGTGAATTTGGCATACAGCTTGTTCTCTCTTAGGATAGTTAAGGCTTGGCGAAGGTGCTCTTGGTGTTCTAGGTCCGTTTTCGAGTATATTAGGATATCGTCTATGAACACGATCACAAACGAGTCTAGGCACTCCTTAAATACTCGGTTCATTAGTTCCATAAATACCGCTGGGGCATTGGTGAGACCAAAAGACATCACCACAAACTCATAGTGGCCATATCTGGTTCAAAAGGTTGTTTTCGGTATGTCTTCATTTTTAATCTTAATTTGATGGTATCCTGATCGAAGATCTATTTTAGAAAACATTGTCGCCCCACGTAGTTGATCAAATAGGTCCTCAATATAGGGTAACGGGTATTTGTTCTTTACCGTCCTCTTGTTTAATTCCCTATAATCAATGCATAAACGCATTGAACCGTCTTTCTTTTTAACAAACAACACTGGCGCACCCCAAAGGGACACGCTAGGTCGAATGAAGCCCTTATCTAGCAGGTCTTACAGTTGTGTTTTAAGCTCTTTTAGTTCTGCTGGTGCCATGCAGTATGGGGCCTTAGAGATGGGTCTCGTTCCTGGTTCCAGATCTATTCCAAAGTCTACCTCTCGCGATGGAGGAATTCCCGGGAGGTCCTCTGGGAAGACATCCATAAATTCGTTTACTACGGGTACTGTATCTATGGGTTTTCCTTTCCTTTTGTATTTACTACACAGGCTAGAAACGCCCACCCCCCTTGTTGTATCAAGCATCTCGCTTTCATCAACGATATTATTTTTGGGGTGGTACCTGTGGAGGTTCCTTTAAACTTAAAGGTAAGTCCGTTGGGAGGTGTGAATATCACCTCCTTCTTATGGTAGTCTATGGTAGCAAAGTTTTCTGCTAATCAGTCCAATCAAAATCCGTCATATCCACTACCTTTAAGTCTACGTGGATGGTTTCTCCAGCTATTACCACTTGTCCGTCCTTTACTCTATTTTTCGTAACTAGGTCTACCCCTACTGGGGTACCGACCGACAATGCATGCATTAAGGGTTCTACTACGAACCCTGCTTGTTTAACAAATGGTAAAGCAACAAAGGAATGGGTAGAACCAGAATCAAACAATGTCAACGCAAAGTGTCCTTGTATAGAAAGCGTACCTGTCACCACGGTGCCAGATGTTCCCGCCTCTTTACTGGTCGTTACATATGCCTTGGTCTATGGACGGGTTTATAAGGTGGGCTCTCGGATGACCGGTCCTCTAAGGGGTTCCCTTGGAATTCCCGGGCTCTTTGTAGGGCAAGTTCTGGCCACATGACCTGCATGACCACAGATATAACACATACCTGAGCCTGCCAAACATCTCCCAACATGTTGCTTTCCACAGTTACAGCACAGGGGCTTCTCCATTGCTAGGTGTCGACCTATTGGAGGTGGAGCAGGTGGCATTCTCTAATATCGAGGTCTCTGGAACGGTGGTTGGAACTCTGTGGTATCGACCTCGACAGGGCGTTTCCTCCCCGTGGTGACTGTTGGCTCTGTTTTCTTTTCCTCTGGGGGTTCCTCTAGGGCCTTGGCCGTCCTTAGGGCTTCTTCATTGGTTTTTGGGTTAAAGGCCTCTAACATGCGGCGGGTTTTCGGATTCAATCCTAACACAAATTTTTCTGTCTGTTTCTCTTCAGTGTCGGCTAAAGACGGTGTAAACCTTCTCAATCTCATGAAGTCCTGATCGTACTGATCCACCGTGCGATCACCTTGGGTTAAGTGGTTAAACTCTTGCTGTTTCTTTATACGGGTTTTCTTTGGATAATAGTATTTTAGAAAGGCTTCCTTGAAGGTCTCCCATGTTGTAATTCCCCCGCTCGGGTTGATGCTCTGTTTGTTATCCGACCACCACACTTCTGCATCTTTTTGTAACACGTATGTCGCACATGCCACCTTATGTTCATCAGGGCATCTCATTGATTCAAAGGTTGTTTCCATGTTTGCGATCCACATCTGAGCCGCTGTGGGATCTTCCTTTGAACCGACAAAAGGACGGGGGTTGTACCGCCTGAAATCCTTTAACCAACTCGCGCCTCTATTCGGGTGTGGGTTGTTTACCAATTGGATAGCTACCGCATCCACCGATTGTGGGGCCGTCGCATTGGCTTGTTGCGTGGCCATCGCGTTGGCTGGTTGCGTGGCCATCGCGTTAGCTGGTTGCGTGGCTATTGCCGCGACTTGTTGCGTAGCCAACAATGTGGCCTGTTGTGTGTCTAGCATGGTTTGCATATTTTTTTGAAGAGATTCCAACAGTAACTTTATGGCGGGGTCTAACCTGGTCTGTGGTGCAGCTTGAGGGGGCGGTGTATATTCCGGAGGGGGTACAGCTTGTGGGGGAGGTGCATATTCAGGAGGGGTACAGCTTGTGGAGGAGGTGCATATTCAGGAGGGGGTACAAACGCATATGGGCCGGTAGTCGACCCCTCTTGGTAAGAACTTCTATCGGCGTCTCCTCTTCCTCCTCTTCTAATGGGAGGTCGTCCCCTCCCTCTCCTACCTCTTCTACGTCCTCTGTGTGGCATGGTTCTAGAAACCAAGAAAGAATTCTAGCTAAGTTTATGATTTATAACATTCCCTACATCCTACCATATAATTCATATGTATACATACATATAAAAGAAAAACATAAATATCGTAACATAAAGATATGCATTACATCAAATCACATCGACATTAGATAACATCAACCTTTTTTCATACAGTAACATGTCATGCATGATTTAAAGCCAACCACATTAAATACATCACGCATGTCATACATTCCTCATTCTATATAAGGTGTACCTGGCAACGACGGGGCATCGGTAATTGGACCGTGGAACATGCCAAGCCTACTCTGTAGGCTAGTCTACAAGATCTATAACTTGGCTCTGATACCAACTGTAACGACCATAATATTTTACCTATTTAATCTAAGGTCATTACCATACTTTGAAATGCGGAATATACATTTAATGGACCCTATTCATAAATGCTTTTCGCACTCGCCTTTTTATTACCTCAAAAAAAAAAAAAAAGATTACAAGAATGAATAGTTTATTCTACCCTAAGGTTTATTATGCAAATACATTTTATCCTATTCTAACCTATACTAGAAATGGAAAAAAAACAACCAACTACCCTATGCATGTGCCACGATCCTGAGGTGTCCGATGCCGTCGTCGTTGTCACATGGGTGCCTTGCCCTTATCTGCAAAAGTAAAGTAGCACGAGGCTTGAGTATTTCTAGAGTACTCAGTAAGTGACCCCCTATCGGGGTTATGCGACAAATACATGCAATGAAATGATGGGACCTATCGTTCCATTTCGTTTCGTTTCGTTTCATTTCGTTTTCCCAACGGTGTAATCCTAACAGGTAATCGTGGACGTGTACCATATACTCTACACGCAGCCCATACGTGCGAGTATGGGCTCACCAGCTAGTTCGCACATCGCTGGGCCACTGTCCCTAGCTGGTGGGCATGCTCTAGGGGCCCATCGGGACCCGTTAAAACTAAAACCGTCACAGCAGCGCTATGCAGGGCATAACGATCGTTGTCCTACCATTTGGATGTACGCGTCCATACCCTCGTGATGGGATAGGGGTATCCCCCCAAATGCATGAACACAAAATATGTATGAGGTCCCACTAGTTCTACAGTCATCATTCAATGAGCATAATCCCGTGTCACGTTTTCATGCTTACATGTCATTCTCATTCTCATTTCCTTACATATCATACATATTTCTAGCGGGGTTATGTATCATGCAATTTACCATATTTCATGTCATGCAATTCATTCAATCACATTCCCATACTCATACAACAAGCCATAATCGTACACGGGTCACACATCGTCACATGCATTCATATCACATCCACTAAGCAGAATAAATAATCTACATTCACGTTCACATGATTTCGTACTTAAGCACATTAAGCTAGCATACAATTTAATGGCACGTGAATAACCACGGGCACATGCCAACATACAGCAATTAATGCGTAACCTACAACGGATGAGGCACTT
The DNA here is from genome assembly GCF_002738365.1 of Cucurbita moschata. Taxonomy (NCBI): domain Eukaryota; kingdom Viridiplantae; phylum Streptophyta; class Magnoliopsida; order Cucurbitales; family Cucurbitaceae; genus Cucurbita; species Cucurbita moschata. Next base: position 5,446,819 of record NW_019268517.1, read on the forward strand.
ACTTGGTAGGCCTTAGCCGAAGTACTCCCTAGAATATAATGTAAGCTCCTAGCTCCTCGTGGACGTTCTACGCTTCCGTTGGTGGTTGGTTCCTATTGGTTCATGAGTCACTTCCGTTAGTATTCCACAAATAATAATAAATTCCCATCTGGAATTTGTGAAATACGACCTTAAAATGTTCCCTTTTTCCTTTAAACAAGGCCAAAACTAGGTCTTGGAGGGTCGAAACGGTGTCAAACGGGCAGGAAACAAGTTTCCTGAGCCGAATAAGCTGAATAAGCCGCCAGAGCCGAGGAGCCGCCGCCGAGCCGATGAAGCCGCCTGAGCCGAGAGGAGCTGCGCGGCAGACGTGATACGTGGCACAATCAGAGAGCGACGCGTGTGCAGGCGTCTCGGGTCGAGGCGCAGGTTAACGGGTCGCTCGCGGGTCTCGGGCCGAACGCGGGTGACTGGCCGCGCAGTGATGGGCCGGCTCGCGGGTGACGGGCCGCGGGGTGATGGGTCGGCTCGCGGGTGAAGGTCGGGTGTTTGGGCTGCGGGTAACGTGGGTTCTGGGCTGACCGAAGGGACGGGGTTCGGTTTGGGTTTCCAGATCCAGATCTCGGGTCGGACTTCGTCCTCTTCGCCCGACTGCCTGCGCGATTTTCTAGAGATCTCTCTCTCCTCAACAACGTCGTCTCGACGTCCTTTTTCCCCTTTTTTTGCCCCCATTCCCGAGCTTATCCTTCATCCTAACCTCGTTTTTGGTACATATTTCGTGGGTAAGGGCCTCACACTCCCGGATCTGGAGAAGCTCGAAAGTCCGCCGTTCCGTCTTCCTTGCCGACGGTGTTCAGCGTACGGGATTCGTCTAAAACCTACTCCTGATGTGTGTAAAGGGTTCTAGTATTACTTTTGTGGTGTGAAATGGGGATTTTCGACGTCGAAACTGTTGGTTATAAACTTGTTTTTATTATTTGTTTTTTATTATTATTATTATTTTATTTCTGTTGTTTATTTCTCCATGAAGAAAGGTCGGAAATATTGTAAGTAGGGGAAGGAACTAATTTTTAGGGAGTGGAGTAGTAGGAGTGGAAGGAGTGGTGAAGTGCTTGCTGATTTGTAGCAGAAATAGGTAAATTTTTTAGTATATAAAGAAAATGGTGCCAAGTTCTAAAGACACCACAAAAACAAGAAATAATTTGTGTGTCTTCGTTTATTCTCCCCTTCTATTGCGTTTTTTTTCTTACAATTGGTATCAGAGCGTTAAGATCAAGGCCAGTTTTCAATCATGTCTCACTTAGAGATTGAGTGGTCAAGAAGGGAGAGAGATAAAAAATGAGACAGGAATCGAGTGACAGGAGCCAAAACACCGATGCGATAGAAGGTGATGCCTCACATGAGGTGAGTGTACGGATTCAAGAAAAGGAGGGATCTGTCACACTCAAATACCCGATGCTGCAACTATGCAGCTTGGGCGATTAAGATGGAGGTATTTATGACGGCACAAGGTGTTTGGGAGGCAATTGAGTCACCCGAAACAGTAGATAACCGTAAAGATATGATGGCTTTAGCAGCTATTTATCAAAGTATTGGAGAAGATACGTTGCTACAGTTGGGTGCCAAGAAAACGGCCAAGGAAGCCTAGATCATGCTGAAAAATATGAATCTAGGTGCGGAAAGAGTGAAAGAAGTTAGAACGCAGACTCTCTGGCGGGAGTTTGAAGCGTTGAGGATGGGTGATTCAGAAAGTATTGATGAGTATTCTAGAAAACTCACCATTATTGTCAACAAATTGAGAGGCCTCGACAATACTGTGGATGATATCCAAGTAGCTAAGAAACTTCTACGATCCACCTCTGCAAAGTTTCTTCAAATTACCTCAACGATTGAGGAGTTCAGTGATCTCAAAACGAAATTCGTTGACGAGATTATTGGATTACTCAAGGCACATGAAGAAAGGTTGCAAGGGTTTGGAGAAAAAGATGAAACCGTTCTCCTCACTCATGCAGAATGAAAGGAACGAGAGACTGCAAAATCCTCAAAGAAAGAATGGAAGGATCAAGGCAGTTCCAGAGGAGGCAGGGGACATGGTCGCGGAAGATGGAGAGGCCGTGGGAGAAGTGACTGGCATCGAGGAGATGAAGGAGAGTCGCAAACTCAAAAGAAGAGATTTGACAAAAGTAAAATTAAATGTTTCAGGTGTCAGAAAATGGGACACTTCGCATCAAAGTGTTCCACAAAAGACGAACAACTCAACCTGATAGAGATGCAAAAGGATGAGGAGTCTTCACTGCTGATGATAGAGGCGCGTGAAATTAAAACCACACATGACAAAGAGCCTAATTTTGTGATGTTGAATGAAACTATAGTGCCGCCACTAGACAATATTGAACCTGAAAATTCCTGGTTCCTAGATACTGGAGCAAGCAACCACATGTCAGGAGAAAGGAGGGTCTTTCGTGAGCTCGACACATCTATTGTTGGAAAGGTACGCTTCATTGATAACTCTGTAATAGACATTTGTGGTCGAGGAATAGTGCTCTTCAAATACAAAACGGATGAGCACTTGATCTTATCGCAAGTCTATTACATACCTAAACTCAAGAGCAATATTATAAGTTTGGGACAACTGGATGAGAGTGAAAATAAAATTGTCATAGAGAACAGTGTGATGAAGATATATGACAGAGCTAGGAGCCTGATTATTATGGTGACCAGACAATCCAACAGATTGTATGTAGTAAAGCTGAAGCTTGCCGATCAGGTGTGTTTAATGACAAATATCAGTAACAGAGGTTGGCTCTGGCACGCGAGGTATGGACACCTAAATTTTCACTCTTTAAAGCAATTAAATGACAAGAGAATGGTTGAAGGGTTGCCGAGAATCACCCAGGTCAATCAATTATGCGATGGGTGTTTAATTGGAAAGCAGCATAGGACTCCTTTTCCCCGAACAACAACATATCGTGCGAAGGAGTCATTGGATCTTGTCCATGGAGATCTATGTGGACCTATTTCGCCAATGACGTATGGAGGTAACAAATATTTTATGTTACTAGTGGATGATTGTTCACGATTTATGTGGGTGTTTATGTTGAAAAACAAGAATGAAACACTGCTGGTGTTTAAAAAATTCAAGATCAGTGTGGAGGTAGAGAAAGGCAGGAAGATTAAGAGCTTTAGAACGGACCGTGGAGGACAGTTTGTATCTACTGCTTTTAAAGACTATTGCGAGAATGTTGGCATGAAGAGACTTCTTACTGCACCATTTTCACCACAGCAAAATGGCGTAGTAGAAAGGCGTAATCGAACGGTGGTAGAGATGGCCAGATGTATGTTAAAGAGCAAAGAGATGCCTGCAAAATTTTGGGGAGAGGCTATCAAAACTGCCGTGTATATTCTGAACAGATCGCCAACAAAAGGAGTTGCAGATGGTACACCGTATCAAGCTTGGTTTGACAAGATACTAAAGGTTCATCACTTTAAAATCTTCGGGTGTCTTGCTCATGCCAAGAATACATATTCACACATTCCTAAACTTGCTGATAGGAGTGTGAAGACAATTATGTTAGGATATGAAGAAGGAACCAAAGCTTACCGACTATTGGATCCACAAAAGAACAGAATTATGGTGAGCAGGGATGTGGTGTTCGAAGAGGAGAAAAAGTGGTGTTAGGAAGAAATCACAAACGGTGATGATGAACAAAGAGGAACTTTCACCTTTCAAATTTCAGAAAAACAGAGTAAAACAGAGAAAATATTGTTGAAATCATCAAAAGATATTTCAATTCATGCAACATTGAAGAAGAATAAAGTTTCATATGATAAATTTTGGGTGGATTACAATTTAGAGTTATTGTATTTCATTATTGTATTTTAAGACTATTTAGTTACTTTAGGTTACAATTACATAATGGCTAATTATGGCCATAAAGTGTGAATGCTACCACTCTTGGAATGCCTTTAGTAGTTTCATTTTTGAGGCTATATAAAGCCTTTTATGTTGTATTTGTAATAAGACTTAGAAGATATATCAAAAGAAGCATTTGTGCTTTTCTTTAGCCAATGGCTAAGTTTCTTTGCAATTCTATGTAGTTTAGATTGCATGTAGAATCATTCAAGCTCGACATGATCAATCTTGCTTGTGGAGTGATTCGAATCTCAAACAAGTGTTTGAGATATTTGATCAACAAGAATCATTGAAGCTAGACATGATCGATCTTGCTTCTGGAGTGATTCGAATCTCAAACAAAGTGTTCTTGGCTTGAGATATTCGATCGACAAGGTAATCCGAATCTTATTCCCCTTGTAGTTGATTCCTTATCATATCAGGTTCTCTCTCCTTTTTTCTCACCGTTTTTGTTTCTTTGCAGGTTCTTTCAAGGTGGCTGAAGGTCGGGGACGCGATTTGTGGCATCCTAGCCCTCGGCCGCCCTTTGTAGGTCGTGTGCGAGCGAAAACTCCAGCGTTCGCTGGAGATTTCGGCTCTGCCGACGACCATCATTTTTTTTTTTGGTTCTGTTACACTATGGATCGATATGCTTCTTATTTGTTATGTATATGTTATAATATATGAATTGTTTGATAATAATTACGGTACGATGTGTTCAATGATAAGCGTGAGATAGGATACGAGAGGATGAACAAAACGAAATGTAACGATAGGAGTAAAATACATTCATGAAACGTTAAGGTTAGGTTACATATCGGAGTGATATGGATAAGAGAGATTGATGAAAGAATACGGTTAGGTTACGGGTAGAAAGGGATAGGTTGTGATAGATTGATAGAACGATAGCGTTAGGATTGATAGAACGATAGCGCTAGAATTGATAGAACGATAGCGTTAGGTTACGTTCTTGTGATGATATGACTAAGGTACGTTCACGTAATGATATGTCTGTGATAGGTATAAGAACGTTAAGGCTATGATAAGTTAGAAAACGATATTAGTTATGGAAAGGGCGTAAAGGTAGTTCACGTCACTTTAGAATTTGGGGATGTCCAGCACATGTGTTGTTGCAAAACTCCAAGAAATTAGAACGTCGTTCAAAATTATGTCTATTCGTAGGATACCCCAAAGAGACGAAAGGTGGTTTGTTTTATGACCCTCAAGAAAATAGAGTGTTTGTATCAACAAACGCTACATTCTTAGAGGAAGACCACGTAAGAAATCATCAACCTTGCAGCAAACTAGTATTAAGTGAGGTTTGTAAAGAAGCAATTGATAAAACAACAAGAGTTGTTGATCAAGCTGGTCCTTCAACAAGAGTTGTTGATGGAGATGACACTTCTTGTCAATCACATACTTCTCAAGAGTTGAGAATGCCTCGACGTAGTGGGAGGGTTATAACTCAACCCGATCGTTACTTGGGTTTGGCAGAAACTCAAGTCATCATACCTGATGATGGCGTTGAGGATCCATTGACCTATAAACGGGCAATGAATGATGAAGATAGAGATCAGTGGATTAAAGCCATGAATCTTGAAATGGAGTCAATGTACTTCAATTAAGTCTGGAAACTTGTAGATCAACCAGATGGGGTAAAACCTATTGGTTGAAATAGATCTATAAGAGGAAACGAGACCAAACCGGTAAGGTTCAGACCTTTAAAGTTTGACTAGTAGCTAAGGGTTATATCCAAAGAGAGGGGGTGGACTATGAAGAAACCTTCTCTCCTGTTGCTATGCTTAAATCGATTAAAATACTCTTGTCTATTGCCACATTTTATGATTATAAAATTTGGCAAATGGATGTTAAGACAACCTTTTTAAACGGCAATCTTGAAGAGAGTATCTATATGGCTCAACCAGAGGGGTTCATTGAACAGGATCACGAGTAAAGGGTTTGCAAGCTTAAAAGATCCATTTATGGGTTGAAGCAAGCATCTAGATCCTGGAATATAAAGTTTGATACTGCGATCAAATCTTATGGCTTTAAACAGAATGTTGACGAACCTTGTGTTTATAAAAGGATAGTCAACTCTATAGTAGCTTTCCTGGTGTTGTACGTTGACGATATCTTACTCATTGAAAATGATGTGGGATGTCCGACTGACATTAAGCATTGGCTAGAGACACAATCTCAAATGAAAGATTTGGGAGAGGCTCAGTTTTTTCTTGGAATTCAAATTGTTTGGAATTGCAAGAACAAAACACTAGCATTGTCTCAGGCATCGTACATCGACAAAATGTTGATTCGATATAAGATGCAGGACTTCAACAAAGGATTATTACCTTTCAGGCATGGAGTTTATTTGTCGAAGAAACAAAGTCCTAAGACACCTCAAGAAGTTGAGGATATGAGACACATTCCCTATGCATCAGCAGTCGGTAGTCTGATGTATGCCATGCTATGTACCCGACCGGACATATGCTATGCTGTGGGAATTGTCAGCAGATATCAGTCTGATCCGAGACGTGCTCATTGAACTGCCGTTAAGAAATCCTCAAGTATCTTAGGAGAACGAGGGACTATATGCTAATGTACGGTGCTAAGAATCTGATTCTTATAGGGTACACTGACTCCGATTTTCAGACCGATGTAGATTCGAGGAAATCGACATCAGGATCTGTCTTCACTCTGAATGGAGGAGCAATAATATGGAGAAGCATAAAGCAAGGTTGCATTGCTGATTCCACCATGGAGGCTGAGTATGTTGCTGCTTGTGAAGCAGCGAAAGAATCTGTATGGCTTAGGAAGTTCTTAATTGATTTGGAAGTCGTTCCAAATATGCATCTTCCTATCACTCTTTATTGTGATAACAGTGGAGCAGTTGCAAATTCAAAAGAACCAAGAAGCCATAAGCGAGGAAAACATATTGAGTGCAAATATCATCTCATAAGGGAGATTGTGCAACGAGGAGATGTGATCGTCACACAGATAGCTTCAGAGCACAACATTGCTGATCCATTTACAAAGCCCCTCACGGCTAAAGTGTTTGAAGGGCACCTAGTGAGTCTAGGACTACGAGTTATGTAATCTAGGGCAAGTGGGAGAAAAGCCATGAGTATGTGATGCCCTAGTTTATTGTATTTATGTCTTTCTCTCTACTCAACGTTATAAAACCCCACTAGAGTTTTAGTCCAAGTGGGAGTTTGTTGGGTTTTATGCCCTAAAACTTATTGTAAACAAAAACATATTCTATTTTCAATAAAGTTATTATTGTTGTTTATTCAGTAAAGATTGTTATTGAATAAAGTGAACTTTTCGATGACCTAGGTAACTCGATCTTAATCCTGAGCTTACCATAAACTCCTGTTTATTCGGAATTATCCTTAGATTTGCATGGGTGAGAGTGGCTTGAGTTTTCCGACTCAATAGGCCTCCCATTTCAAGGGTAAGACTGGGTGAATAGCTGGGGACGTGGGGTGCAAGATGGAATTCGCTCCTACCCACTTTTAGGAATAGAAGAAAGGTAGTTCCCTTAAGCACTGACTCTAGGTCTTGAACAAGGGGCCCCACCCTCTCATTGGCCTGAGAGGGATTCGGTTTACTGGTTGGACCACAAACCAATTGTTCATAAGAGGATAAGTGGGACATAAGGAACAAGAAGTAACTTCAGGGGTAAAACGGTAAATTAACACAGCTTTAGTTACGAACAACCTGTGAAGGATCGACTTACTAATCATGGTTATATCAAATGAACAGAAATATATCTATAGTGAGGAAAGTGCAACTACTAGGCTACAGTGGAGTGTCCTAGTAGTTAATGAATGTTGGTTAACATGGTTAATGAGTTTAATGATTAATCTTGGATCGTTGGAGCCCATGATCTATAGGTCCATTAGGTCCCTCTGCTAGCTCATATCGGACTAAACCATAGAACAGTGTGACGAGTGAGTTCAAAGTGTTCGAATTCAAATTAGGGAATATGAGCTACATATATACGATATATTTAATCGCATTTTTGTTTTATTTACGAATTAAACAAAAAGAGAGAATCTAAGATATTTAAATAACTCAAATATGTGTCGGAATTGATTGGGATTGGCATATGAATTAATATTAAATATTAATTAAATAGTTTAATTAATCATTTAATATTACTTTAATTTTAAATTAATTATTCAAATTAATTCTTGAATTAAAATGAAGAAAGTCAACATGTTGACTTCATTTAATGGAAAAATCCATGTTAGTGGAATTTTGAGGTGTCAAAATTTGGTTTAACCAAACATGCATGCTTGCCACATAATCCCATACATTTGAGTGGAATTTTGAGTGTCAAAGTTTGGTGAACTCAAACTTGCATGCTTGCCACATAATCCCAAACATTTGAGTGGAATTTTGACTGTCAAAATTTGGTGATCTCAAAATTGCATGAACATGCAAACATAACTCTATAAATAGAGTGATCATGGTACATGGAAGGTCTTCCTTGGTGAAAAACCTTGAGACAAACGCTCTCTTCGTATATACTAAATCCCTCCCAAGTTTAGTCACTCACCTGATTCCACAATCCTGTTCTAAGGCTGGAGGATAGTGGAGAAGACACTAGTGGTTGTTCGAAACCGGTTCGCGAGAAAAAAGGAATTTGAACTACAAACGGTTAGTATTCAAACTCATTAAGTTTTAATACTTATGAACGTGCTAGTTATTTACTATAATTGATGTTCTAAAAGTGCCTAAGATCCAAATTGCTTCCGCATGTGTTATATTAACACCATCAATATTATGATAAAAGCATAGAACGTTATGTTAGGTCTCTTAAATTATGTGTATACAGCATGATATGAATGACATGAAATTATGATAAATGACATGAAGTATAACCCCGTAATTAAAGAACGAGAAACGATATGATATGAATGATGAATGATATCTGAAACGATATGAAAAATGAAAGGATATGTACATAATACTAGCGGGGTTGTATTAAAGGATAATGAAAATGGAAAAGTTTTGGGACCTCATGTATTATGTGTGCTCATGCATTTGGGGGGATACCCCTATCCCATCACGAGGGTACGGACGCGTACATCCAATGGCAGGACAATGATCGTTATGATTTGCATAGCGCTGCCGTGACGTTTACTAGTTCTAGCGGGTGTCCGGCCTAAGGGGCTCCTAAAGTATGCCCACCGGATAAGGAAAGTGGCCCAGCGGTGTGCGAACTAGCTTGTGAGTCCATACTCGCACGTATGGGCTGTGTGTAGAGTATATGGTACATGTCCAAAATATTCGTTAGGACAGCCACCGTAGGAAAAACGAAACGAAATGAAAGATAAGTCCCATCATTTCATTGCATGTGATTGTTCCATTTAACCCCAATAGTGGGGTCACTTACAAAATATTTCTTTAAATACTCAAGCAATGTGCTACAACATTTTTCAGGTTAAGGCAAGGCATTCCTGTTCGGCTGACGACGGCATCGCAACTCGAGACCATGGCACATGCATAGAATAGTGGTATTTATTTTATTTCGTGTCTTTTGTTGCATCGTTTTGTTGCGTCGTTTTAAAGATGTTTTCAAAACACGCAAGTCCATGGCTGTGTTTTAAGATAAATGTTATGGTTTATGAAATTTAAATGAAGTCTTCCCCATTAAATATTTATGGTACGTATACAGTAGCGACCTTAAATTAAGTAGAAAATTTCAGGTCATTATAGATTTACACTCGCACGTGTGGGTCGTGTGTAAAGAAGTACTACATATCCAATTTGTTCGAGATTGGAGGTCACTCCTAGATGCGCTAGAGCTCGATCCCAAGAGCATGTTGCATGTGTTTGCCTCAGCATTACCACTACAGTGGGTGACATACTGAGTATTTTTCGAAATACTCAAGCCGTGTGACATATATCATTTTTCAGGTAAAGACAAGACGCCCATGTACGGACGATGACGACACCAGAAATAGATACTGTGGCACGTGCATAGGGTAGTTGCATGTTTAAATTCTTAGTCTTGGTCAGTACAAAACGCTTTTATTTCATTATTTAAATTATTTCATTTGTAGTTGTTTTTGTTTTAATTTTAAATTCCAACGTTATGTTTTGAAACACGTAAGACCGACAATGTGTTCTAGTAGTTTGAAATGTTCTGAATGTGTTTTAAATTTTCCGTTATTTATGATGAGTATCTAAGAACTATATGCCGCATTTAAGAGACAAGCATGAGACTTAGTAGCGACTCTGAGTATGTAGAAATTTAGAATCATTACATAAAACATTAACTTGAGACTAAAGGAGAAGCTAAACTTTAATGGGAATGAGTGAATAAAAAAGAAAATACGAGAAACACACAACCGAATCAAATAAGTTAACAAATCAAAATTTGTTACCCATGCAGTGTTAGAAAGCCATGACAATGGGATGATCTTAGAGTCTAGGTCGAGGCCTAAGCCATCGAGGCTAGAAATAAGTCACTTAGGTTGAGGCCACCTTGGTCGAGTTGAGAAAATCTTAATGAATAGCTTTACCGAGTAAGCTTAGGTCGAGTCAAACACCTTCATCCAAGTATATGAGGAATCTCTCTGCCTTCTTTGTTTTAATATAGAACATTAGGACTTAAAAACATCTACGTTTGTTGCCACCATATTTGTGCATCATCCTAAAACATGAACGATGCACAAGATACCTTATGGTAATCTAAACTCTTCAGTAGATGAAATATCATCATCAATGATAGCCATAACTCTACCATGGTTAGGTCCTTAGAGGTCCTATTGATGATACGAAGCTTGTTTGTCTTACAATTTCATAATTATTTCATCTCTTGTATCATCTTAGGGTTGTTGGTTGTCTACGCTCGTTATTTGGTTCTCATAGTCTCTATTATTTCACGAAAGGTCTCCCACATTAGGGTAGTCGTAGTGGGGACAGAAACTACTAGAGGCACCGATGGTGCCACTTGTGGTACTCTAGGTAGTGACAAGGCTAGGCCTATATGACTTATCGAAGCTTCACGAGTCAGACTCGGATCCCTACCTCATCCTCTGGCAGGTGAACATTCTTTTCCACATTTTTTAGGTGGCATAATATGTTATCTAATATATAAGTAGCTAAATCTATGATTCCTAACATTAAATCTTCGGTTATACATAACATCCATAGTGACCCTAATTTTCCTAATCAAATATAGATATCACTGCATGCATGACATGACTAATAAGTGTGGAAAAGTCTATGAAAATATTTCATAAACGATGTCGTGGACTTAAATGTTCATAATAAATTCATTAAAACAATATTGTTATGACAATATAGCAGAAAATAGCTAACATGAATTTAAATGAGATAAAAAAAAATAACATGATGTCGTGATCTAACAAAGGGCTATTAAAACAAACATGAATGCAACTACCCTAGCTTCGATCTAATGGCCTTCACTAGAAGTCGTCATCTATACACGAGTGCCTTACCTTTACCTAAAAAAGAAGAGTAACATGTGACTTTGTATTTTAAGAAATAATCCATAAGTAACCCCACTATGGAAGTAAAAAAAATGCAATCAATTGCAATATGGTGGGACCTATCATTTCATAAAACAATCATGACATGGTTTAAACTCAGTCCAGGCAGGGTTGAATATGTAGTACTTTCTTACACACGGCCTACGCACGTGCACATAGTCTCACCAGACAGACTCATGTATATATTCCCTAGGCCTCATTTGTCGGGTTAGTGCACGCTCAGCCTACCGAAAACCACATAGAGAAAGGACCCATGTAATATCAGAACAAACATAGATATCGTAATGTACGCATTCGTATTAATCACAATGGGATAGTATCCTGAGGCAAATGACATACATAAATGCATGAGGTCCCCATATCTTAAAACCATGGCATAAGTTTATGATTCAAGTCATAAATCCATTCATTCATGACATAACAAATCTGTGAGACATGCATACGTAATAATTGTCATATCTTCCCTAATTAACATCATTTACATAGCTTGGCGTATGGAGCTTTATGAATCATATCATCAATATAATTCCACAACATGGTAACATGGTATAGTCGTATTATAGCATACCTTATAACAAAACATAATAGGACATAGCATAATTTATAACATAGCATAGCATCACCTAATACATGCAAACAGTCATAACAATGACATGTGCAGGGTTTACTAAATTTCTTGAGTTGATGTTCGTTTTATCCTACTCGTCAAGGAATAGTTCCAAAACTAACTCCAAATCAACTTCCTCTATTTTCTTTTTTCTTCATCGTGTTCTCCAAATTGGCGTTGGCTAGAAATAAAATAAATGACAGTATGGAGATTGAGAAATAACACACAAACCTTAAGCTTGGAATAACTGTAGGCACTTCTTCATTGTTTATGATTGTATCTCCTCAGTCTAGAAGTATGATTATTTACTAAATATGTTTCATACTCAATATTTTCTATTTTTTAGGTAAAGGCAAAGACATCATAAGCAACACAGTGATTGCTATAGAGAGTTTCGATAGAGTTTTGTTTATATTACAAATTTTCATTCTTTTAATATCTTATCCAAACATGTTTCATTTGAAACAAGGATGAGTTTCATGTTATCGAAGTTTAACAGTCCAAAATGAATGTTTTATTCTACCCTATGGTTTATTATGCAAATACATTTCAACCTATACTAACCTATACTAATGATGCAACCAAATTAAGCCTAGACTACGAAATGGAAAAAAACAAATAACTACCCTATGCATGTGCCACGGTCCTGGGATGTACGATGCCGCCGTTGTTGTCACATGGATGCCTTGCCCTTATCTGCAAAAGTAAAGTAGCATGAGGCTTGAGTATTTGTAGAATACTCAGTAAGTGACCCCCTTTCCGGATTATGCGACAAACACATGCAATGAAATGATGGGACCTATCTTTCGTTTCGTTTTTCCTACGGTGTAATCCTAACAGGTAATCGTGGACGTATACCATATACTCTACACGCAGCCCATACGTGCGAGTATGGGCTCACCAGCTAGTTCGCACACCATTGGGCTACTGTCCCTAGCCGGTGGGCATACTCTTGGAGCCCTTTATACCGGGACCTGTTAAAACTAGAACCGTCACGACAACGCTATGTAAGGCATGACGATCGTTGTCCTGTCATTGGATGTACGCGTCCGTACCCTCGTGATAGGGTAGGAGTATCCCCCCAAATGCATGAACACACAATATGCATGAGGTCCCACTAGTCCTACAGTTATCATTAATGAATATAACCTCGTGTCACGTTTTCATGCTTACATGTCATTCTCATTCTCATTTCGTTACATGTCATACATATTCCTAGTGGGGTTATGTTTGCAATTTACCGTATTTCATGTCATACAATTCATACAGCTACATTCAAATATTCATACAAACAAGCCATAATTGTACAAGGGCCACACATCGTCACATGCATAACATATCACATCAACTAAGCAGCATATATAACATACATTCACATTCACATGATTTCGTACTTAAGCACATTAAGCTAGCATACAATTTAATGACACGTGCATATCCACGTACACGTGCCAACATACAGCAATTAACGCGTAACCTACGACGGGTGAGCCACTTACTTGGTAGGCCTTAGCCGAAGTACTCCCTAGAATATAACGTAAGCTCCTAGCTCCTCGTGGACGTTCTACGCTTCCGTTGGTGGTTGGTTCCTATTGGTTCATTAGTCACTTTCGTTAGTATTTAACAAATAATAATAAATTCCCACCTGGAATTTGTGAAATACGACCTTAAAATGTTCCATTTTAACTTAAACAGGGCCGAAACCAGGTTCGGGAGGGTCGGAACGGTGTCAAACGGGATGAAAATAGGTTTTCTGAGCCGAATAAGCCGTCGGAGCCGAGGAGCCGCCGCCGAGCCGATTAATCTGCCGACGCCGAGAGGAGCCGCGCTGCAGACGTGCCACGTGGCATAATCAGAGAGCGACGCGTGTGCAGGAGTCTCGGGTCGAGGCAGGGTTAACGGATCACTCATGGGTGACGGGCCGTGCGCGGTGATGGGCCGGTTCACCCTAACCCCGTTTTTTGTACAAATTTCATTGGTAAGGACCTCACACTTCCGGATCTGGAGAAGCTCGGAAGTTCACCGTTCCGTCTTCCTTGCCGATGGTGTTCAGCGTAAGGGACTCGTCCAAAACCTACTCCTGAGGTGTATAAAGGGTTCTGAGGTTACTTTTGTGGTGTAAAATGGGGGTTCTGACGTCGATTCGTATGGTTCGGCTTCACCGGAGTTCCGTCGTTTTTCTGTTCCTTCTCGTTTTATTTTGACTGTTTTCATTTCTTTGTAGGTTCTCCCAGGGTGGCGAAAGGTCAGGGACGCGATTTGTGGCATCCCCGCCCTCGACCACCCTTTATGGGTCATGTGCGAGCGAAAACTCCAGTGTTGGAGTTTTCGGCTTTGCCGACGACCCTCATTTTTTTTTGTTATATATTTTTGTGATAGAATATGAACATTCTACACAAACTGAGAAAAAAAAATTATAAGAGAATTAAAAGAGATAAGCGCAACAAAACATATATTCGATCTTGAGCCCAAAGCTTTGATACCAAAATGATATGGATAAGGAATCAATACAAGGAGAATAAGATTCGGATTACCTTGATGATCAAGATCAAGAGTAAAGAAAATTCGTTTCTAAACTCGTGATTCGAATCACTCCACAAGAGGTTTGATCAATAACACTTGAATGACTCTACATGCAAGTTCTAAATACAAGTATTTGCAAAAAAAAGTTTAGCTCTCAACAAAGCTAAAATAGAAATTTTATTCTTAATTCCAAAATTTGATGTCTAATCAAAGAAAAGAAGGCTTTATATAGCCCTTACAACCTTAACCTAATACATAACTCCCAAATTAAATAGGCTAGTAAATGAAAAATACCCATGACCTCCATATTAAAATGGCTCGTTAATGGTGGAATATAGTAACCTATGTGGGTTACAATATAACCTTAACTCCTATATTTAAAACTAGCTTAAATATGACAAACAAATAGTTAAACTATAATTAAATAATGCAATTAATAAAATGTGCTTATTGACTCCTCCTTGGACTAGTTTCATAAATTCAGCGGAGTTCATTAAATGCAACTTAAAGTGCATTTAATTCATCCCTTTCTTGAAGCTCAACTTTGCACAACATATAAAGGAGGTCTCCAGCGTCTTCTAGAATTTTCTTTGATGAGCTCACCATAGCTTGAATATAACTGTGTAAGATTTGTTGTAGCTTCTTAGCTCTCGTCCTTGTAATTGGACCTTGAGGTATAGAACTTCATTGGTCGTGGTTCATATAATTTTTGTTAGACTTAGGCTAGAATAGAATGTTTTAAACTTAAACGCATATTTATTTTATTTCGTGTCTTTTGTTGCGTCGTTTTAAAGATGTTTTCAAAACACGCAAGTCCATGGCTGTGTTTTAAGATAAATGTTATGTTTTATGGAATTTAAATGAAGTCTTCCACATTTAATATTTATGGAAAGTATACAGTAGCGACCTTAAATTAAGTAGAAAATTTCGGGTCGTTACAGATTCACACTCGCACGTGTGGGTCGTGTGTAAAGAAGTACTACACATCAAATTTGTTCGAGATTGGAGGTCACTCCTAGATGCGCTAGAGCTCGATCCCAAGAGCATGTTGCATGTGTTTGCATCAGCATGACCCCTATAGTGGGTGACTTACTGAGTATTTTTCGAAATACTCAAGCCGTGATGAAATGAACCAAGAGACATCAATCATACAATATACTTCAATGAAGATGTGAAGAAAAGGTTGTCAAAATTATCAAAAGATGTTTCAATTCATGCTACATTGAAGAAGAATAAAGTTTGATTGTTGTAAATTTTGGGTGGGTTACCATTTAGAGTAATTTAGATTATTGTATTTTAAGACATTTTATTTACTTTAGGTTATATTTACATAATGGCTAATTATGGTCATCAAGTATGAATGTTACAGAATGCCATTAATAGTTTCATTTTGAGGCTATATAAAGCCATGTATGTTATATTTGTAAGCAGACTTGGAAAATATAGTAAAAGAAGCATTTGTGCACTTCTTTAGCCAATTGCTAAGTTTCTTTGCAATTCTATGTAGTTTAGGTTGCATGTAGAATTATTCAAGCTCGACATGATCAATCTTTTTTGTGGAGTGATTCGAATCTCAATCAAGTGTTCTTGCGTTGAGATATTTGATCAACAAGAATCATTCAAGCTAGACATGATTGCTCTTTCTTGTGGAGTGATTCGAATCTCAAACAATGTTCTTGCCTTGAGATATTCGATCAACAAGGTAATCCGAATCTTATTCCCCTTGTATTGATTCCTTATCTTATCACGTGTGCCACATATCATTTTTCAGGTAAAGACAAGACGCCCATGTACGGACGACGACGATGACATCGGAGATAGATACTGTGGCACGTGCATAGGGTAGTTGCATGTTTAAATTCTTAGTCTTAGGTCAGTATAGAACGCTTTTATTTAATTATTTAAATTATTTCATTTGTAGTTGTTTTTGTTTTAATTTTAAACTCCAACGTTATGTTTTGAAACACTTAAGACCGACAATGTGTTATAGTAGCTTGAAGTGTTCTGAATGTGTTTTAAATTTTCCGTTATTTATGATGAGTATCTAAGGGCTATATTCCGCATTTAAGAGACAAGCATGAGACTTAGTAGCGACTTTGAATATGTAGAAATTTAGGATCGTTACATAAAACGTTAACTTGAGACTAAAGGAGAAGCTAAACCTTAATGGGAATGAGTGAATAAAAAATAAAATACAAGAAACACCAAACCGAATCAAATAAGTTAACAAATCAAAATTTGTTACCCATGCAGTGTTAGAAAGCCATGACAACCACAGTAAAATAATTATTTTCCCACTTGTCTAAAAATAATTTGTTACCCATTCTTGTGATAAAAATAATTTCTAGATTATCATCTATTACCCACTTGTCTTGAAGGGCTTCTATCCTATATTATTTTTCAACCATACATACAACAGTAATTTCTTTTAAAAATATTTGATATCTTATTATCAAACATCACTTGGTCTATTTTGCCACTTGACATTTTTATAATAATTTAGAAACTGACAGACTAATTGAAAACCCATCTCTCTCAAATCAATTCCTCAAAACTTAATAAAGTAAATGAAAAAGTTGGGTGTTTAGTATCCATTAATTTACAAGGAATTTTTGTGTTAAAATACAACAAATTCCCAAACGCCATCTATAAAAACCCTAACCCTTCTCATAATTCTTCACAAGCCATCGCACAAACCTACAAACCCTTCAATATCTCTCCACCAATGGCTTCCAAGCTCTCTACACCCCTTGCCCTCCTCCTCCTCGTCAACCTCCTCTTCTTCACTATGGTCAGCTCCACCTATGTCCCTTGCCCACCGCCACCACCCAAGCCCTACAAGCCCACCCCTTCAAGGCAGCCACCATCACTCCTCAAGTGCCCCAAGGACACCCTCAAGCTCGGTGTCTGCGCCGACTTGCTGGACGGTCTAGTGCACGTAGTGATCGGCTCACCACCAAAATCCCCATGCTGCACCCTAATCCAAGGCCTTGTTGACTTGGAAGATGCTGTGTGCCTTTGCACTGCGGTGAAGGCCAGAGCCTTGGGTCTCCAGATTGACCTCTCAGTTTCCCTCAGCTTGCTTTTGAACTACTGTGGAAAGAAGGTTCCGTCTGGCTTCCAATGCCCTGCTTGAAACCAAATCCTTTCATTTCCCTTTCTTGTTTCTTCTTCAATTTTCCATTTCAATGTCGTGTTTAAATAATTAGTTTGATCGTACGTCGTGTTATGATGAGTTTGGAAATCTTCTCAGAATTCCACCATCTTTTTATAGTTTCATTACAATGCAATGTAACATAATGGTACGTAGTTTTTGCAAATAAACAACGTTGTTTGTCTGTTCTCTTGTGTCTTATTACAAATTTGACGATGCATATGTTTGAAACCTCAAATCTTGTTTCACCTGTGTTACTTGCATGAAATCATAATAAACCTTTAACTTTAAAATTTTCATGACGAAATATTAAAGAGAGTAATATTAACACTCAAGTTTTAAATGACAATGTTGACGAAAAATGTAGAGACCTAAATTTAATGAAAATATGGATGTGAGTGTAACAGCCCAAGTACGCGGCTAGTAGATATTATCCGTTTAGACTCATTACTTATCGCCGTCAGCCTTACGGTTTTAAAACATGTTTTTTAGGGAGAGGTTTTCACATTCCTATAAAGAATGCTTTGTTCTCCTCTCCAACTGACGTGGGATCTCACAATCCACCCCCTTGGGGGCCTGCGTCTTTGTTGGCACACCGCTCGGTGTCTGGCTCGGATACCATTTGTAATAGCCTAAGCTCCCATTAACAGGGATTATCTAGTTTGGCCCATTACGTATCGCCGTCAGTCTCACTATTTTAAAATTTGTCTGTGAGACATGTTTCCACATTATTTTAAGAAATGTTTCGTTCTCTTTTTCAACCCGACGTGATATCTCGTAGTCTATGGGAACATTTTTAAAATTTATAAGAACATTTAAACCGTCGTGTAAGAATTTACTATTTTAAATGAGGAAGAGGATTATTATTTATATTATGTGTTGATATTTTTGTTAAATATAAGGTCAATTTATACAATACGATTAAAAAGTAGATTTAGTTGACAATATTAGATATGGACATTAATGAAAAAAGAATATAATGGTCCTTGTCAATACTCTCTGTTAGGGTCAATGAAAAGCCAATGGTAGAGATAATTCCTACATTTTTCTCTTTCTTTTCTTTCTTTCTTTATTTAATTATTATAGATCCAACTTTAATTTTAATTTTGAAAAAGATGATGAATAATTCCTGGTTCACTAAGTTGGGCAATTAATTTTTTTTTCTAATAATTATTCATTACAACCTTTTCATAATTTTTGAATTGTTGAACTTTAAAATTCATATTAATTACATCATCATATGCCTCTTTTATCTCGAGTTAATAGTATGTATTTTAATATATTTAAAATCGTAAAATAGGTTTTTTTATTAATTTAATTTATTATTATTTTTGTTTTATATATTTTTTTTCAAAATTATCTATTGACATTGACATTTCCATAAAATTGAGACTTCGATAGTTTTTTGTCAACATTAACATTTTAAACATTAATGTTAAGTAACTAATTTTAATATCTAACCAAAGGGCTATAACTTGAATAGAAAATGCAACTATCTTAACTTCCTTCTCATAGGCTACATAGTGACACTACATGGTTGTCTTACCTTCACCTGAAAAAAATAGCACTTGGTTCGATAATTTAAAAAATACTCAATAAATAATCACACTGTTGCGGTCGAAAAATGCTAATACATGCAACAATCTCTATTTTTCAGTCTGGATAGAGTTGAATGTGTAATATTTCTCTACACATGCACACATAGATCCACCTAGCAGACTCGTATACGTATCCTCTAAGTCTACTAGTTGGGCTAGCTTGCACTCACGTTGGTAGGAGCTATGGAGGGAAAGGAGCGTGCATAATATCACGACGGACATGTTATCGTAGTTTATGTAGTGTAATATATGGAGGTTTGTGCATCATAGAATATTAATATCACAACATAGTTCCATAACATGACATAATCATATTATAGTACATCTTGTATCATTGTGTAAACATAACATAACATAAAACGCATCAAAAAATCATAAAAAATTCGTCATTTGTACATCTTACAAGTCATTCAACCAAGCCAACATTAAAGCCATTTCTTAGGCGAAGTTATGAACGTATGGAAAATTAGAGTATCTTTGTTGAAGACCTACCTTGATCTACGCAAATGTGAGGATTGTTGAGCTATTCTTAGATATATTTATATTTTAAGTCTCTCCTTTGTGGGCTAGAATTGAAGCCTCAAGAAAAACAGCCCAATAAATAGTTTATACAGCTGTGCTCCATACATTAAACCTATGATAGTTAGCCAAGCTATCAAAGTTTGAATAGTTCATGACACTATGGGGTTCCGCTGATTTCCAGACGTCGTTACAAATTAGCTTTGATTAGAGGGTCCAAGCGAGCGCCCGAAGGATTCTATAATAGCCCAAAAATAAATAAACAAATAAACAAATAAAAAATAATCATAAAAAAAATGGTTAAAATAATAATAATAATAAATAAATAAACAAAATAAAACAACATTTCCCCACTTCTCTCCACTAATCATCCCTTCCCAGAATTGTAATTCCTCAACCCACCCTTGGGCCAGAAAGATATATTTGTGACAACGACTTAAGCTAGCCAGGTAAGTGACCTTACTATCGACATGGTTATATTTGTTGTTGACACATGCCCCGTGGTTCTGCACGTGTCATATATATTGATATGTGTGAATTGTCTGTGGATCGATATGCTTCTTATTTGTTATGTATATGTTATAATATGTGAATTGTTTGATAATAATTACGGTACGATGTGTTCAATGATATGCTTGAGATAGGATACGTGAAGGATGCACCAAACGAAATGTAACGATAGGAGTAAAATACATTCATGAAACGTTAAGGTTAGGTTACATACTGGAGTGATATGGATAAGAGAGATTGATGAAAGAATACGGTAAGGTTACGGGTAGAAAGGGATATGTTGTGATAGATTGATAGAAAGATAGCGTTAGGATTGATAGAACGATAGCGTTAGGTTACGTTCTTGTGATGATATGACTAAGGTACGTTCACGTAATGATATGTCTATGATAGGTATAAGAACGTTAAGGCTATGATAAGTTAGAAGACGATATGACTACGCAGTGTTTACGTTATGACTTGTTTATGATATGATACATTGTGATGCAATATGTCATGGTATGATGTGTATATGATGAAATGTTATGATAAAAGCATAGAACGTTATGTTAGGTCTCTTAAATTGTGTGTATACAGCATGATATGAATGACATGAAATTATGAAAAATGACATGACATGTACATAATGTTAGCGGGGTTGTATTAAAGGATAATGAAAATGGAAAAGTTTGGGACCTCATGCATTATGTGCGCTCATGCATTTGGGGGGATACCCCTATCCCATCACGAGGGTACGGACGCGTAGATCCAGTTGCAAGACAACGATCATTATGCTTTGCATAGCGCTTCCGTGACGGTTACTAGTGTTGGGATCGATACCAGTTGTTAGCTCTGATACCAATTGTTAGGATCGGACAACAACGCATACGCTCGATCTAGATGAACACAAAGAATAGGATAGAGAAAATTGCAAGGAGAATTTTGGCTAAAAGGATTTTTTTTATTGATGACTTCAGGTATGTACAACAAGAGAGAGTACAGAGAATAGAAAGTACATCTCAAAGCTCTACCGGACGGGATATATATATGGTTTAGTTTACTATATATAGCTTTACCAGATTTAGCCATCTACTATATATAACTATTTACTATATATAGCTTTACCCGATTTAACCATCTACTATATATAGCTATTTACTATATGTAGCTTTACCAAATATAGCTTTACCAGATATAACCGTTGACCAAGCTATAAATAAGCATTAGGCTCCATAACCTAACAATTCTCCCATTTGGAGACTGATCTAGTCAACCAAGAATTTCATTCTCAAACGACCATGAGCATCTTCATGGTCTTCATGGCACCATATCAATTGAGGCTTTGCACAATCTCAATATTCCAACATCAACACATTTTGTCAATTTGTCAACATCTTTGCTGGATTCTTTACACCCTCTATCTTCTTCAAACACATCACCATCTTTCACTAACCTACGAGTGAAATGGTATTGTCTTATGTGTTTTCTCCTTAAATGATAGACCAAGTTCCTTCGCCAATTGTTTGACACTCTGACTATCTCTGTAAAGAATATCTTCGTGCTACTTCTTGCCCATTCTTTTAGATAGTCAGTCATCCATATCCTCTTCTTTTCAGCTTCAACCATTACCACGTACTCAGCCTCAGTACAACGCATTTTTGAAGCCTAGACGTCTCATCATCCATGGCTTGCTCCCACTTGGTTGTATCCTCCAACTGTAGGGCCTCATCAAAGGGTTGTGGTTCCCTTTCATCAGCAACAGATAGTGTAATGAAGGTACATGCATATCTGGTACTCTGATAGTACAGGATGATCTTCTCAACACCAGTTCAAGTGTCACTTGCTCCACTGTTGATTCCTCCGCAACAACCTCAGGAGTTTGTTGAGTATCTGCTATAAGATCACTTGCTTTGTTGTCTTGGAACCTTGCTCCACATCTAGTTTCTCAGCAGTAGTCTCAAGAGTTTCTTGAGTATCAGCTACAACATCACTAGGTGAGTTTCCGTGCAACTCAAGCTCAACTCCCACTTGTTTCGTGGTCTTGGAACCTTGCTCCACATCTGGTTCCATTTCCAACCACACTTTCTTCAATTCTCTGGCGGTCCTTGTGAAGCTAACTCGTTTCTGCTTGCTCATAACGTAGTTCTCACAACGACCCACATCAACGGATTTCAGACCTTCTAAAACTCCTTTCGCAGCCAGCCTCTTCATTCCTTTCGCGCTCATAGGTTCAAGTCTATTGTGCTGTAGACTTGAATTTGAAGCACTCTCAGCAACAGCAGCTATGTTCATACACCCTGCAATGGTGTATAGGGTTCCAGATTTTGAGCCACGTGCTACTACCGTAGCACCCTTCATAATCTTCCACGAACCCTTCCCTAACTTTGTTGCATAACCTGTGCTATCCAACTGACCAATAGAGATCAAGTTCCTTTTGAGAGCAGGAATATATCTGACATCCTTTAATGTCCACTGATTTTCTGCCGGAGTTTTTATGCAGACATCTTCTTTTCCTTTAATCTCCAAATCTTTGTTGTCGGCAAGATACACCTTCTCGAAATTTTCAGACTTGAAATTTCGGAACAACTCTTTATTTGGAGACGAATGAAAAGATGCACCTGAATCCAAAATCCAGGATTCTATCGAATTGTCCGCACTGAGGATTAGAGCATCCTCAATGTCTTCTACTGAATTTATAGAATCATCATCATCTCCAGATTTGTGATTCTGCTTCCTCTTTGGTCTTGTACAACCTGTCCGAAAGTAACCTTTTTCTCCACAATTCCAACACGTTACGTTTGGTCTATTTGAAGATTTTTCTCGGTTCTTTTATTTTGATTGCGCTTTGTTTGGCCCTTCGGTTTACTTCTTCCCCTTCGATCAAAACTGAGAGAAAGTACATCTCAAAGCTCTACCGGACGAGATATATATATGGTTTAGTTTACTATATATAGCTTTACCAGATTTAGCCATCTACTATATATAGCTATTTACTATATATAGCTTTACCCGATTTTACCATCTACTATATATAACTATTTACTATATATAGCTTTACCGGATATAGCTTTACCAAATATAGCTTTACCAAATATAACCATTGACCAAGCTATAAATAAGCATCAGGCTCTATAATCTAACAACTAGTTCTAGTGGGTGTCTGGCCTAAGGGGCTCCTAGAGTATGCCCACCGGATAAGGAAAGTGGCCCAGCGGTCTGCGAACTAACTGGTGAGCCCATACTCGCACGTATGGGCTGTGTGTAGAGTATATAGTACACGTCCAAAATATCCGTTAGGACAGCACCGTAGGGAAAACAAAACGAAATGAAAGATAAGCCCATCATTTCATTGCATGTGATTGTTGCATTTAACCTCAATAGTGGGGTCACTTACCAAGTACTTCTTTAAATACTCAAACAATGTGCTACTACATTTTTCAGGTTAAGGCAAGGCATTCATGTACGGCTGACTACGGCATCGCAACTCGAGACCAGTGCACATGCATAGAATAGTGGTATTTATTTTCTTAGACTTAGGCTAGAATAGAATGTTTTAAACTTAAACGCATATTTATTTTATTTCGTGTCTTTTTTTGCGTCGTTTTAAAGATGTTTTCAAAACACGCAAGTCCATGGCTGTGTTTTAAGATAAAGGTTATGTTTTGGGAATTTAAATGAAATTTTCCGCATTCAATGTTTATGGTACGTATACAATAGCGACCTTAAATTAAGTAGAAAATTTCGGGTTATTACAGATTCACACTCGCACGTGTGGATCGTGGGTAAAGAAGTACTGCACATCCAATTTGTTCGAGATTGGAGGTCACTCCTAGATGCGCTAGAGCTCGATCCCAAGAGCATGTTGCATGTGTTTGCCTCAGCATGACCCCTATAGTGGGTGACTTACTGAGTATTTTTCGAAATACTCAGGCCATGTGCCACATATCATATTTCAGGTAAAGACAACACGCCCATGACGGACGACGACGACATCGAAAATAGATAATGTGGCATGTGCATAGGGTAGTTGCATGTTTAAATTCTTAGTCTTAGGTCAGTATAGAACGCTTTTATTTCATTATTTAAATTATTTCATTTGTAATTGTCTTTTTTTTTATTTTAAATTCCAACGTTATGTTTTGAAACACGTAAGACCGAAAATGTGTTCTGAAT
This sequence comes from Cucurbita moschata, assembly GCF_002738365.1. NCBI lineage: Eukaryota > Viridiplantae > Streptophyta > Magnoliopsida > Cucurbitales > Cucurbitaceae > Cucurbita > Cucurbita moschata. The sequence goes on from NW_019268517.1 coordinate 5,471,279, forward strand.
GTGTGTTAAATTTTTCGTTATTTATGATGAGTATCTAAGAGCTATATTCCGCATTTAAGAGACAAGCATGAGACTTAGTAGCGACTCTGAGTATGTAGAAATTTAGGATCGTTACATAAAACATTAACTTGAGACTAAAGGAGAAGCTAAACCTTAATGGGAATGAGTGAATAAAAAATAAAATACGAGAAACACACAACCGAATCAAATAAGTTAACAAATCAAAATTTGTTACCCATGCAGTGTTAGAAAGCCATGGCAACCACAATAAAATAATTATTTTCCCACTTGTCTAAAAATAATTTGTTACCCATTATTGTGCTAAAATTATTTCTAGATTATCATTTATTACCCACTTGTCTTAAAGGGCTTCTATCAAATATTATTTTCCAACCATACATACCACCGTAATTTCTTTTAAAAATATTTGATACCTTATTATCAAACATCACTTGGTCTATTTTGCAGGCTATTTGACATTTTTATAATATTTTAGAAATAGACAAACTAATTGAAAAAGTTGTGTATTTTTTATCAAGCAATTTACAAGGAATTTTTGTCTTAAAATACAACAAATTCCCAAACCTCATCTATAAAAACCCTAACCCTTCTCATAATTCTTCACAAGCCATCGCACGAACCTACAAACCCTTCAATATCTCTCCACCAATGGCTTCCAAGCTCTCTTCACCCATTGCCCTCCTCCTCCTCGTCAACCTCCTCTTCTTTACTATGGTCAGCTCCACGTATGTCCCTTGCCCACCGCCGCCACCCAAGCCCTACAAGCCCACCCCTTCAAGGAAGCCACCATCACTCCTCAAGTGCCCCAAGGACACCCTAAAGCTCGGCGTCTGCGCCGACTTGCTAGACGGTCTAGTGCACGTAGTGATCGGTTCACCACCAAAATCCCCATGTTGCACCCTAATCCAAGGCCTTGTTGACCTGGAAGCTGCTGTGTGCCTTTGCACTGCGGTGAAGGCCAAAGCCTTGGGTCTTCAGATTGACCTCTCAGTTTCCCTCAGCTTACTTTTGAACTACTGTGGAAAGAAGGTTCCGTCAGGCTTCCAATGCCCTACTTGAAACCAAATCCTTTCAATCCCTTTCTGGTTTCTTCTTCAATTTTCCATTTCAATATCGTGTTTAAATAATCAGTTTGGTCGTACGTCGTGTTATGATGGGTTTGGAAATCTTCTCAGAATTCCACCATCTTTTTATAGTTTCATTACAATGCAATGACGATGTATATGTTTGTCTGTTCTCTTGTGTCTTATTACAAATTTGACGATACATATGTTTGAAACCTCAAATCTTGTTTCACCTGTGTTACTTGTATGAAATCATAAAAAACCTTTAACTTCAAATTTTTCATGACGGAATATTAAAGAGAGTAATATTAACACTCAAGTTTTAAATGACGATGTTAACGAAAAATATAGAAACCTCAATTTAATGAAAATATGGATGTCAATGTAACAGCCCAAGTACGCGGCTAGTAGATATTATCTGTTTTGACTCGTTATGTATCATCGTCAGCCTTACAGTTTTAAAACATGTTTGTTAGGGAGGGGTTTTCACATTCCTATAAAGAATGCTTCGTTCTCCTCTCCAATTGACGTGGGATCTCACAATCCACCCCCTTGGGGGCCAGCGTCTTTGTTGGCACACCGCTCGGTGTCTGGCTCTGATACCATTTGTAATAGCCTAAGCTCCCGTTAGCAGGGATATCTACTTTGGCCCATTACTTATCGCCGTCAGTCTCACTGTTTTAAAATGTGTCTGTGAGACATGTTTCTGATGGTGTTAATATAACACATGCGGAAGCAATTTAGATCTTAGGCGCTTTTAGAACATCAATTATTGTAAATAACTAGCATGTTCATAAGTATTAAAACTTAATGAGTTTAAATACTAACCTCTTGTAGTTCAAACTTCTTTTGCCTCACGAACCGGTTTTGAACCACCACTAGTGTCTTCTCCACTATCCTCCGGCCATAGAACGGGATTGTGGAATCCGGTGAGTGACTAAACTTCGGAGGGATTTTGTATATGTGAAGAGAGTGTTTGTGAGAGGTTTTTCTCAAGGTTTTTCACCAAGATAAAGAAGACCTTCCATGTATCATGATCACTCTATTTAAAGAGTCATGTTTGCATGTTCATGAAAACTTGAGATCACCAATTTTTGACACTTAAAATTCCACTCAAATGTTTGGGATTATGTGGCAAGCATGCATGTTTGAGTTAACCAAATTTTGACACTCAAAATTCCACTCAAACTTGTGGGGTTTATTTGGCAAACATGCAAGTTTGGTTAAACCAAATTTTGACACCTCAAAATTCCACTAACATGGATTTTTCCATTAGATGAAAGTCAACATTTTGACTTTCTTCATATTAATTCAACAATTAATTTGAATAATGAATTTCAAATTAAAGTAATATTAAATGATTAAAAAGTACTCCACGAAAAATGATACCCTATAGGGGTACAAAGCCCATTACAGCACCCCGCGGAAACACACAAACACAAACAATACACATTACGATAAATATACACCTCCATAAACCCCTTCAGAAACATAAATTACAAACACCTACAACCACCTACGTTCACACTTTCACAAACTAACAATAAAACGCCCTCATCATAAGACCCCTACAAACCATCTATCCTTACCCATATCACATTCCCCATTACAAACATCAAAAATCATAAAAACATCACTAAATCCTACTATCTGATACCACAATCAAAGATACATCACCATTCTCAATAACAATAACGACTAACGTCAAACCGATTTATACCGACTCCTTAACCTTCTGACACCGATGGTTTTGATGTGTGATCATCGTTGACCGGACCCTCCTTTACGGTTAGGCACCCTCCACTGTGCGCACAAGCCGAAGGCGTAGTGGCAATTCCTTCGCTTACTGCAGAGATAAGGCTGCAGCGCGGCGTAGAGATACTGAGGTTTGACGTTAGACAGTGAATAAGCTCCCACCTAACTCCTTACTAAGATTGCTTTGTAAAACTCGGATGTGATGGTTGACGTAGTTGTTAACATATATCATCAGGGTCACAATCTTTCATGTAAGGCTCCATCCACTGAGTGCCAACGCCGAAGGCGTAGTGGCATTTCCTTCGGTTACTGCAGAGATAAGGCTGCAGGGTGAGTGAGGAAAAACTTATTAAGTCTTGCATCTTGAGCTTTTTGACCTTTTACTGTGAATAGGCTATTATCTGATACTCCTATCGCGGGTTGGTACGTATTCATTTCTGATGGATGGTTTTCGTTGTTGTTAACATAAATCAGGAATGATCAATCCGTAGGGCTCCATCCACTGAGTGCCAATGCCGAAGGCGTAGTGGCATTTCCTTCGGTGACAGCTTTATTGCTGGGCGAGTGACGATAAGCTTATTAAGTCTTGCTTTCTCGTGTTTTTTGACCATATAAGAAGCTCAAAAGAAAGCTAAATACTCCTTATGTCTGACACTGCACGTACCCCACCTTGATATTATGGTTTTCTTCATTTTCCCATAATATCATTGGCCTCTCTGTTAAGGTTTTTGCTTACTTACTTTACAGAGATACGAACAGTTTAGTAGGGCACCATCCACTGTGCGCCAAGACAGAAGGCTTAGTGGCATTTCCTTCCGTAACTGCTTTATTGCAGGGCGAGTAAGGCTTCTCAAGGCACTATTATGTGGAAGAAAAACACACAATTGGACCCCGACTCTGCGATACTCAAACACTAAATATACGACTGCTGGACACATGTACAGTAGAATCGCTATTTTCGTGTAAGTAATTGTCTTATCCTACATGGGATGCGAATGACACTTATTGTCATCGTCTTTACCGTCCCATGGATGATAATGATAATTACAAGCGTGATATAGCACACAATCTTAAGTCTTGCCATATCTTGTTTTTGTTCTGACCCATCCTATATTTTTGCAAGGGCGAATTATGCTAATTTCTGTGTAATATACATTGCATATTACCCACAAAACTTATTGAAAGAAAGAGGCTTTCCTATTTAATTAATATTTATTATTAATTCAAATGCCAATCCCAATCAATTCCGACACATAATTGATTAAGATATTTAAATCTTATTTAAATATCTCAGATTCTCTCTTTTTGTTTAATTCATAAATAAAACAAAATTGCGGTTAAATATATCGTATATATGTAACGCATATTCCCTAATTTGAATTCGAACACTTCGAACTCACTCGTCACACTATTCTATGGTTTAGTCCGATATGAGCTAGCAGAGGGACCTAATGGACCTATAGATCATGGGCTCCAACGATCCAAGATTAACCGGTTAAACTCATTAACCTAGGTAACCAACATTCGTTAACTACTAAGGCACTGCACTATAGCCTAGTAGTTGCACTCCCCTCACTATAGATATATTTCTGTCCATCTGATATAACCATGATTAGTAAGTCGATCCTTCACAGGTTGTTCATAACTAGAGCTGGGTCAATTTACCGTTTTACCACTGAAGTTACTTCTTGTTCCTTATGTCTCACTGATCCTCTAATGAACAATTGATTTGTGGTCCAACCAGTAAACCGAATCCCTCTCAGGCCAATGAGAGGGTGGGGCCCCTTGTTCAAGACCTAGAGTCAGTGTTTAAGGGAACTACCTTTCTTCTATCCCTAAAAGTGGGTAGGAGTGAATTCCGTCTTGCACCCCACGTCCCCAGCCATTCACCCAGTCTTACCCCTGAAATGGGAGGCCTGTTGAGTCGGCGAACTAGAGCCACTCTCACCCATGCAAATCTAAGGATAATTCCGAATAAACAGGAGTTCATGGTTAGCTCAGGATTAAAACCGAGTTACCTAGGTTATCGAATGAAAAGAAAATTAGTCTCAACAGTAAACGACATTATAAAGTGAGAGTGGTTTTCTTCATGGTCCGATCTTATGCAATACTCATTGCATAGGATGCCCCCACTCACATGTCTCCACATGTACAATTTAGTAATCACATTGTTTATATTATATACAAAAGTGGGCCGCATCCATAGTGTCCCCAGAATAAGGTACTCAATCTTATCCTTATACTATAGATCATTTTGACTATATACTTGAACTTGATTCACTCTTATGTCTCTACATATAGTTCAAGTAATCATACTATAGCCAGAGTGTTCTTAGTTTATTGGATTTAGATTAATGATCGTAAATTTCACTTTATTCAATAACAATTTTTACTGAATAAACATCAATAATAACTTTATTGAGAATAGAATATATCTTTGTTTACAAACTATGAGTTTTAGGACATAAAACCCAACAGTTTCCATATTATTTTAAGAAGTGTTTTTGTTTACAAACTATGAGTTTTAGGACATAAAACCCAACAGTTTCCATATTATTTTAAGAAGTGTTTCGTTCTCTTTTCCAACCCGATTAGGACATAAAACCCAACAGTTTCCATATTATTTTAAGAAGTGTTTCGTTCTCTTTTCCAACCCGATGTGATATATCGTAGTGTATGGGAACTTTTGAAAAATTTATAAGAATATTTAAACCGTCGTATAAGAATTTACTATTTTAAACGAGGAAGAGGATTATTATTAATATGATGTGTTGATATTTTTATTAAATATAAGGTCAATTTTTATACCATACATTAAAAAGTGGATTTGGTTGACAATATTAAATATGGACATTTTAATGAAAAAAAGAATATAATGGTCCTTGTCAATACTCTCTGTCACGGTCAATGAAAAGCAAATTGTAGAGATAATTCCTACATTTTTCTTTTTCTTTTCTTTATTTCTTTATTTAATTATTTATAGATCCAACTTTAATTTTAATTTTGAAAAAGATGATGAATAATTCCTGGTTCACTAAGTTGGGCAATTAATTTTTTTTTTCTAATAATTATTCATTACAACCTTTTCATAATTTTTGAATTGTTGAACTTTAAAATTCATATTAATTACATCATCATATGTCTGTTTTATCTCGAGTTAATAATATGTATTTTAATATATTTAAAATCGTAAAATAGTTTTTTTTTTTACTAATTTAATTTATTATTATTATTTTTTTATATATTTTTTTTTTCAAAATTATCTATTGACATTGACATTTCCATAAAATGGAGACTTCCATATTTTTTTTGTCAACATTAACATTTTAAACATTAATGTTAAGTAACTAATTTTAACATCTAACAAAAGGGCTATAACTTGAATAGAAAATGCAACTATCATAACTTCCTTCTCATAGCCTACATAGTGACACTACATGGTTGTCTTACCTTCACCGGAAAAAAATAGCACTTGGTTTGATAATTTAAAAAGTACTCAGTAAATAATCACACTGTTGCGGTTGGAAAATGCAAATACATGCAACGATCTCTACTTTTCAGTCTGGATAGAGTTGAATGTGTAATATTTCTCTACACATGCACACATAGATCCACCTAGCAGACTCGTATACGTATCCTCTAAGTCTACTTGTTGGGCTAGCTTGCGCTCACGTTGGCAGAAGCTATGGAGGGAAAGGAGCGTGCATAATATCACGACAGACATGATATCGTAGTTTATGTAGTGTAATATATAGAGGTTCGTGCATCATGCAATATTAATATCACAACATAGTTCCATAACATGACATAATCATATTATAGTACATCTTGTATCATTGCATAAACATAACATAACATAAAACACATCAAACAATCATGAAAAATTCGTCATTCATACATCATACAGGTCATCCAACCAAGCCAACATTAAAGCCATTTCGTAGGCGAAGTTATTAACGTATGAAAAATTAGAGTATCTTTGTTTAAGACCTACCTTGATCTACACAAATGTGAGGATTGTTGAACTATTCTTAGATATATTTATATTTCAAGTCTCTCCTTGGTCGGCTAGAGTTGAAGCCTCGAGAAAAATAGACCAATAAATAGTTTATACTCGCAGCGGTGCTCCATACATTAAACCTATGATAATTAGCCAAGCTATCAAGTTTGATTAGTACATGACACTATGGGGTACCGCTGACTTCCAGACGTCGTTACAAATTAGCTTGATTAGAGGGTCCAAGCAAGCGAAGGATTTTGTAATAGCCCAAAAATAAATAAAGAAATAAAGAAATAAATAATAATTATAAATAAATAAACAAAATAAAACAACATTTCCCCCAAAAAAAAACAACAGAAAAATAATAATAGTCAGATTTACTTGACCAAAAAAAAAAAGAGAGAGAGAGTTGTAATTCACGGGGAGATTTACGTGAAGATAGATCTAATCAATAAGGTATATATTAAATATTCATTTTCTTTTATCCTATTGTTTTTTTTAGAAATCACAGCCAATTATAGTTAGATCTTCGAATTCTTACAATGGTTTAGCTTTGAGTTCGAAACTAAATGTCAATCATTTATATGAATTCTAGCAAATCACATCACATTTGTTACAACGACTTAAGCTAGCCAGGTAAGTGACCTTACTATCTGCATGGTTATATTTGATTTTGACACGTGCCCCGTGGTTCTGCACGTGTCATATATATTGATATGTATGGTTATATGAATTGTTTGATAATAATTACGGTACGATGTGTTCAATGATAAGCTTGAGATAGGATACGAGAAGGTTATACAAAACGAAATTTAACGATAGGAGTAAAATACATTCATGAAACGTTAAGGTTAGGTTACATACCGGAGTGATATGGATAAGAGAGATTGATGAAAGAATACGGTTAGGTTACGGGTAGAAAGGGATAGGTTGTGATAGATTGATAGAACGATAGCGTTAGGATTGATAGAACGATAGCGTTAGAATTGATAGAACGATAGCATTAGGTTACGTTCTTGTGATGATATGACTAAGGTACGTTCATGTGATGATATGTCTGTGATAGGTATAAGAACGTTAAGGCTATGATAAGTTAGAAAACGATATGAGTTATGGAAAGGGCGTAAAGGTAGTTTACGTCACTTCAGAATTTGGGGATGTCAAGCACGTGTGTGTTGGATCGGTATGGCAACCCTAGGGGGGTGAATAGGGTTTTAACGGTAAAAGTGTTTAAACGTGATTAATTTTTTTTAATGATTAAACTTTTTACAAAGAAGTAGAAGATGATAATTACTAGAACAAAATAATTCAAGTCAAAACAATAATCAAGTAGAACATGCAATAAATCACAATAATAATTTTGAAATAAAATAGGAAAGAGTTCGAGAAAATGACACCGTAATTTTATAGTGGTTTGGTCAAACTCGACCTACTCCACTCCCCCAGCGCCTCTTGGGAATTTGAATAAAAAACTTCCTCGACTCTTTCCACGGATCAGAGCCAAACCGCTACACCGCTCTTTTTACAAGTTCAAGAGCAAACTCAATCCTTTCCACGGCGCAGGATCAAACTAGTACAAGTATTTGAGTTTGATAATAACACACCACAACTCTCTTAAAGAGTAGATTTACAATTTGGGACACTCACAACTATTTCCTCACAATACAATAATAATCCCTCTCAAGAATAAGATGAAGAGAAATAAACTTGTAAGCATGGAGAGAGCAACAAACAATGGAGACTTTGAACAAATGAGGATTAGAGAATGTATGTAAGTTGTGTATTTTAAAATGTGGGGGAAGATGAGTTTATATAGAAGAGAAAAATGGCAAAATGTAGAATTAATATTGACTATTGGATTTTGTTAGGAATAATGGAAGGTGGAGATTAAAAGTAAATAAATAAGAAAATTTTCCAAATTCATTTATTTAAAATTTTTAATATAATAATAATATAATATAATAATAATAAAAAGTTATGTGAGTAACGGTCAAATGAAAATTTAAAATTTATTATAAATATAATAATATAATAATAATAAAAATGATGTGAGTAACTACCATAATTTTAAAATATAATAATATAATAATATAATATAGTAATAATAAAAATCGAGTGAGTAACGGTTAGATTCAAATTTATATTTTATAAAAATAATTTTTAGAAATATAATAATAAGAAAAACTCCACCATTTGTTACTCTTCCAACATTATAAATGTCATACTTTGATATATTTTGGTTTGTCCATCATTTTGATTTTGCTGCCACATCATCACGTCGGGTATGTTGTCTCGACTCTAATTTCTTTGTTTTAGCTCTGATTTGAGTAATTGAAAAGTCGTTGTAATCGTTATTCCCGACCTTATACTATGGACGGTTCAAAAAACTGAAAATAGTTAATAATTAAAAGTAGATTTGTTATCATCAAAACATCAATCAATTAATTAATGTGAGATCAAGGGCCAATAAGCCAACAATGTGTAGTTGCAAAACCCCAAGAAATTAGAACGTCGTTCAAAATTAGTTCTATTCGTAGGATATCCCAAAGAGACGAAAGGTGGTTTGTTTTATAACCCTCAAGAAAATAGAGTGTTTGTATCAACAAACGCTACATTCTTAGAGGAAGAGCACGTAAGAAATCATCAACCTCGCAGCAAACTAGTATTAAGTGAGATTTCTAACGAAGCAATTGATAGAACAACAAGAGTTGTTGATCAAGCTGGTTCTTCAACAAGAGTTGTTGATGGAGATGACACTTCTGGTCAATCACATCCTTCTCAAGAGTTGAGAATGCCTCGACGTAGTGGGAGGGTTATAACTCAACCCGATCGTTACTTGGCTTTGGCAGAAACTCAAGTCATCATACCTGATGATGGCGTTGAGGATCCATTGACCTATAAACAGGCAATGAATGATGAAGATAGAGATCAGTGGATTAAAGCCATGAATCTTGAAATAGAGTCAATGTACTTCAATTCAGTCTGGAAACTTGTAGATCAATCAGATGGGGTAAAACCTATTGGTTGAAATAGATCTATAAGTGGAAACGAGACAAAACTGGTAAGGTACAGACCTTTAAAGCTCGACTAGTAGTAAAGGGTTATACCCAAAGAGAGGGGGTGGACTATAAAGAAACCTTCTCTCCTGTTGCTATGCTTAAATCGATTAGAATACTCTTGTCTATTGCCACATTTTATGATTATGAAATTTGGCAAATGGATGTTAAGACAGCCTTTTTAAACAGCAATCTTGAAGAGAGTATCTATATGGCTCAACCAGAGGGGTTCATTGAACAGGATCACGAGTAAAGGGTTTGCAAGCTTAAAAGATCCATTTATGGGTTGAAGCAAGCATCTCGATCCTGGAATATAAAGTTTGATACTGCGATCAAATCTTATGGCTTTAAACAGAATGTTGACGAACCTTGTGTTTATAAAAGGATAGTCAACTCTACAGTAGCTTTCCTGGTGTTGTACGTTGACGATATCTTACTCATTAGAAATGATGTGGGATTTCTGACTGACATTAAGCATTGGTTAGAGACACAATTCAAAATGAAAGATTTGGGAGAGGCTCAATTTGTTCTTGGACTCCAAATTGTTCGAAATCGCAAGAACAAAACACTAGCATTGTCTCAGGCATCGTACATCGAAAAAATGTTGATTCGATATAAGATGCAGGACTCCAAGAAAAGATTATTACCTTTTAGGCATGGAGTTCATTTGTCGAAGGAACAAAGTCCTAAGACACCTCAAGAAGTTGAGGATATGAGACACATTCCCTATGCATCAGCAGCCGGTAGTCTGATGTATGCCATGCTATGTACCCGACCCGACATATGCTATGCTGTAGGAATTGTCAGCAGATATCAGTCCAATCCGGGACGTGCTCATTGGACTGCCGTTAAGAATATCCTCAAGTATCTTAGGAGAACGAGGACTATATGCTAATGTACTGTGCTAAGGATCTGATCCTTATAGGGTAAACTGACTCAGGTTTTCAGACCGATGTAGATTCAAGGAAATCGACATCAGAATCTGTCTTCACTCTGAACGGAGGAGCAATAATATGGAGAAGCATAAAGCAAGGTTGCATTGCTGATTCCACCATGGAGGCTGAGTATGTTGCTGCTTGTGAAGCAGCGAAAGAATTTGTATGGCTTAGAAAGTTCTTAACTGATTTGGAAGTCATTCCAAATATGCATCTTCCTGTCACTCTTTATTGTGATAACAGTGGAGCAGTTGCAAATTCAGAAGAACCTAGAAGCCATAAGCAAGGAAAACATATTGAGGGCAAATATCATCTCATAAGGGAGATTGTGCAACGAGGAGATGTGATCGTCACACAGATAGCTTCAGAGCACAACATTGCTGATCCATTTACAAAGCCCCTCACTGCTAAAGTGTTTGAAGGGCACCTAGTGAGTCTAGGACTACGAGTTATGTAATCTAGGGCAAGTGGGAGAAAAGCCATGAGTATGTGATGCCCTAGTTTATTGTATTTATGTCTTTCTCTCTACACAACGTTATAAAACTCCACTAGAGTTTTAGTCCAAGTGGGATTTTTTTGGGTTTTATGTCCTAAAACTTATTGTAAACAAAAACATATTCTATTTTCAATAAAGTTATTATTGTTGTTTATTCAGTAAAGATTGTTATTGAATAAAGTGAACTTTACGATCATTAATCTAAAGCCAATAAACTAAGAACACTCTGGCTATAGTATGATTACTTAAACTATATGTAGAGACATAAGAGTGGATCAAGTTCAAGTATATAGTCAAAATGATCTATAGTATAAGGATAAGGCTGAGTACCTCATTCTGGGGACACTATGGATGCGGCCCACTTTTGTATATGATATAAACAATGTGATCACTAAATTGTACATGTGGAGACATGTGAGTGGGGTGTCCTATGCAATGAGTATTGCATAAGATCGGACCATGAAGAAAACCACTCTCACTTTATAATGTCATTTACTGTTGAGACTGATTTTCTTTTCATTCAATGACCTAGGTAACTCGATCTTAATCCTGAGCTTACCATGAACTCCTGTTTATTCAGAATTATCCTTAGCTTTGCATGGGTGAGAGTGGCTTGAGTTTGCCGACTCAATAGGCCTCCCATTTCAGGGCTAAGACTGGGTGAATAGCTGGGGACGTGGGGTGCAAGATGGAATTCGCTCCTACCCACTTTTAGGGATAGAAGAAAGGTAGTTCCCTTAAGCACTGACCCTAGGTCTTAAACAAGGGGCCCCACCCTCTCATTGGCCTGAGAGGGATTCGGTTTACTGGTTGGACAACAAACCAATTATTCATAAGAGGATAAGTGGGACATAAGGAACAAGAAGTAACTTCAGGGGTAAAACGGTAAATTAACACAGCTTTAGTTACGAACAACCTGTGAAGGATCGACTTACTAATCATAGTTATATCAAATGGACAGAAATATATCTATAATGAGGGGAGTGCAACTACTAGGCTTCATTCTCATGGCCTTCACCAGACGTCGTCATCTATACAAGAGTGCCTTACCTTTACCTAAAAAAAAAGAGTAACACATGACTTCATATTTTAAGAAAAATCCATAAGTAACCCCACTATGGAAGTAAAAAAAATGCAATCAATTGCAATATGGTGGGACCTATCATTTCATAAAACAATCATGACATGGTTTAAACTCAGTCCGGGTAGGGTTGAATGTGTAGTACTTTCATACACACGGCCTACGCACGCGCACATAGCCTCACCGGACAGACTCATGTATATATTCCCTAGGCCTCATTCGTCGGGTTAGTGCACGCTCAAGCTACCGGAAACAACATAGAGAAAGGACCCACGTAATATCAGGACAAACATAGATATCGTAATGTACGCATTCGTATTAATCACAATGGAAAAGTATCCTGATGCAAATGACACACATAAATGCATGAGGTCTCCATAGCTTAAAACTATGGCACAAGTTTATGATTCAAGTCATACCTCCATTCATTCATGACATAACAAGTCTGTGAGACATGCATACATAATAATTGTCATATCTTCCCTAATTAAAATAATTTACCTAGTTTGGTGTATGGAGTTTTATGAATCATATCATCAATATCATAAATATAATTCCACAACATGGTAACATGGTATAGTCGTATTATAGCATAGCTTATAACAGAACATAATAGGACATAGCGTAATTTATAACATAGCATAGCATCACATAATACATGCAAACAGTCATAACAATGACATGTGCAGGGTTCACTAAATTTGTTGAGTTGATGTTCGTTTTATCCTACTTGTCGAGGAATAGTTCCAAAACTAACTACAAATCGACTTCCTCCATTTTCTTTTTTCTTCATCGTGTTCTCCAAATTGGCGTTGGCTAGAAATAAAATAAATGATAGTATGGAGATTGAGAAATAACACACATACACCTTAAGCTTGGAATAACTCTAGGCACTTCTCCATTGTTTATGATTGTATCTCCTAATCCTAGAAGTATGATTATTTACTAAATATGTTTCACACTCAATATTTTCTATTTTTTAGGTAAAAGCAAAGAAATCTTAAGCAGCACAATGATTGCTATAGAGAGTTTCAATAGAGTTTTGTTTATATTACTAATTTTCATTCTTCTAATATCTCATGCAAACTCGTTTTCATTTGAGACAAGGATGAGTTTCATGTTATCGAAGTCTAACTTTTTTCTTTTTTTTTATAGATCTTTTATCCACAACCATTTTAATCTTAAGTAAAATTTAAAAGACTTTCAAGCATGCAAGTAATAACAATCTTAGTCTTGTCATGTTTTAGAAGTTGTACTGTTATGTGTCATACTAACATCAATATATGCCAAAACTCATTGTTAACATATATTTATCCGCTTTGACTCATTATATATGGCCGCCAATTTTTCCAAACCCTTATAAAAAAAATGTTTCGTTCCTCCTTCCAACTAATGTGGGATCTCATAGTTATATTTAAAAAAAAAAAAAAACCATATTATATTTTTAAAAATTATTTGTACTAAAAATAATTTCTAGATTATCATCTGTTACCCACTTGTCTCCAATGGCTTCTATCAAATATTATTTTCCAACCGTAATTTCCTTTAAAAATATTTGATATCTTATAATCAAACATCACTTGGTCTATTTTGCAAGCCATTTGACATTTTTTATAATATTTTAGAAACAGACAAACTAATTGAAAACTCATCACCCTCAAATCAATTCCTCAAAACTTAATAAATAAATGAAAAAATTGGGTGTTTAGTATCCAGCAATTTATAAGGAATTTTTGTGTTAAAATACAACAAATTCTCAAACCTCATCTATAAAAACCCTAACCCTTCTCATAATTCTTCACAAGCCATCACACAAACCTACAAACCCTTCAATATCTCTCCACCAATGGCTTCCAAGCTCTCTTCACCCATTGCCCTCCTCCTCCTTGTCAACCTCCTCTTCTTCACTATGGTCAGCTCCACGTATGTCCCTTGCCCATCGCCGCCACCCAAGCCCCACAAGCCCACCCCTTCAAGGCAGCCACCATCACTCCTCAAGTGCCACAAGGACACCCTCAAGCTCGGCGTCTGCGCCGACTTGCTGGACGGTCTAGTGCACATAGTGATCGGCTCACCACCAAAATCCCCATGTTGCACCCTAATCCAAGGCCTTGTTGACCTGGAAGCAGCTGTGTGCCTTTGCACTGCGGTGAAGGCCAGAGCCTTGGGACTCCAGATTGACCTCTCAGTTTCCCTCAGCTTGCTTTTGAACTACTGTGGAAAGAAGGTTCCGTCTGGCTTCCAATGCCCTGCTTGAAACCAAATCCTTTCATTTCCCTTTCTGGTTTCTTCTTCAATTTTCCATTTCAATGTCGTGTTTAAATAATCAGTTTGGTCGTACGTTGTGTTATGATGGATTTGGAAATCTTCTCAGAATTCCACCATCTTTTTATAGTTTCATTACAATGCAATGTAACATAATGATACGTAGTTTTTGCAAATAAACAACGTTGTTTGTCTGTTCTCTTGTGTCTTATTACAAATTTGACGATGCATATGTTTGAAACCTCAAATCTTGTTTCACCTGTGTTACTTGCATGAAATCATAATAAACCTTTAACTTTAAAATTTTCATGACGAAATATTAAAGAGAGTAATATTAACACTCAAGTTTTAAATGACAATGTTGACGAAAAATGTAGAGACCTAAATTTAATGAAAATATGGATGTGAGTGTAACAGCCCAAGTACGCGGCTAGTAGATATTATCCGTTTAGACTCATTACTTATCGCCGTCAGCCTTACGGTTTTAAAACATGTTTTTTAGGGAGAGGTTTTCACATTCCTATAAAGAATGCTTTGTTCTCCTCTCCAACTGACGTGGGATCTCACAATCCACCCCCTTGGGGGCCTGCGTCTTTGTTGGCACACCGTTCGGTGTCTGGCTCTAATACCATTTGTAATAGCCTAAGCTGCCGTTAGCAATGATTATCTACTTTGGCCCATTACGTATCGCCGTCAGTCTCACTGTTTTAAAATGTGTCTGTGAGACATGTTTCCACATTATTTTAAGAAATGTTTCGTTCTCTTTTTCAACCCGACGTGATATCTCGTAGTCTATGGGAATATTTGAAAAATTTATAAGAACATTTAAACTGTCGTGTAAGAATTTACTATTTTAAACGAGGAAGAGGATTATTATTAATATTATGTGTTGATATTTTTATTAAATATAAGGTCAATTTATACAATACGATTAAAAAGTGGATTTGGTTGACAATATTAGATATGGACATTAATGAAAAAAGAATATAATGGTCCTTGTGAATACTTGAGGGTCAATGAAAGAGATAATTCCTTCATTTTTCTTTTTCTTTTCTTTCTTTCTTTATTTAATTATTGATAGATCGAACTTTAATTTTAATTTTGAAAAAGATGATGAATAATTCCTGTTCACTAAGTTGGGCAATTAATTTTTTTTTCTAATAATTATTCATTAAAACCTTTTCATAATTTTTGAATTGTTGAACTTTAAAATTCATATTAATTACATCATCATATGCCTCTTTTATCTCGAGTTAATAGTATGTATTTTAATATATTTAAAATTGTAAAATAGGTTTTTTTATTAATTTAATTTATTATTATTTTTGTTTTATATATTTTTTTTCAAAATTATCTATTGACATTGACATTTCCATAAAATTGAGACTTCGATAGTTTTTTTGTCAACATTAACATTTTAAACATTAATGTTAAGTAACTAATTTTAATATCTAACCAAAGGGCTATAACTTGAATAGAAAATGCGACTATCATAACTTCCTTCTCATAGCCTACATAGTGACACTACATGGTTTTCTTGATGGTGTTAATATAGCACATGCGGAAGCAATTTGGATCTTAGGCACTTTTAGAACATCAATTATAGTTAGTAAATAACTAGCATGTTCGTAAGTATTAAAACTTAAGGAGTTTGAAAACTAACCTTTTGTAGTTCAAGTTCCTTTTTCCTCACGAACTGCCTTCGAACCAGCACTAGTGTCTTCTCCACTATCCTCCGGCCTTAGAACGGGATTGTGGAATTCGGTGAGTGACTAAACTTTGGAGGGATTTTGTATGTATGAAGAGAGTGTTTGTGAGAGGTTTTTCTCAAGGGTTTTCACCAAGGAAGACCTTCCATGTACCATGATCACTCTATTTATAGAGTTATGTTTGCATGTTCATGCAAATTTGAGTTCACCAAATTTTGACACTCAAAATTACACTAAAATTTGTGGGGTTTATTTGGCAAGCATGCAAGTTTGGTTAAACCAAATTTTGACACTCAAAATTACACTAAAATTTGTGGGGTTTATTTGACAAGCATGCAAGTTTGGTTAAACCAAATTTTGGCACCTCAAAATTCCACTAACATGGATTTTTCCATTAAATCAAGTCAACATTTTGACTTTCTTCATTTTAATTCAACAATTAATTTGAATAATTAATTTTAAATTAAAGTAATATTAAATGATTAATTAAATTATTTAATTAATATTTAATATTAATTCAAATGCCAATCTCAATCAATTCCGATACATATTTGATTAAGATATTTAAATCTTATTTAAATATCTTAGATTCTCTCTTTTTGTTTAATTCGTAAATAAAACAAAAACGCGGTTAAATATATCATATATATGTAGCGCATATTCCCTAATTTGAATTCGAACACTTTGAACTCACTCGTCACACTGTTCTATGGTTTAGTCCGATATGAGCTAGCAGAGGGACCTAATGGACCTATAGATCATGGGCTCCAACGATCCAAGATTAACCGGTTAAACTCATTAACCTTGTTAACCAACATTCGTTAACTACTAGAACACTCCACTATAGCCTAGTAGTTGCACTCCCCTCACTATAGATATATTTCTGTCCATTTGATATAACCATGATTAGTAAGTCGATCCTTCACAGGTTGTTCGTAACTAGAGTTGGGTCAATTTACCATTTTACCCTTGAAGTTACTTCTTGTTCCTTATGTCCCACTGATCCTCTTATGAACAATTGGTTTGTGGTCCAACCAGTAAATCGAATCCCTCTCAGGCCAATGAGAGGGTGGGGCCCCTTGTTCAAGACCTGGAGTCAGTGCTTAAGGGAACTACCTCTCTTCTATACCTAAAAGTGGGTAGGAGCGAATTTCATCTTGCACCCCACGTCCCCAGCTATTCACCCAATCTTACCCCTGAAATGGGAGGCCTATTGAGTCGGCAAACTCTAGCCACTCTCACCCATGCAAATCTAAGGATAATTCCGAATAAATAGGAGTTCATGGTTAGCTCAGGATTAAGATCGAGTTACCCAGGTCATCGAATAAAAAGAAAATCAGTCTCAACAGTAAACGACATTATAAAGTGAGAGTGGTTTTCTTCTCGATCTTATGCAATACTCATTGCATAGGACGCTCTCACTCACATGTCTCCACATGTACAATTTAGTGATCACATTGTTTATATCATATACAAAAGTGGGTCGCATACATAGTGTCCCTAGAATAAGGTACTCAGCCTTATCCTTATACTATAGATCATTTTGACTATATACTTGAACATGATCCACTCTTATGTCTCTACATATAGTTCAAGTAATCATACTATAACCAGAGTATTCTTAGTTTATTGGATTTAGATTAATGATCGTAAAGTTCACTTTATTCAGTAACAATCTTTATTGAATAAACAACAATAATAACTTTATTGAAAATAGAATATATTTTTGTTTAAAAACTATGAGTTTTAGAACATAAAATTCAACATGTCTTACCTTCACCTGAAGAAACTAGCATTTGGTTTGATAATTTAAAAAATACTCAGTAAATAATCACACGGTTGCGGTCAGAAAATGCAAATACATGCAACGATCTCTACTTTTCAGTCTAGATAGAGTTGAATGTGTAATATTTCTCTACACATGCACACATAGATCCACCTAGCAGACTTGTATACGTATCCTCTAAGTCTACTTGTTGGGCTAGCTTGCACTCACGTTGGCAGAAGCTATGGAGGGAAAGGAGCGTGCATAATATCACGATGGACATGATATCATAGTTTATGTAGTGTAAGATGTGGAGGTTCGTGCATCATACAATATTAATATCACAACATAGTTCCATAACATGACATAATCATATTATAGTACATCTTGTATCATTGCATAAACATAACATAACATAAAACACATCAAACAATCATGAAAAATTCATCATTCGTACATCATACAAGTCATTCAACCAAGCCAACATTAAAGCCATTTCGTAGGCGAAGTTATTAATGTATGGAAAATTAGAGTATCTTTGTTTAAGACCTACCTTGATCTACACAAATGTGAGGATTGTTGAGCTATTCTTAGATATATTTATATTTTAAGTCTCTGCTTTCTCGGCTAGAGTTGAAGTCTCAAGAAAAACAGCCTAATAAATAGTTTATACTCGCAATTGTGCTCCATACATTAAACCTATGATAATTAGCCAATCTATCAAGTTTGAATAGTACATGACACTATGGGGTTCCGTTGACTTCCAGACGTCGTTACAAATTAGCTTGATAAGAGGGTCCAAGCGAGCACCCCAAGGATTCTGTAATAGCCCAAAAACTAATAAAGAAATAAACAAATAAAAAAAATTATAAAAAAATGGTTAAAAGAATAATAATAATAAATAAATAAACAAAATAAAACAACATTTCCCCACTCCTCTCCACTAACCTCTCATCCATTCCCTCAATTATAATTCCTCAACACATGAGAACAAATTGCAACAGATAAAAAGAGAAGATTAGGGAATTCAAAACCACAAACTAAATATAGAGGGAAAGGTAAAGATAGAGAGTAGTAAAGGTAAATACAGAGAGTAGTAAAGGTAAATACAGAAACTAAATATAGAGGGAAAGGTAAATACAGAAAGTAGTAAAGGCTTAAAATAGCAGTATCTACTCTCTTATACAACATAACCGAAAAATAAGATCTTTAATAAAAATATAAATATAGATATATAACATTTCAAGACTTTTAAGAATGGACCAATGTAAATTAGAGAAATAATGTTATAGAGTTCAAACCTGAAACTGATTACATGCGCTCATATAGGTTGACTCGGATTCTAAAGGATGGAATCGAACATTCATTAATGATATATTTGTGACAACGACTTAAGCTAGCCAGGTAAGTGACTTTACTATCGGCATGGTTATATTTGTTGTTGGCACGTGCCCCGTGGTCCTGCACGTGTCATATATATTGATATGTGTGAATTGTCTGTGGATCGATATTTGTTATGTATATGTTATAATACGTGAATTGTTTGATAATAATTACGATACAATGTATTCAATGATAAGCTTGAGATAGGATACGAGAAGGATGCACAAAACGAAATATAACGATAGGAGTAAAATACATTCATGAAACGTTAAGGTTAGGTTACATACCGGAGTGATATGGATAAGAGAGATTGATGAAAGAATACGGTTAGGTTACGAGTAGAAGTGATAGGTTGTGATAGATTGATAGAACGATAGCGTTAGGTTACGTTCTTGTGATGATATGACTAAGGTACGTTCACGTAATGATGTCTGTGATAGGTATAAGAACGTTAAGGCTATGATAAGTTAGAAGACGATATGACTACGAAGTGTTTATGTTATGACTTGTTTATGATATGATACATTGTGATGCAATATGTCATGGTATGATGTGTATATGATGAAATGTTATG
Source organism: Cucurbita moschata (assembly GCF_002738365.1). Taxonomy (NCBI): domain Eukaryota; kingdom Viridiplantae; phylum Streptophyta; class Magnoliopsida; order Cucurbitales; family Cucurbitaceae; genus Cucurbita; species Cucurbita moschata. Next base: position 5,491,383 of record NW_019268517.1, read on the forward strand.
ATAAAAGCATAGAACGTTATGTTACATCTCTTAAACTGTGTATACAGCATGATATGAATGACATGAAATTATGATAAATGACATGAAATATAACCCCGTTGGAATTATGTATGATACGAGAACTGAAGAATGAGAAACGATATGATATAAATGATGAACGATATCTGAAACAATATGAAAAATGACATGATAAGTACATAATGCTAGCGGGGTTGTATTAAAGGATAATGAAAATTGAAAAGTTTTGGGACCTCATGCATTATGTGTGCTCATGCATTTGGGGGATACCCATATCCCATCACGAGGGTACGGACGCGTACATCCAATTGCAGGACAACGATCGTTATGCTTTGCATTGCGCTGCCGTGACGGTTACTAGTTCTAGCGGATGTTCGGCCTAAGGGGCTCCTAGAGTATGCCCACTGGATAAGGAAAGTGGCCCAGCGGTCTGCGAACTAGCTGGTGAGCCCATACTCGTACAACTTCCGTAAAGAACAGGTCTGCAATATGTTTTGCATCATCAGTTTTGTGACAAGGAATAAAATGAGTCATTTTACTAAATCGATGAACCACAACAAAGATGCTATCGTCCTAGGTAAACCTAAAACAAAATCCATTGATATATCAATCCATGGACCATTAGGAACCGGTAATGGGGAGTATAAACCATGTGGTTGAAGCCTAGACTTAGCTAGTTTACATGCTATGGAACGAGCACAAACTTTATGAACATCATGTCTCATTTTAGGCCAAAAAAAATGTTCAGAGAGCATATCATAAGTTTTAGAAACTCCATGGTGTGCCATTAAACCACCTCCATGAGCTTCCCTCACAAGTAGCTCACGGATGGAACAAGATGGTATGCAAAGTTTGCCTTTTCGGAACAAAAATCCATCTAACAACAAGTAATTATCCACAATGAGTCCTTTTTCACAAGATTCAACAAAAGGAGAAAAGAACATGTCATGTTGATACAAATCCTTTATGAGTTCAAAACCCAACAACCTAGCATTCAAAGTATTGAAGAGGACATACCTTCGTGATAAAGCATCTACAACAATGTTCTCCTTACCTTGTTTATATTTTATGACATATGGGAATGTTTCAATAAATTCTAACCACTTAGCATGTCGTCTGTTGAGTTTATTTTGTACTCTCAAATGCTTTAAACATTAATGATCCGTATGAATAATGAACTCCTTAGGACAAAGATAATGTTGCCAGGTTTGCAATGCACGAACCAAAGCATAAAACTCTTTGTCATAAGTTGGATACCTCAAAGATGCACCAGTCAACTTCTCACTAAATAACATTAAAGGTCTTTGATTTTGCATTAATACAACACCTATCCCTACTCCACTAGCATCACATTCAATTTCAAAACTAGACTCAAAATTAGGTAATGCAAGCAAGGGAGCAGAACTCAATTTTTCTTTCAAAGTATTAAAAGCAAGTTCTTGATTTTTTTCCCATATAAAAGATACATTTTTCTTAACAAGTTCATTCAAGGGTGAAGCAATTGTACTAAAATTCTTAATGAACCTATGGTAGAAACTTGCAAGACCATGAAAACTTCTTACCTCATTTACATTTTTAGGTGTAGGCCAATCTTTTATAGCCTTCACTTTCTCCTCATCAACCTCAACACCATTAGATGAAACTACAAACCCAAGAAAGTGAACTTTTTCCATGCAAAAGCTACATTTCATTAAATTTACGTACAAACATTCGTTTCTTAAAGTAGTCAAAACATTGCGTACATGGGTAATATGATCATTTAAAGATTTAGAGTAAACAAGGATGTCATCAAAATAAACAACCACAAACTTACCTAAGTATTCTCGTAAGACATGGTTCATTAGTCTCATGAATGTACTAGGTGCATTAGTTAATCCAAAAGGCATAACCAACCATTCATAAAAACCTTACTTGGTTTTAAAAGCTGTTTTCCACTCATCCCCAATATGCATGCGAATTTGATGATAACCCGATTTTAAATCAATCTTAGTAAAAAGACTACATCCATGCAATTCATCAAGCATATCATCTAATCTGGGAATTGGATGCCTATACTTTATGGTTATCTTGTTTATAGCCCTACAATCAACACACATACGCCAAGAATTATCTTTCTTAGGTACAAGAATAACTGGAACAGAACAAGAACTCAAACATTCAAGTACATACCCTTTAGCAAGGAGTTCACTTACTCGCCTTTGTATCTCTTCAGCCTCCTTTGGATTAGTCCTATAAGCTGGTTGGTTTGGAATGGGCGCGCCAGGAATGAAGTCAATCATGTGTTCAATCCCTCTAATTGGTGGCAAACTACTAGGCATCTCCTTGGAAAATAAATCTTCAAGCTCTTGCAAAAGCACCACAAAATCATTAGGCAAAGAAGGGTTAAGCATGTTAGTAAAGTAACAAGATCCCTTGCACATAAGTACAAGAATAGTCTGGTTAGAGAGCAAAACATTCCTAGCCTCACTTGATCTAACATACAAGCTTACTGATTTGGCTTTTCTCTCCTTTTTTTCTCTAGGCTGAGTGTTACTCTCTTGCTTTTCCCTCAAGCTCTTTTTTTCACTTGAATCTTTTTCAATCTCTGCTTTTGCATCAACCTCTTGCCTTTTCTTTTCAAGTTTGCAATTCCCCAGTAGTAAATCTCCAACATGCATGGATACAACATCACATAAAACATCATCAACATGTTTTCCAATAGTAAAAGAAACAAGAGTTTGTTGAGTTACCCGTACTTTCCCACAATCATTCAACCATTGAAGCTTGTAGGGTCTTGGATGTGGTTGTCTTTAAGTTAAGTCTTTTGACCAGAATGGAACTCACAACATTGGTGCAACTACCGCTATCAATTACAACACTACAAGGTACAGATTGAACAAGACACCGAGTTTGAAACAAGTTCTCCCTTTGGTCTAGGTCGTCCTCCTTAATGTGAGTGTTTAGAGCTCGTCGAGTAACCAAAGATATATGTGTAGGGTCCTCCTCACTAAACTCCTCACTCTCATCAGTTTCCTCATTTATGTCGTCATGTGCCTCGTCATCCGTAACAATTTCTCCCTCCTTGATGGTCATAATTCTTGCATTTGGGCAATCTCTACTATAGTGTCCTACCCCTTGACATCTCCAACACTTTAAATCTCTATTTCGAACATTAGACTTTTCTACATTTTCTTTCCCTGTTCTAGAACTCTCTCCTTTCTCAAATTTAGCTTGAGGCTTCTCATTAATCTCTTGATTTCTATGCTTATAATCAATGTTCTTACTATCCTTTTTCCATGTAGAAGTAGAATTGGGAAAAGTTTTAGAAGAATACCGTTGAGACCTTCATTGGATTTGCCTCTCGATCTTAATTGCAATGTGCAACAACTCCTCAATATTAGAATAAGGCTGTAAATTAGTCTTGTCCGCAATCTCTGTGTTTAACCCATTAAGAAACCGTGCCATGAGAGCCTCCATGTCCTCATCGAGTTCAAGGCGATTCATCAATGTATCCATCTCCTTGTAATAATCTTCAACAGATTTGCGTCCTTGTTTCAATGCTTGAAGCTTTTGCACCATGTCCCGTGGAAAATATTGTGGAACAAAACACTTCCTCATGGACTCTTTGAACTCGACCCATGAATCAATTGGTGCTTCAAGATTTCTTCTCCTACTTGACATTAATTTATCCCACCAAATTTGAGCATATTGTTTGAATTGAGCAATGCATAATAGTACCTTCTTTTCATCACTAAAATTATAGCAGTTGAACACCGACTCCACCGTTTTCTCCCATTGAAGGTACTACTCTGGATCGGTTTTTCCATAAAACTTGGGAAGTTTTAATTTGATGCTCCCCACGTTACGATCAATTCTATCATCATAAGGAACTCGTTGTTGTAAATTATGATACCTTCTTCCATGGTCTCTCCCTCACATCAAGCCATGACCAACCGCATGTGGATTATCCTCATGGTGATCAGAATTGTCGCCCTCATATGTATCGGTTGAGGGCGTAAGTAGTGGAATCCTCTGTCGAGCTTGATTTTGAATCTCCAATCTTCCTATTCGATCAGTCAACTCTTTTATTCCTCGAATTAGACTTTCCATGGTTCGTTGTTGTTCTTCTCTCAATCGTGCATTAGTAATGTCAGTATTGTCGTCTGGATTTTCCATGCTACAAAAGAAAGGTAAAAGAAAAGAAAAGACCTCACAAGCGCTTCCTCACGTGCATACACTTGTAAATGTAGTTCACTTGTGTTTAGCACTCAACACTCGAATCAATGTGTCACTCCCTTACAAACTCACCCTCACAATTGAGCACACCTAAATCACACTCCAAAAAACAAATTGGGATGTGAGACAAGCTATGTTATAGAGCTAAGTGCAATTCAAAGTGAATCGACAGCACACTCAACACATAAACAAGGGTATTTGAAGGAGCAATCCGAATAACGACAAAGAAACGAATTAAAGAAAGAAAATCATTAAGGACTAATTTAGACGTAGTAACATATGAGAGTTACGTATAATAATCAAGAGGAAAAAAGAAAGACATTTAACATCAAAAAATTTCATTTCTTTCAATGGTTTTTTTTTCCTACTCATCGGCAAAATCTAATCAATTTACCAACAAGAAAATTGATTTAGAATATCTTAAAGAAAAGCAAAGTGTTGATAAGATCCCGTTCTAACACTTTAAAGAACATATGAAATGTATTTTTTTTTTTGTTATATATTTTTGTGATAGAATATGAACATTCTACCCAAACTGAGCAAAAAAAAAATTATAAGAGAATTAAAAGAGATAAGCGCAATGAAACATATATCCGATCTTGAGCCTAAAGCTCTGATACCAAAATGATATGGATAAGGAATCAATACAAGGAGAATAAGATTCAGATTACCTTGATGATCAAGATCAAGAGTAAAGAAAACTCGTTTCTAAACTCATGATTCGAATCACTCCACAAAGGTTTGATTAATACCACTTGAATGACTCTACATGCAAGTTCTAAACCAAGAATTTGCAAAGAAAGTTTAGCTCTCAACAAAGCTAAAATAGAAATTTTATTCTTAATTCCAAAATCTGATGTCTAATCAAAGAAAATGAGGCTTTATATAGCCCTTACAACCTTAACCTATGTGATACATAACTCCCAAATTAAATGGGCTAGTAAATGAAAAATACCATAACCTCCGTATTAAAATGGCTAGTTAATGGTGGAATATAGTAACCTATGTGGGTTACAATATAACCTTAACTTCTATATTTAAAACTAGACAAACAAATAGTTAAACTATAATTAAATAATGCAATTAATAAAATGTGCTTATTGACTCATCCTTGGACTAGTTTCATAAATTCAGCAGAGTTCATTAAATGCAACTTAAAGTGCATTTAATTCATCTCTTTCTTGAAGTAACTCTGCACAACATATAAGGGAGGTCTCCTGTGTCTTCTAGAATTTTCTTTGATGAGCTCACCATAACTTGAATATAACTGTATAAGGTTTGTTGTAGCTTCTTAGCTCTCGTCCTTGTAATTGGACCTTGAGGTATGGAAATTCCTTGGTTGTGGTTCATATCAATTTTCTTAGACTTAGGCTAGAATAGAATGTTTTAAACTTAAACGCATATTTATTTTATTTCGTGTCTTTTGTTGCGTTGTTTTAAAGATGTTTTCAAAACCCGTAAGTCCATGGCTATGTTTTAAGATAAAGGTTATGTTTTATGGAATTTAAATGAAATCTTCCGCATTCAATGTTTATGGTACGTATACAGTAGCAACCTTAAATTAAGTAGAAGATTTTGGGTCGTTACAGATTCACACTCGCACGTGTGGGTCGTGTGTGGGTCGTGTGTAAAGAAGTACTACACATCCAATTTGTTCGAGATTGGAGGTCACTCCTAGATGCGCTAGAGCTGAATCCCAAGAGCATGTTGCATGTGTTTGCATCAGCATGACCCCTACAGTGGGTGACTTACTGAGTATTTTTCGAAATACTCAAGCCGTGTGCCACATATCATTTTTCAGGTAGAGACAAGACGCCCATGTACAGACGACGACGACATCAGAAATAGATACTATGGCACATGCATAGGGTAGTTGCATGTTTAAATTCTTAGTCTTAGGTCAGTATAGAACGCTTTTATTTCATTTGTAATTATTTTTGTTTTAATTTTAAATTCCAACCTTATGTTTTGAAACACGTAAGACCGACAATGTGTTCTAGTAGCTTGAAGTTTTCTTAATGTGTTTTAAATTTTCCGTCATTTATGATGAGTATCTAAGGGCTATATTCGGCATTTAAGAGAAAAGCATGAGACTTAATAGCGACTTTGAGTATGTAGAAATTTAGGATCGTTACATAAAACATTAACTTGAGACTAAAGGAGAAGCTAAACCTTAATGGGAATGAGTGAGTAAAAAATAAAATATAAGAAACACCAAACCAAATCAAATAAGTTAACAAATCAAAATTTGTTACCCATGCAATGTTAGAAAGCCATGACAACCACAGTAAAATAATTATTTTCCCACTTGTCTATAAATAATTTGTTACCCATTGTTGTGATAAAAATAATTTCTAGATTATCATCTATTACCCTCAAATCTTGTCTCATCTGTGTTACTTGCATGAAATCATAATAAACCTTTAACTTTAAAATTTTCATGACGAAATATTAAAGAGAGTAATATTAACACTCAAGTTTTAAATGACAATGTTGACAAAAAATGTAAGACCTCAATTTAATGAAAATATGGATGTGAGTGTAACAGCCCAAGTATGCGGCTAGTAGATATTATCCGTTTTGACTCGTTATGTATCCCCATCAGCCTTACGGTTTTAAAACATGTTTGTTAGGGAGAGGTTTTCACATTCCTATAAAGAATACTTCGTTCTCCTCTCCAACTGACGTGGGATCTCACAATCCACCCCCTTGGGGGCTAGCATCTTTGTTGGCACACCGCTCGGTGTCTGGCTCTAATACCATTTGTAATAGCCTAAGCTCCCATTAGTAGGGATTATCTAGTTTGGCCTATTACGTATCGCCGTTAGTCTCACTGTTTTAAAATGTTTCTGTGAGACATGTTTCCACATTATTTTAAGAAATGTTTCGTTCTCATTTTCAACCCGACGTAATATCTCGTAGTCTATGGGAACTTTTGAAAATTTTATAAGAACATTTAAACCGTCGTATAAGAATTTACTTTTTTAAACGAGGAAGAGGATTATTATTAATATGATGTGTTGATATTTTCATTAAATATAAGGTCAATTTTTAAACAAACGATTAAAAAGTGGATTTGGTTGACAATATTAGATATGGACATTAATGAAAAAAGAATATAATGGTCCTTGTCAATACTCGGTCCATGAAAAACAAATTGTAGAGATAATTCCTACATTTTTCTTTTTCTTTTCTTTCTTTCTTTATTTAATTATTTATAGATCCAACTTTAATTTTAATTTTGAAAAAGATGATGAATAATTCCTGTTCACTAAGTTGGGCAATTAAGTTTTTTTTCTAATAATTAATCATTACAACCTTTTCATAATTTTTGAATTGTTAAACTTTAAAATTCATATTAATTACATCATCATATGCCTCTTTTATCTCGAGTTAATAATATGTATTTTAATATATTTAAAATCGTAAAATAGATTTTTTTTAATTAATTTAATTTATTATTTTTTTGTTTTATATTTTTTTTTTCAAAATTATCTATTGACATTGACATTTCCATAAAATCAAGACTTCGATATTTTTTTGTCAACATTAACATTTTAAACATTAATGTTATGTAACTAATTTTAATATCTAACCAAAGGGCTATGACTTGAATAGAAAATGCAACTATCATAACTTCCTTCTCATAGCCTACATAGTGACACTACATGGTTGTCTTACCTTCACCTGAAAAAAATAGCACTTGGTTCGATAATTTAAAAAATACTCAGTAAATAATCACACTGTTGCGGTCGGAAAATGCAAATACACGCAACGATCTCTATTTTTAAGTCTGGATAGAGTTGAATGTGTAATATTTCTCTACACATGCACACATAGATCCACCTAGCAGACTCGTATATGTATCCTCTAAGTCTACTAGTTGGGCTAGCTTGCACTCACGTTGGCAGGAGCTATGGAGGGAAAGGAGCGTGCATAATATCACGACGGACATGTTATCGTAGTTTATGTAGTGAATATATGGAGGTTCGTGCATCATACAATATTAATATCACAACATAGTTCCATAACATGACATAATCATATTATAGTACATCTTGTATCATTGCGTAAACATAACATAACATAAAACACATCAAAAAATCATGAAAAATTCGTCATTTGTACATCATACAAGTCATTCAACCAAGCCAACATTAAAGCCATTTCTTAGGCGAAGTTATTAACGTATGAAAAATTAGAGTATCTTTGTTTAAGACCTACCTTGATCTACACAAATGTGAGGATTGTTGAGCTATTCTTAGATATATTTATATTTCAAGTCTCTCCTTGGTCGGCTAGAGTTGAAGCCTAAAAAAAAACAGACCAATAAATAGTTTATACTCTGCAGCTATGCTCCATACATTAAACCTATGATAATTAGCCAAGCTATAAAGTTTGAATAGTACATGACACTATGGGGTTCCATGACTTCCAGACGTCGTTACAAATTAGCTTGATTAGAGGGTCCAAGCAAGCGCCCGAAGGATTTTGTAATAGCCCAAAAATAAATAAAGAAATAAACAAATAAAAAATAATTATAAATAAATAAACAAAATAAAACAACATTTCCCCCACTTCTCTCTGCTAACCTCTCATCCCTTGGCACCATTATAATTCCTTAACCCATCCTTAAGCCAGAAAGCAACCATTACTCCAAAAAAAAACAGAAAAATAATAATAGTCCAATTTACTTGACAAAAAAAAAAGAGAGAGAGTTGTAATTCACAGGGAGATTTACGTCTTCATTTTCTTTTATCCTATTGTTTTTTTAGAAATCAAAGCCAATTATAGTTAGATCTTCGAATTCTTACAATGGTTTAGCTTTGAGTTAGAAACTAAATGTCAATCATTTATATGAATTCTAGCAAATCACATCACATTTGTTACAACGACTTAAGCTAGCCAGGTAAGTGACCTTACTATCTGCATGGTTATATTTGTTGTTGACACGTGCCCCGTGGTTCTGCACGTGTCATATATATTGATATGTGTAAATTGTCTGTGAATCGATATTTGTTATGTATATGTTATAATACGTGAATTGTTTGATAATAATTACGGTACGATGTGTTCAATGATAAGCTTAAGATAGGATACGAGAAGGATGCACAAAACGAAATATAACGATAGGAGTAAAATACATTCATGAAACGTTAAGGTTAGGTTACATACCGAAGTGATATGGATAAGAGAGATTGATGAAAGAATACGGTTAGGTTACGGGTAGAAAGGGATAGGTTGTGATAGATTGACAGAACGATAGCGTTAGGATTTATAGAACGATAGCGTTAGAATTGATAGAACTATAGCGTTAGGTTACGTTCTTGTGATGATATGACTAAGGTACATTCACGTAATGATATGTCTGTGATAGGTATAAGAACGTTAAGGCTATGATAAGTTAGAAAACGATATGAGTTATGGAAAGGGCGTAAAGGTAGTTTACGTCACTTCAGAATTTGGGGATGTCAAGCACATGTGTGTTGGATCGGTATGGCAACCCTAGAGGGGGGTGAATAGGGTTTTAACGGTAAAAGTGTTTAAACGTGATTAATTTTTTTTAATGATTAAACTTTTTACAAAGAAGTAGAAGATGATAATTACTAGAACAAAATAATTCAAGTCAAAACAATAATCAAGTAGAACATGCAATAATTCACAATAATAATTTTAAAATTAAATAGGAAAGAGTTAGAGAAAATGACACCGTAATTTTATAGTGGCTCGGTCAAACTCGACCTACTCCACTCCCCAAGCGCCTCTTGGGAATTTGAATAAAGAACTTTCTCAACTCTTTCCACGGATCAGAGCCAAACCGCTACACCGCTTTTTTTTCGAGTTCAAGAGCAAACTCAATTCTTTCCACAGCGCAGGATCAAACCGGTACAAGTATTTGAGTTTGATAATAACACACCACAACTCTCTCAAATAGTAGATTTACAATTTGGGACACTCACAACTATTTCCTCACAATACAATAATAATCCCTCTCAAGAATAAGATGAAGAGAAATAAACTTGTAAGCTTGGAGAGAGCAACAAACAATGGAGACTTTGAACAAATGAGGATTAGAGAATGTATGTAAGTTGTGTATTTGAAAATGTAGGGGAAGATGAGTTTATATAGAAGAGAAAAATGGCAAAATGTAGGAATTAATATTTGACCATTGGATTGTGTTAGGAATAATGGAAGGTAGAGATTAAAAGTAAATAAATAAGAAAATTTTCCAAATTCATTTATTTACAATTTTTAATATAATAATAATAAAAAGTTATGTGAGTAACGGTCAAATGAAAATTCAAAATTTATTATAAATATAATAATATAATAATAATAAAAATTATATGAGTAACTACCAAAATTTTAAAATATAATAATATAATAATATAATATACTAATAATAAAAATCGATGTGAGTAACGGTTAGATTCAAATTTATATTTTGTAAAAATAATTTCATTTAGAAATATAATAATAAGAAAAGCTCCACCGTTTGTTACTCTTCCAACATTATAAATGTCATATTTTGATATATTTTGATTTGTCCATCATTTTGATTTTGCTGCCACATCATCACGTCAGGTATGTTGTCTCGACTCTAATTTCTTCGTTTTAGCTCTGATTTGAGTAATTGAAAAGTCGTTGTAATCGTTATTCCCGATCGTATACTGTGGACAGTTCAAAAAACTGAAAATAGTTAATAATTAAAAGTAGGTTTGTTATCATCAAAACATCAATCAATTAATTGATTGAAATTAATTAATGTGAGATCAAGGGCCAATGAGCCAACAATGTGTTGTTGCAAAACCCCAAGAAATTAGAACGTCGTTCAAAATTAGTTCTATTCGTAGGATTCCTCAAAGAGACGAAAGGTGGTTATGACCCTCAAGAAAATAGAGTGTTTGTATCAACAAACGCTACATTCTTAGAGGAAGACCACGTAAGAAATCATCAACCTCGCAGCAAACTAGTATTAAGTGAGATTTCTAACGAAGCAATTGATAGAACAACAAGAGTTGTTGATCAAGCTGGTCCTTCAACAAGAGTTGTTGATGGAGATGACACTTCTGGTCAATCACATCCTTCTCAAGTGTTGAGAATGTCTCGACGTAGTGGGAGGGTTATAACTCAACCCGATTGTTACTTAGGTTTGGCAGAAACTCAACTCATCATACCTGATGATGGCGTTGAGGATCCATTAACCTATAAACAGGCATTGAATGATGAAGAGAGAGATCAGTGGATTAAAGCCATGAATCTTGAAATGGAGTCAATGTACTTCAATTCAGTCTGGAAACTTGTAGATCAACCAGATGGGGTAAAACCTATTGGTTGAAATAGATCTATAAGAGGAAATGAGACCAAATCGATAAGGGACAGGCCTTTAAAGCTCAACTAGTAGCAAAGGGTTATACCCAAAGAGAGGGGGTGGACTATGAAGAAACCTTCTCTCCTGTTGCTATGCTTAAATCGATTAGAATACTCTTGTCTATTGCCACATTTTATGATTATGAAATTTGGCAAATAAATGTTAAGACAGCCTTTTTAAACAGCAATCTTGAAGAGAGTATCTATATGACTCAAACAGAGGGGTTCATTGAACAGGATCACGAGTAAAGGGTTTGCGAGCTTAAAAGATCTATTTATGGGTTGAAGCAAGCATCTCGATCCTGGAATATAAAGTTTGATACTGCGATAAAATCTTATGGCTTTAAAAAGAATGTTGACGAACCTTGTGTTTATAAATGGATAGTCAACTCTGTAGCAGCTTTCCTGGGTTGTACGTTGATGTGGGATTTCTGACTGACATTAAGCATTGACTAGAGACACAATTCCAAATGAAAGATTTGGGAGAGGCTCAATTTGTTCTTGGAATCCAAATTGTTCGGAATCGCAAGAACAAAACACTAGCATTGTCTCAGGCATCGTACATCGACAAAATGTTCATTCGATATAAGATGCAGAACTCCAAGAAAAGATTATTACATTTCAGGCATGGAGTTCATTTGTCGAAGGAACAAAGTCCTAAGACACCTCAAGATGTTGAGGATATAAGACACATTCCCTATGCATCAGCAGTCGGTAGTCTGATGTATGTCATGCTATGTACCCGACCCGACATTTACTATGCTGTGGGAATTGCCAGCAGATATTAGTCCAATCCGGGACGTGCTCATTGGACTGCCGTTAAGAATATCCTCAAGTATCTTAGGAGAACGAGGGACTATATGCTAATGTACGATGCTAAGGATCTGATCCTTATAGGGTAAACTGACTCAGATTTTCAGACCGATGTAGATTCAAGGAAATCGACATCAGGATTTGTCTTCACTCTGAACGGAGGAGCAATAATATGGAGAAGCATAAAGCAAGATTGCATTGTTGATTCCACCATGGAGGCTGAGTGTAATAACCCGAAAATAATAAATAAATAAATAAATAAATTAATTAATTAAATAAAAATAAAAATAAATAAATAAATAATAATAATAATAATAATAATAATAATAATAATAATAATAATAATAATAATAAAATAAAAAAAAAAGACAGCAGCAGCTTGAAGCTGCTGCCATGGAGAAAGGAAGAATGGACAGGTGGTTGAAGGGAAAAGAAAGAAAAGAGAGGATGATTAGAGGAGGTGGAAGGCTGGATTAAGCTTTAAAAAGGAAGAAAAACGAAGATTGGTGATTCGTGAAAAACCCAGAAAACAGAGGAGGAAACTTTCTGAGAATTCGAGTTTTGGTTGCTTAAAATTGGACATCAATCGAGGGTAAAGGAAGAGGGGTTGTTGCTGAGGAATCGTTTGAGGAAGGGGATACAGCCACGAACTGAATCGGACGGTAATTCGAAGGTAACGAAAAACCCATTTCACCGAACCTTTAAATCTCGATATCTTGGTTCGTATTGTATAATAAGTTATGAAATAGGGCTTGTTAGAAACGTAATAAGGAGATCTATAAATTTGTAGAAGGAATCAGGATAAAATTCGAACCGTAGAAGGAGGATATGGCTTCGGGATATAGTAGGTATTAACAGAAAAGATGGAAAAATTTCAGAAAAACGCAAGGAAGAAGAAGAAGCGCGTGCACTACACGCAGGCGCGTGAGGGCCGCGACTGGGCGTGCGACTGGCGTGCTCCTGGCGCGTGGGACAGACACACCGAGGCGCGTGAGGGCGCGTGAGGGCGCGTGAAGCATCAGTTCGGTTCCCGGTTTGTCCCGTTCGATTTGTTTTGACCTATTCTACCTAGATTGACCTATACTTACCTTGAAAATGGTGAAATATAGGTCTACTTGGAAGGAATTGTGTTGAAATACCCTATTAAATGTACAATCAAGAGAGAAAGGGATTCGAAACCAGGTAAGTAGCGTATCGACCTTTGAACTCGTTCTTAACTTGTTTTACAACATGTGAGTATGTTGTTTACCTGGTTAAGAGCTTAATAAGTTATGATGAACTTTGATGATATTTAGTGTTTATTGTATATTGTGACTGCTTGCCTGTGATGTAAGCGTGATATAAATGATTGTCAGAATGTTCTACGTGTTGATCATGATATATGTATGGAAGCATGCAGTAACTGTGAGTATGTTATGCATGTTAATGGAAAGGTTATGACTCTAGATATGCTTATTG
>NW_019268517.1:5505267-5506360 GCF_002738365.1 Cucurbita moschata
AAGACAGCAGCAGCTTGAAGCTGCTGCCATGGAGAAAGGAAGAATGGACAGGTGGTTGAAGGGAAAAGAAAGAAAAGAGAGGATGATTAGAGGAGGTGGAAGGCTGGATTAAGCTTTAAAAAGGAAGAAAAACGAAGATTGGTGATTCGTGAAAAACCCAGAAAACAGAGGAGGAAACTTTCTGAGAATTCGAGTTTTGGTTGCTTAAAATTGGACATCAATCGAGGGTAAAGGAAGAGGGGTTGTTGCTGAGGAATCGTTTGAGGAAGGGGATACAGCCACGAACTGAATCGGACGGTAATTCGAAGGTAACGAAAAACCCATTTCACCGAACCTTTAAATCTCGATATCTTGGTTCGTATTGTATAATAAGTTATGAAATAGGGCTTGTTAGAAACGTAATAAGGAGATCTATAAATTTGTAGAAGGAATCAGGATAAAATTCGAACCGTAGAAGGAGGATATGGCTTCGGGATATAGTAGGTATTAACAGAAAAGATGGAAAAATTTCAGAAAAACGCAAGGAAGAAGAAGAAGCGCGTGCACTACACGCAGGCGCGTGAGGGCCGCGACTGGGCGTGCGACTGGCGTGCTCCTGGCGCGTGGGACAGACACACCGAGGCGCGTGAGGGCGCGTGAGGGCGCGTGAAGCATCAGTTCGGTTCCCGGTTTGTCCCGTTCGATTTGTTTTGACCTATTCTACCTAGATTGACCTATACTTACCTTGAAAATGGTGAAATATAGGTCTACTTGGAAGGAATTGTGTTGAAATACCCTATTAAATGTACAATCAAGAGAGAAAGGGATTCGAAACCAGGTAAGTAGCGTATCGACCTTTGAACTCGTTCTTAACTTGTTTTACAACATGTGAGTATGTTGTTTACCTGGTTAAGAGCTTAATAAGTTATGATGAACTTTGATGATATTTAGTGTTTATTGTATATTGTGACTGCTTGCCTGTGATGTAAGCGTGATATAAATGATTGTCAGAATGTTCTACGTGTTGATCATGATATATGTATGGAAGCATGCAGTAACTGTGAGTATGTTATGCATGTTAATGGAAAGGTTATGACTCTAGATATGCTTATTG
>NW_019268517.1:5506767-5509878 GCF_002738365.1 Cucurbita moschata
GACACAATTCCAAATGAAAGATTTGGGAGAGGCTCAATTTGTTCTTGGAATCCAAATTGTTCGGAATCGCAAGAACAAAACACTAGCATTGTCTCAGGCATCGTACATCGACAAAATGTTCATTCGATATAAGATGCAGAACTCCAAGAAAAGATTATTACATTTCAGGCATGGAGTTCATTTGTCGAAGGAACAAAGTCCTAAGACACCTCAAGATGTTGAGGATATAAGACACATTCCCTATGCATCAGCAGTCGGTAGTCTGATGTATGTCATGCTATGTACCCGACCCGACATTTACTATGCTGTGGGAATTGCCAGCAGATATTAGTCCAATCCGGGACGTGCTCATTGGACTGCCGTTAAGAATATCCTCAAGTATCTTAGGAGAACGAGGGACTATATGCTAATGTACGATGCTAAGGATCTGATCCTTATAGGGTAAACTGACTCAGATTTTCAGACCGATGTAGATTCAAGGAAATCGACATCAGGATTTGTCTTCACTCTGAACGGAGGAGCAATAATATGGAGAAGCATAAAGCAAGATTGCATTGTTGATTCCACCATGGAGGCTGAGTGTAATAACCCGAAAATAATAAATAAATAAATAAATAAATTAATTAATTAAATAAAAATAAAAATAAATAAATAAATAATAATAATAATAATAATAATAATAATAATAATAATAATAATAATAATAATAAAATAAAAAAAAAAGACAGCAGCAGCTTGAAGCTGCTGCCATGGAGAAAGGAAGAATGGACAGGTGGTTGAAGGGAAAAGAAAGAAAAGAGAGGATGATTAGAGGAGGTGGAAGGCTGGATTAAGCTTTAAAAAGGAAGAAAAACGAAGATTGGTGATTCGTGAAAAACCCAGAAAACAGAGGAGGAAACTTTCTGAGAATTCGAGTTTTGGTTGCTTAAAATTGGACATCAATCGAGGGTAAAGGAAGAGGGGTTGTTGCTGAGGAATCGTTTGAGGAAGGGGATACAGCCACGAACTGAATCGGACGGTAATTCGAAGGTAACGAAAAACCCATTTCACCGAACCTTTAAATCTCGATATCTTGGTTCGTATTGTATAATAAGTTATGAAATAGGGCTTGTTAGAAACGTAATAAGGAGATCTATAAATTTGTAGAAGGAATCAGGATGAAATTCGAACCGTAGAAGGAGGATATGGCTTCGGGATATAGTAGGTATTAACAGAAAAGATGGNTTATGTTTTCGCTGTCAAGAATTTACTTCGGTTGATTTAAGTTTAAATAGCATTGGTTTTAAATGTTTTACTGAATGTTTTTTAAATATGTTGAGATTATGATTGGGTGTTAGAGTATGTTGTCGTTGATGGTGGTAACCCCTGTTAATCGCGTTGACGCTGAGCGGGCGTTACACTGAGTATGTTGCTGCTTGTGAAGCAGCGAAAGAATCTGTATGGCTTAGGAAGTTCTTAACTGATTTGGAAGTCGTTCCAAATATGCATCTTCCCGTTACTCTTTATTGTGATAACAGTAGAGCAGTTGCAAATTCAAAAGAACCAAGAAGCCATAAGCGAGGAAAACATATTGAGCGCAAATATCATCTCATAAGGGAGATTGTGCAACGAGGAGATGTGATCATCACACAGATAGCTTCAGAGCACAACATTGCTGATCCATTTACAAAGCCCCTCACGGCTAAAGTGTTTGAAGGGCACCTAGTGAGTCTAGGACTACGAGTTATGTAATCTAGGGCAAGTGGGAGAAAAGGCATGAGTATTTGATGCCCTAGTTTATTGTATTTATGTCTTTCTCTCTACTCAACGTTATAAAACCCCACTAGAGTTTTAGTCCAAGTGGGATTTTGTTGAGTTTTATGTTCTAAAACTTATTGTAAACAAAAACATATTCTATTTTCAATAAAGTTATTATTGTTGTTTATTTAGTAAAGATTGTTATTGAATAAAGTGAACTTTACGATCATTAATCTAAAGCCAATAAACTAAGAACACTCTGGCTAAAGTATGATCACTTGAACTATATGTAGAGACATAAGAGTGTATCAAGTTCAATTATATAGTCAAAATGATCTATAGTATAAGGATAAGGCTGAGTACCTCATTCTGGAGACATTATGGATGTGGCCCACTTTTGTATATGATATAAACAACGTGATCACTAAATTGTACATGTGGAGACATGTGAGTGGGGGTGTCCTATGCAATGAGTATTGCATAAGATCGGATCATGAAGAAAACCACTCTCACTTTATAATGTCGTTTACTGTTGAGACTAATTTTCTTTTCATTCGATGACCTAGGTAACTCGATCTTAATCCTAAGCTTACCATGAACTCCTGTTTGTTCGGAATTATCCTTAGCTTTGCATGGGTAAGAGTGGCTTGAGTTTGCCGACTCAATAGGCCTCCCATTTCAGGGGTAAGACTGGGTGAATAGCTGGGGACATGGGGTGCAAGATGGAATTCGCTCCTACCCACTTTTAGGGATAGAAGAGAGGTAGTTCCCTTAAGCACTGACTCTAGGTCTTGAACAAGGGGCCCCACCCTCTCATTGGCCTGAGAGGGATTCGGTTTACTGGTTGGACCACAAACTAATTGTTCATAAGAAGATAAGTGGGACATAAGGAACAAGAAGTAACTTCAGGGGTAAAACGGTAAATTAACACAGCTTTAGTTACGAACAACCTGTGAAGGATCGACTTACTAATTATGGTTATATCAAATGGACAGAAATATATCTATAGTGAGGGGAGTGCAACTACTAGGCTATAGTGGAGTGTCCTAGTAGTTAATGAATGTTGGTTAACAAGGTTAATGAGTTTAACGGTTAATCTAGGATCGTTGGAGCCCATGATCTATAGGTCCATTAGGTCCCTCTGCTAGCTCATATCGGACTAAACCATAGAACAGTGTGACGAGTGAGTTCAAAGTGTTGGAATTCAAATTAAGGAATATGCGCTACATATATACGATATATTTAATCACATTTTTGTTTTATTTACGAATTAAACAAAAAGAGAGAATCTAAGATATTTAAATAAGATTTAAATATCTTAATCAAATATGTGTCGGAATTGATTGGGATTGGCATATGAATTAATATTAAATA
>NW_019268517.1:5509888-5526459 GCF_002738365.1 Cucurbita moschata
GATATTTAGTGTTTATTGTATATTGTGACTGCTTGCCTGTGATGTAAGCGTGATATAAATGATTGTCAGAATGTTCTACGTGTTGATCATGATATATGTATGGAAGCATGCAGTAACTGTGAGTATGTTATGCATGTTAATGGAAAGGTTATGACTCTAGATATGCTTATTGGTGGTTGAGCTATGGCTTATTTATATGAGTATGATAGTCTACTAATTCCCGCGGAGTTCCTGGCCAACGCGCTGTGTGCTAAGTCAGGGAGCATGAGTACTCCTGACCGTTGGTATATGAGATAAACAGGCCGCCAGAGCAATTAGTAGACAGGCCGTATTTGACCGAGAGCGAGTCTTACATACGAGTCCGAAAATTCTAGATAAGCATATCGAGAGAGAGTCAGTAACCTAGCTGGAGGTAGCTGAGATACCTCATTAACGAACAGATGACCCTAGTAAGAGAACTAGGAGTCAATGATGAATAAAACCTAAAAACACCTGGAAAGATTAGTTATGAACTCTTGAATGATAAGCTAGCTACTTACTGAGTAATCTAATTACTCATCAAAATTATTATAACTTTTCTTTCCAGATTTAGATGATGCAGGCCAACCGAGGACGAGACCAGCGGACTGAAGACTACTGGGAATCCATGTCTGTGTCTGTTTTGTATATTTATGTTTTCGCTGTCAAGAATTTACTTCGGTTGATTTAAGTTTAAATAGCATTGGTTTTAAATGTTTTACTGAATGTTTTTTAAATATGTTGAGATTATGATTGGGTGTTAGAGTATGTTGTCGTTGATGGTGGTAACCCCTGTTAATCGCGTTGACGCTGAGCGGGCGTTACACTGAGTATGTTGCTGCTTGTGAAGCAGCGAAAGAATCTGTATGGCTTAGGAAGTTCTTAACTGATTTGGAAGTCGTTCCAAATATGCATCTTCCCGTTACTCTTTATTGTGATAACAGTAGAGCAGTTGCAAATTCAAAAGAACCAAGAAGCCATAAGCGAGGAAAACATATTGAGCGCAAATATCATCTCATAAGGGAGATTGTGCAACGAGGAGATGTGATCATCACACAGATAGCTTCAGAGCACAACATTGCTGATCCATTTACAAAGCCCCTCACGGCTAAAGTGTTTGAAGGGCACCTAGTGAGTCTAGGACTACGAGTTATGTAATCTAGGGCAAGTGGGAGAAAAGGCATGAGTATTTGATGCCCTAGTTTATTGTATTTATGTCTTTCTCTCTACTCAACGTTATAAAACCCCACTAGAGTTTTAGTCCAAGTGGGATTTTGTTGAGTTTTATGTTCTAAAACTTATTGTAAACAAAAACATATTCTATTTTCAATAAAGTTATTATTGTTGTTTATTTAGTAAAGATTGTTATTGAATAAAGTGAACTTTACGATCATTAATCTAAAGCCAATAAACTAAGAACACTCTGGCTAAAGTATGATCACTTGAACTATATGTAGAGACATAAGAGTGTATCAAGTTCAATTATATAGTCAAAATGATCTATAGTATAAGGATAAGGCTGAGTACCTCATTCTGGAGACATTATGGATGTGGCCCACTTTTGTATATGATATAAACAACGTGATCACTAAATTGTACATGTGGAGACATGTGAGTGGGGGTGTCCTATGCAATGAGTATTGCATAAGATCGGATCATGAAGAAAACCACTCTCACTTTATAATGTCGTTTACTGTTGAGACTAATTTTCTTTTCATTCGATGACCTAGGTAACTCGATCTTAATCCTAAGCTTACCATGAACTCCTGTTTGTTCGGAATTAATTCGATGACCTAGGTAACTCGATCTTAATCCTAAGCTTACCATGAACTCCTGTTTGTTCGGAATTATCCTTAGCTTTGCATGGGTAAGAGTGGCTTGAGTTTGCCACCATGAACTCCTGTTTGTTCGGAATTATCCTTAGCTTTGCATGGGTAAGAGTGGCTTGAGTTTGCCGACTCAATAGGCCTCCCATTTCAGGGGTAAGACTGGGTGAATAGCTGGGGACATGGGGTGCAAGATGGAATTCGCTCCTACCCACTTTTAGGGATAGAAGAGAGGTAGTTCCCTTAAGCACTGACTCTAGGTCTTGAACAAGGGGCCCCACCCTCTCATTGGCCTGAGAGGGATTCGGTTTACTGGTTGGACCACAAACTAATTGTTCATAAGAAGATAAGTGGGACATAAGGAACAAGAAGTAACTTCAGGGGTAAAACGGTAAATTAACACAGCTTTAGTTACGAACAACCTGTGAAGGATCGACTTACTAATTATGGTTATATCAAATGGACAGAAATATATCTATAGTGAGGGGAGTGCAACTACTAGGCTATAGTGGAGTGTCCTAGTAGTTAATGAATGTTGGTTAACAAGGTTAATGAGTTTAACGGTTAATCTAGGATCGTTGGAGCCCATGATCTATAGGTCCATTAGGTCCCTCTGCTAGCTCATATCGGACTAAACCATAGAACAGTGTGACGAGTGAGTTCAAAGTGTTGGAATTCAAATTAAGGAATATGCGCTACATATATACGATATATTTAATCACATTTTTGTTTTATTTACGAATTAAACAAAAAGAGAGAATCTAAGATATTTAAATAAGATTTAAATATCTTAATCAAATATGTGTCGGAATTGATTGGGATTGGCATATGAATTAATATTAAATATTAATTAAATAGTTTAATTAATCATTTAATATTACTTTAATTTGAAATTAATTGTTAAATTGAAATCAAGAAAGTCAACGTGTTGACTTCATTTAATGGAAAAATCCATGTTAGTGGAATTTTGAGGTGTCAAAATTTTGTTTAACCAAACTTGCATGCTTGCCACATAATCCCACACATTTGAGTGGAATTTTGAGCGTCAAAATTTGGTGAACTCAAACTTGCATGCTTGCCACATAATCCCAAACATTTGAGTGGAATTTTGAGTGTCAAAATTTGGTGATCTCAATATTGCATGAACATGCAAACATAACTCTATAAATAGAGTGATCATGGTACATGGAAGGTCTTCCTTGGTGAAAAACCTTGAGACAAACACTCTCTTCATATATACAAAATCCCTCCCAAGTTTAGTCACTCACCGGATTCCACAATCCCGTTCTAAGGCGAGAGGATAGTGGAGAAGACACTTGTGGTGGCTCGAAACCGGTTCGTGAGGAAAAAGGAATTTGAACTACAAACGGTTAGTATTCAAACTCATTAAGTTTTAATACTTATGAACATGCTAGTTATTTACTATAATTGATGTTCTAAAAGTGCCTAAGATCCAAATTGCTTCCGCATGTGTTATATTAACACCATAAATAATATGATAAAAGCATAAAACGTTACGTTAGGTCTCTTAAATTGTGTGTATACAGCATGATATGAATGACATTAAATTATGATAAATGACATGAAGTATAACCTCGTAATTGAAGAATGAGAAATGATATGATATGAATGATGAACGATATCTGAAACGATATGAAAAATGACAGGATATGTACATAATGCTAGCAGGGTTGTATTAAAGGATAATGAAAATGGAAAAGTTTTGGGACCTCATGTATTATGTGTGCTCATGCATTTGGGGGGATACCCCTATCCCATCACGAAGGTACGGACGCGTATATCCAATGGCAGGACAATGATCGTTATGCTTTGCATAGCGCTGTCGTGACGGTTACTAGTTCTAGCGGGTGTCCGACCTAAGGGGCTCCTAGAGTATGCCCACCGGAAAAGGAAAGTGGCCCAGCGGTGTGCGAACTAGCTGGTGAGCCCATATTCGCACGTATGGGCTGTGTGTAGAGTATATGGTACATGTCCAAAATATCCGTTAGGACAGCACCGTATGAAAAACGAAACGAAATGAAAGATAAGTCCCATCATTTCATTGCATGTGATTGTTCCATTTAACCCCAATAGTGGGGTCACTTACCCAATATTTCTTTAAATACTCAAGCAATGTGCTACTACATTTTTTAGGTTAAGGCAAGGCATTCCTGTCCGACTAACGACGGCATCGCAACTCGAGACCGTGGCACATGCATAGAATAGTGGTATTTATTTTCTTAGACTTAGGCTAGAATAGAATTTTTTAAACTTAAATGCATATTTATTTTATTTCGTGTCTTTTGTTGCGTCGTTTTAAAGATGTTTTCAAAACACGCAAGTCCATGGCTGTGTTTTAAGATAAAGGTTATGTTTTATGGAATTTAAATGAAGTCTTCCACATTCAATGTTTATGGTACGTATACAGTAGCAACCTTAAATTAAGTAGAAAATTTTGGGTCGTTACAGATTCACACTCGCACGTGTGGGTCGTGTGTAAAGAAGTACTATACATCCAATTTTTTCGAGATTGGAGGTCACTCCTAGATGCGCTAGAGCTCGATCCCAAGAGCATGTTGCATGTGTTTGCATCAGCATGACCCCAACAGTGGGTGACTTACTGAGTATTTTCGAAATACTCAGGCTGTGTGCCACATATCATTTTTCAGGTAAAGACAAGACGCCCATGTACGGATGACGACGACACCAGATATAGATACTGTGGCACGTGCTTAGGGTAGTTGCATGTTTAAATTCTTAGTCTTAGGTCAGTACAAAATGCTTTTATTTCATTATTTAAATTATTTCATTTGTAATTGTTTTTGTTTTATTTTTAAATTCCAAAGTTATGTTTTGAAACACGTATGATCGACAATGTGTTCTAGTAGTTTGTAGTGTTCTGAATGTGTTTTAAATTTTCTGTTATTTATGATGAGTATCTAATAGCTATATTCCGCATTTAAGAGACAAGCATGAGACTTAGTAGCGACTTTGAGTATGTAGAAATTGAGGATCGTTACATAAAACATTAACTTGAGACTAAAGGAGAAGCTAAACCTTAATGGGAATGAGTGAATAAAAAAGAAAATACGAGAAACACACAACCGAATCAAATAAGTTAACAAATCAAAATTTGTTACCCATGCAGTGTTAGAAAGCCATGACAAAGGGATGATCTTAGAGTCAAGGTCGAGGCCTAAGCCATCGAGGCTAGAAATAAGTCACTTAGGTTGAGGCCACCTTGGTCGAGTTGAGAAAATCTTAATGAATAGCTTTACTGAGTAAGCTTATGTCGAGTCAAACACCTTCATCCAAGTATATGATGAATCTCTCTACCTTCTTTGTTTTAATACAGACCAATAGGACTGAGAAACATCTACGTTTGTTGCCACCATATTTGTGCATCATCCTAAAACATGAACGATGCACAAGATACCTTATGGTAATCTAAACTCTTCAGTAGATGAAATATCATCATCAATAATAGCCATAACTCTACCATGGTTAGGTCCTTAGAGGTCCTATTGATGATACGAAGCTTGTTTGTCTTACAATTTCATAATTATTTCATCTCTTGTATCATCTTAGGGTTGTTGGTTGTCTACGCTAGTTATTTGGTTGTCATAGTCTCTATTATTTCACGAAAGGTCTCCCACATAAGGGTAGTCGTAGTGGGGACCGACACTACTAGAGGCACCGATGGTGCCACTTGTGGTACTCTAGGTAGTGACAAGGCTAGGCCTATATGACTTATCGAAGCTTCACGAGTCAGACTCGGATCCCTACCTCATCCTCGGGCAGGTGAACATTCTTTTCCACATTTTTTAGGTGGCACAATATGTTATCTAATATATAAGTAGCTAACTCTATGATTCCTAACATTAAATCTTCGGTGATACATAACATCCATAGCGACCCCAATTTTCCTAATCAAATATAGATACCACTGCATGCATGACATGACTAATAAGTGTGGAAAAGTCTATAAAAATATTTCATAAACGATGTCGTGGACTTAAACGTTCATAACAAATTCGTTAAAAACAATATTGTTATGACAATATAGCAGAAAATAGCTAACGTGAATTTAAATGAGATAAAAAAAAACGTGATATCGTGATCTAACAAAGGGCTATTAAAACAAACATGAATGCAACTACCCTAGCTTTGATCTCATGGCCTTCACCAGACGCCGTCATCTATACATGAGTGCCTTACTTTTACCTAAAAAGGAAGAGTAACATGTGACTTCCTATTTTAAGAAATAATTCATAAGTAACCCCACTCTGGAAGTAAAAAAAATGCAATCAAGTGCAATATGGTGGGACCTATCATTTCATAAAACAATCATGGCATGGTTTAAACTCAGTCCCGACAGGGTTAAATGTGTAGTACTTTCATACATACGGCCTACGCACGTGCACATAGTCTCACAAGACAGACTCATGTATATATTCCCTAGGCCTCATTCATCGGGTTAGTGCACGTTTAGGCTACCGAAAACCACATAGAGAAAGGACCCACGTAATATCAGGACAAACATAGATATCGTAATCTACGCATTCGTATTAATCACAATGGGAAAGTATCCTGATGCAAATGACACACATAAATGCATGAGGTCCCCATAGCCTAAAACCATGGTATAAGTTTATGGTTATATTTGTTGTTGACACATACCCCGTGGTTTTGCACGTGTCATATATATTGATATGTGTGAATTGTATGTGGATCGATATGCTTCTTATTTGTTATGTATATGTTATAATATGTGAATTGTTTGATAATAATTACGGTACGATGTGTTCAATGATATGCTTGAGATAGTATACGAGAAGGATGCACAAAACGAAATGTAACGATAGGAGTAAAATACATTCATAAAACGTTGAGGTTAGGTTACATACCAGAGTGATATGGATAAGAGAGATTGATGAAAGAATACGGTTAGGTTACGGGTAGAAAGGGATAGGTTGTGATAGATTGATAGAAAGATAGCGTTAGGATTGATGGAATGATAGCGTTAGGTTACGTTCTTGTCATGATATGACTAAGGTACGTTTACGTAATGATATGTCTGTGATAGGTATAAGAACATTAAGGCTATGATAAGTTAGAAGACGATATGACTACGAAGTGTTTATGTTATGACATGTTTATGATATGATACATTGTGATGCAATATGTCATGGTATGATGTGTACATGATGAGATGTTATGATAAAAGCATAGAACGTTATGTTTGGTCTCTTAAATTGTGTGTATACAGCATGATATGAATGACATGAAATTATGATAAATGACATGAAATATAACCCCGTTAGAATTATGTATGATTTGAGAACTTAAGAATGAGAAACGATATGATATGAATGATGAACGATATCTGAAACGGTATGAAAAATGACATGATATGTACATAATGCTAGCGGGGTTGTATTAAAGAATAATGAAAAAGGAAAAGTTTTGGGACCTCATGCATTTGGGGGGATACCCCTATCCCATCACGAGGGTACGGACGCATACATCCAGTTGCAGGACAACGATCGTTATGTTTTGCATAGCGCTTCCGTGACGGTTACTAGTGTTGGGATCGATACCAGTCGTTAGCTCTGATACCAGTTGTTAGGATCGCACAACAACGCACATGCTCGATCTAGATGAACACAAAGAATGGGATAGAGAAAATTGCAAGGAGAACTCTAGCTAAAAGAATTTTTTTATTGATGACTTCAGGTTTGTACAACAAGAGAGAGTATAGAGAATAGAAAGTATATCTCAAAGCTCTGCCGGATATATATATGGTTTAGTTTACTATATATAGCTTTTTCAGATTTAGCCATCTACTATATATAGCTATTTACTATATATAGCTTTACCGGATATAACCGTTGACCAAGCTATAAATAAGCATCAGGCTCCATAACCTAACAATTCTCCCACTTGGAGACTGATCTAGTCAACCAAGAATTTCATTCTCAAACGACCATGAGCATCTTCATGGTCTTCATGGCACCATATCAATTGAGGCTTTGCACAACCTCAATATTCCAACATCAACACATTTTGTCAACATGTTTGCTGGATTCTTTGCACCCTCTATCTTCTCCAAACACATCACCATCTTTCACTAACCTGCAAGTGAAATGGTATCGTCTTCTATGTTTTCTCTTGAAATGATAGACCGGGTTCCTTCGCCAACTATTTGACACTCTGACTATCTCTGTAAAGAATATCTTCGTGCTACTTCTTGCCCATTCTTTCAGATAGTCAGTCATCCATATCGTCTTCTTTCCAGCTTCAACCATTGCCACGTACTCAGCCTCAGTACAACGCATTTTTGAAGCCTAGACGTCTCATCATCCATGGCTTGCTCCCACTTGGTTGTATCCTCCAACTGTAGGGCCTCATCAAAGGGTTGTGGTTCCCTTTCATTAGCAACCGATAGTGTAATGAAGGTACATGCATATCTGGTACTCTGATAGTACAGGATGATCTTCTCAACACCAGTTCAAGTGTCACTTGCTCCACTGCTGATTCCTCCGCAACAACCTTAGGAGTTTGTTGAGTATCTGCTTAGTCAAATTGTGCAAAGCAAACCAAGTGGGGTGAACATGAATCAAACACATGATCTTTCATTCATCAGTAAAATTATTTACGCTAATTCATTGAATTTTTAAAGATAAATCAAAATTCATTAGTAAAATTATTTATGCTAATTAGTTGAAATTTTAAAAAGAAATGATCTCTTCCAATATTCAATTTAATACAACTTAGTCAACCTATGCCAGTTGGATAAAAATATATTTCCATTAATTCAATAAACATAAATAGTCACTAATTTTGGAAAGAATAGTCAAATTGTGCAAAGCAAACCAAGTGGGGTGAACATGAATCAAACACATGATCTTTCATTCATCAGTAAAATTATTTACCCTAATTCATTGAAATTTTAAAGATAAATCAAAGTTCATCAGTAAAATTATTTATGCTAATTCGTTGAAATTTTAAAAAGAAATGATCTCTTCCAATATTCAATCTAATGCAACTTAGTCAACCTATGCCAGTTGGATAAAAATATAGTTCCACTAATTCAATAAACATAAATAGTCACTAATTTTGGAAAGAATAGTCAAATTAGCTATCCCCGCAATCATTAGAAATGAAAATTCATCAGAAGAAATAATGACTAATTTTTTATTGAATAGTCAGGTTATGCAAATAGAAACAGGTGCAGTGAACGGGGAGATCGAACACGTGACCTTCAAATCTTAAATCTGACGCTCTCCAAACTGAGCTATCCTCACTAACATTAAAAATGAAAGTTTTTAAGTAAAGATATTCCCGCCAATTAATTGAAATTTTAGAAAGAAATGATCACTAATTTTGGATTGAATAGTCAAATTGTGCAACGTGAACCATGTGTGGTTAACGTGGATCGAACACGAGACCTTCAGATCTTCAATCTAACGCTCTCTCAACTGAGCTATCCACACTATCGTTAAAAATAAAAATTCATCAGTAAAGGTATTTTCGCTAATTCATTGAAATTTTAAATAGAAATAATCACTAATTTTTAATAAGATATTCAAGTTATCCAACTTGTATAAGGTGCGGTGAACTAGAACACGTTAGGTATTTCCAATAATTCATTGAGATTTTAGAAAGGAATAATGACTAATTTTAGATTGAATAGTCGAGTTATGCAACTAGAATTAGGTGCGCTGAACGTGAAGATCAAACACGTGACCTTCAAGTCTTCAGTCTGACTCTCTCCCAATAGAGCTATCCCCGCTAATATTAAAAATGAAAATTCATAAGTAAAGGTATTTCCGCTAATTCATTATGTTTAAAAAAGAAATAATCACTAATTTTAGATTGAATAAGCAAGTTATGTTTTTAGATTGTATAGTCACATAATAAACTTGTATTAGGTGCGTTGAACAGGGATAAAACACGTGTGACCTTCAAATTTTCAGTCTAACAATCTCCCAACTAAGCTAATCTTGCTAACATTAAAAATGAATATTCATCGGTAAAGGTATTGGGTACACTTCTGGAAATTCAACAAAATGCAATAGTATTAGACCGATATGCCAGATTTAAATCTCGCTTCCGGAAAATTCAACAAAAGGCATTGGGTACGCAGTTGTAGTACGACATTCCACCCATAAACAGATGGTCAAACAGAAATGCTCAAGCAAATATTGGAAGACATGTTGAGGGTATATGTGATGGATTTTGCAGGAAGTTGGGATAAGTACCTACCCCTTATGAAATTCGCTTATAATAATACTTGCCAAGCCACCATACAAATGGCCACATACGAGGTTCTCTATGGATGAAGATTTCGATCCCCTATCCTTTGGGAAGAAGGGGGGCAAACGACAACTATTGGGCCAGAGCTGGTGCAAATTTCCAACGCCGCAGTCCAGAAGATTAAAGCTAGGATACAAACCGCACAAAGCCGAGAGAAAAGCTATGCAGACCTAAGGCGCAAGGACATGGAATTGTAGGTAGGGGATCATATATTCCTAAAGGTAGCACCCAATGAGAGGGGTACTCAGGTAGGGTGAAAAGGGGAAGCTAAGCCCTAGGTTTATCCGTCCCTTTGAGATATTAGAAAGGATTGGATCTGTGGCCTATAGAATCGGGCAATGCCCAAACTTGTCTGCAGTACATAATATCTTTCATGTATCCATACTATGGAAGTATACCCTAGATCGTTCGCACGTACTGGCTCGTGAAACTCTCTTCTTGAGAGATGACCTAACGTATAAAGAAGACCCGATTCAAATAATAAACAAGAAAGTCAAATGATTGAGAAACAAGGAAATCCCTCTTGTTAAGGTCCTATGGAAGAATCATAGAGTAGAAGAAGACACTTGGGAAACAGAAGGCAAATAAGAACCTTGTACCCTGACCTATTTTAAAATAAGCAATTTCGATGACGGAAAGTTTTCGAAGGAGAGGAGAATTTGCAACACTCAAGGTCTCCAATAAGAGACACTGTATAATCCCTACTAGGTTGTATCTAGAAGCAAAGAACAAGTAAAATTGAAAAAACATTGAGAAAAGGGTACTTTTTCTAATTTTTATAAACTTCTCGAATCATTAAATTTTTTATAGAATAAGAATTACAAGGTGCTTAAAAAAAGGAAGGCTTCGATTGGAGAAGACTTTTCTGGCAGAAGATTCAGAAAAATCAAGAATGAAATTATAGAAATTCTAGATGTTTCAATGGTAGTGGAAAATCTGTCTATAAATTATGAATTAGGGTAGACTATTAGGGGCAAGAAGCAAGCTTAATCGAGTACCCAATCGAGAGATACAATTTTTTTGTTTTGGGGTATCGTGTTCATGGGTTTACCTCGAATTCAAGAACTATAGTCCACTATTCATTTCCAAACTTGTTTCTGCACCTTCTAAATAAGTTTACCCATAAGTTTAGTTTGGTGAAGGAAAGAGGTCCTCAAAGTGCTAGTAGGTTTTCACACGAATTAGTCCACGTTAGGTTACCCTCTAATGTTTTCCTAAGCTAAAACCTCAACTCCTAAAGCCTAACCCATGACATTATGTATAAACCTAGGTTCATCAATAATCCATACACAAAGTATCTAGAACTATGTGAATAACATGCTAAATAAGTTGCTAGGATCCATACCCATAAGTGACCATTATCTGCATTACGATGTGTACTAAAAGACCCCTATTCCTCTTTAGGTAGGATGTCCTGCAATATGTATCATGAGCTAGATGTTATGATAGGCCTACCTTTCCCATCTGTTAAATGAGATGTCCTGCACCACGATTTACTAGTAGGACTACATGATTATGACGACACCACTCATGTGTTCATGGGGAGAAAATTGAAGGTTATTTTCGGGGAAGGTTTTCAGGATCAGTATATGATACATGACACG
This sequence comes from Cucurbita moschata, assembly GCF_002738365.1. Taxonomy (NCBI): domain Eukaryota; kingdom Viridiplantae; phylum Streptophyta; class Magnoliopsida; order Cucurbitales; family Cucurbitaceae; genus Cucurbita; species Cucurbita moschata. The sequence goes on from NW_019268517.1 coordinate 5,521,656, forward strand.
ATGACCTCTAAGTTCTAAGATCCTGAAAACATAACAAGAAGTAATATCCTAGCTTAAGGTTGCGATTAAGAACCTACTAGTAGGTTACTTACTAAGTTTTACTCACTCCATGTTTATCATTTTTTTTTTCAAATAACTAAGAGTTGGTCGTGGATGAGAGTGGACTTTGGAGTGTGGGCCATGGACTAGCCTCTATTTTTAATCTAGTATTTTTTGTTCTTCTTTTGAGTCTGCTTCTTATTTTGTGTTTGTAACGGGTATGTATATGTAACACCCAAAAAATGAAGGAAATTAGCTCCCATAAGAATAAGCCACTCATGAAAGACCCAAAGGATAGAAAGGAAAAAAAATAAAAGGATTAAGCAAGAACAAGGGACTTAGTCAAGTAACTTGTGTACCCTAACCAGTGATTTCAAGGAGTTAAAGGCCTTTTGAAAAGGATTGGAAAGGAAAAAGTAAATGAAAAAGGCAAAAAAGTCATTTTATCAATTATCAAGAATCTATACGGATTTGTAATTCCTTATCTTGAAGGAATCTCAAGATTCAAAATCAGTGAGAAATGATAAAAAAAACGACCAGAAATCTGTAGAAAAATTATAGATTTTTCAAGAAAAATAATAATAAAATATTCAAAAAGTGGCAAATTATGAAAATACCTCTAGAAGAATGGATAATTACAGAAATGTCACTCTAATTAGAATCAGAGCATCTACCGTGACCATCCGAGCAAAATCCTTCGAACTCAAATTTCAACCGTCGGATCTCCTCCAAAATTTGATATGATCTAGAATGAATACGCACAGATCATCACATCCAACGACTAGTATTCAAAGCCAAGGTCGGTAAGGATATGATCGGAGTTGATATCTCCGAAAAATTATCCAGAAAGTTCGATCTCTAAATAACGAAGATTCTGGAGCTCTCAATGTCGGTTTAAGCTCCTCCTATAAAGTCTGAAGTAGGAGCAACAATACGGAATAAGAATCGAGAAAGGTCGATCCCCCAATCGAAGGCAATAAGCGTTTAGATTGTGGGTCTCCTACTCTCAGATTTCTTCCAAATTGGAGAGAAATCCTCCACCATTTCTCTTCAAAGTTCTAAATAACGAAGAATCTGGAGCTCTCAATGTCGATTTAAGCTCCTCCTATAAAGTCTGAAGTAGGAGCAACAATACGGAATAAGAATCGAGAAAGGTCGATCCCCAAATCGAAGACAATAAGCGTTTAGATTATGGGTAGTACTCTCAGATTTCTTCCAAATTCGAGAGCAATCCTCCACCATTTCTCTTCAAACTTATTCCTACCGTTTCTCAACAAGATTACCCACAAGTTCTATGAAGGAATAGAGTGCTGAAAGTGCCTAGAAACCATTCCCCCAATTCAATCAGCCATTGAAGAACTTCAAGAAAAACTTGAAAATCCAATCCGAGGATACATGATGATTCGTCGAGCAAGAATGATTCCAATCAGTTTCTGCACCTCCAAGGAATGCTTCCATAGAAGACCACAAAGAAAAATAACCTCGAGAGCATGTCGAATTGAAGGAAATAGGTTTAGAAATTAAATTGGGGATAAGAGTCGAATTCCTATCTACGATCTCTTTTCCTTCAAATTAAGGATTCCTCTAGCTTTAGAGGAAGAAATTGAGTAAACTTGATGAAGGAATCGAAAGATGAAACATCGTAGAACAAGCTACCCAAGAGATCGAAAATCTAGCGTTTCGAGTGAGTTGCATACCGAGAATGATTTTTGGAAATTAAGGTCTTACACTCAAAGACGTTCCTCCAAACAAATTCCTTTAACCTGAAGAAAGGATATGGAAGAGGTTCAATGAAGAAATAGGGCCTTGAAATCCCTAGAATCGGCTACCCAATAAGAAATCCTTTGTTTTATCTCCAGCGATAAATCATATTTGGGATGAACTTTCGAAGCGAATATCTTAGGCTACGATCCACGAGAAGGTATCAAATCAATCCCTAGCCCTTCCTTGTAATACCCATCTTTAAGTTTCACGAAGAAATCGAGGAGAGAAACGCTGTAAATGTGGTTGTACAGGTTGAGTTTCAGATGGCGGCGACGCGAAAAATGCGCATTTTCTTCCTTTTTAGAGGAAGAGAACGATGATATGGCCAGTTCAACTGAACTATCCAAGTCAACTCAAAATTTTACCTTTTCTCGGGTTTTCTCAATTTTAGCCCCATTTCAGACCGATTCTCCTAGAAAATCTTATGGTTTCAGAAAATAGACACAATAAGGAGTATGTGGAAGGAAATATAAAGTAATTCAGATACTAGAAGCTTAAGAATGGATGTCCCAAACGTCGACGACGAGGCAAGTAGCCGCCTTGGACTTTTTGTTAAGAAATACTTGTAGAAATCGCTTGGATTTTCATATGAACCCTAAACCAAGTATGAATTAAGAATATATGAAAGAGAAACCCAAAGAACCATGAGTTAAGACCCTGAACCGATTAAATAGCTCGAGATTTAAGTAACATTAAAATAACCTACTATATGAGCTCCGCTGCCTATCAAATTTTAATACTGAGCATATTATAGTATGTTGAGGTTAGATATAAAATTTGGTGGTCATTGGATAAGGATAAGTAGGTAAACCAAGAAATGGTGTAAAATGACCATAATGCCCCTAAGGTAATTTACCTTCGGTTCATGACCTAGATGACCTTCAAATGCTATGAAATTCATCGGTAGATCTTATTTTATGAAGTGTTATATGAATTATTATCCCAAGAGGTTTATATAAGGTAATGAAGTTTGGGAGTTATTGGAAAACTTTAGTTAGCGAAACCAAGATACGGGAGAAAATGCTCATCACGATCCATATGACCTTTGCCATGAATTACGATGTTTATAAGTTTTGTAGTCAATGTTACCAATGTTTGCTGCACACAAAAAAAGATAGGGACGTTAAATTTTTAAGTCACTTTTGGAAAGTATAGTGGATATATTGGGTACCAAATTATTGTTTTCAACTGCATGTCATCCTCAGATTCATGAGCAAACTGAGGTGGTTAATAAAATATTAGGAGCATTGCTTAGGGCTATTATTTATAAGAATATTAAGTCATAAATTGGGTAACAAATTATTGTTTTGAACTACATGTCATCCTCAGATTAATGACCAAACTGAGGTGGTTAATAGAACATTAGGAGCATTGCTTAGGGCTATTATTTGTAAGATTATTAAGTCTTGGGACGAATGTTTGCCACTCATTGTTCTCTTTTTGAAGTTGCTTACGGATTTAATCCACTTACGCGTCTTGATTTAATTTCTATTCATTCTAATATTTTTATGAGTAAAGCAGCCACAAGTAAGGCAAATGGGATCAAAACATTGCATAAAGAGGGGAAGGAGACAATTGAGAAACAAAATTTCAATGTTGCTTCAAGAATTAACAAAGGACGGAATGAAATCATTTTTCAACCCGGTAAGTGGGTTTGGATACATTTTCGTAAGGAGTGATTCCCATCTCAAAGGAAGACAAAGTTACATCCAAGAGGGGATGACCCTTATCAAGTCCTTGAAAGAATTAATAACAATGCATATAAAATGATCTTCCAGGAGAATTTTCAGCACATTCTACTTTCAATGTTGCTGACTTGAGTCCTTTTGATGTAGGTGATGATTTTCTGATTCAAGGACGAACCCTTTTGAAGATGGGGAAGATGATAAGGATCACGGTGTTCCAAATGTTCTAACTGGACCTATTACACGATCCAAGACGAAGAAGATTCAACAAGCATTCATTCTTCATCTACAAAATTGGATAGGCTCGGTTCAACTGTTATTTCATATGTTACAAGCTTATTAGATTGAGAAATGACCATTTGGAGCTTCAGAAGTGAATATTTACACAGTTGAAGGAGCAAATGAAGTTGCAAGCATCATTACATGAGTTATTAGAAAACTTTATTTATTTTTAATTTCATAAAGTTTGTAACGGTAGAATTGTCAAATTGACTTCGTTTTTTTTTAGATTTAAGGGGATCGAGATTAAATCCCGGCCACTAACTTATTTTGTGGGAGACTATAAATGCCCCCAAATTATTATGTAAAAATCAGATTTGTGATGAATGAAATTGATCTCTCAAGTTGAGAAGTTTCCCTTCAAAATCCGAGCATCATCTATACAAGTTTCATGTCATTCTTGTGGTAGAATTGCATATGAGCCATGCAGTCACTCTTTCACATCCTGTGGTAGAGTGAAATTCTCAACCTTCTACTTATTTTTTGAGATTTCTTTTCTCGGTATTTATTGTAATTTATCCTGATACAAACAAGTTTATTTTTGTAGGGAATGTATTAAGCACATGGATTTATTAATTACCGTGAACTTTTGTATAAAACGAAGTAAATACAAATGGAGTAACATGAGATAGAAGTAAACATAGTAATAAAAAGAAACTACATAAACTTGAAGGAAGTTAATCCCATTTTACAATATAAATATTGTTCAATTGTAGCAAAGAAGTAGTTTTGAAAACTAGCCACTCCAGGTCAATCTTGGAAAACTAAAATAAAGAAAAAATAAATAAATAAAAATATTTTTCAAAAACTTAGTTTGGTGTGAAATTTTGCTTAAAATTCAAATGTTTTTTTTTAAGGAAAAAACAAAAAAAATTAATAAAAAAATAAATAAAATAGTTATCAATGCATGGGCTGGGGTGGCAATGCTGCTTCAACGGTGTGGTAGACCATGTGAAGTAAACATGACAATAATAGTAGGTTCTAAAGCACAAAAATATGTGGATAAATTTCATATATTAAGGTGCGGAAAACATATA
>NW_019268517.1:5527556-5537164 GCF_002738365.1 Cucurbita moschata
GTGGCGGTAGCTAAAACTCTATCACACACATAAAAAAACGTGTCGAAGAGTTAGACATTACACAGAAGATCTGGCTTTCATTGAGAGACCCGAGTTTGATTCTCGACAATGAAATTTTATTTTTTTATTTCTTTTATTTTATAGTTTCATCTTTTGTCACCAATTATATTTAAACTTTACCTAGGTTTGAGAAGCACTGATAAGATAAGGAATCAATACAAGGGGAATAAGATTCGGATTACCTTGTTGATCGAATATCTCAAGACAAGAACACTTTGTTTGAGATTCGAATCACTCCAGAAGCAAGATCGATCATGTCTAGCTTCAATGATTCTTGTTGATCAAATATCTCAAGACAAGAACACTTGTTTGAGATTCGAATCACTCCACAAGCAAGATTGATCATGTCGAGCTTGAATGATTCTACATGCAACCTAAACTACATAGAGTTGCAAAGAAACTTAGCCATTGGCTAAAGAAAAGCACAAATGCTTCTTTTGATATATCTTCTAAGTCTTATTACAAATACAACATACAAGGCTTTATATAGCCTCAAAATGAAACTATTAAAGGCATTCCAAAAGTTGTAACATTCACACTTTATGGCCATAATTAGCCATTATGTAAATGTAACCGAAATTAAATAAAAAGTCTTAAAATACAATAACTCTAAATTATAACCCACCCAAAATTTACAACAATCAAACTTTATTCTTCTTCAATGTAGCATGAATTGAAACATCTTTTGATAATTTTGACAACCTTTTCTTCACATCTTCATTGAAGCATATGTTATGATTGATGTCTCTTGGTTCATATCATTCTCCACTTCTTCAAGAGGATTCGTCCTCGAATCTATTTGTGTAATTTTGCTGCAAAAAAATAAGTTATGGAAATACGTAGGACCTCAAGTATATGCTCAAGGAATTTTAGGCCACTCTTTTTACACACGTTTACACAAATGAAGCTCTCATTCTCACCTCTCAAAATTGTAAATAGAGCAAAAATTGAATTTTGAACTTTGGGTCGATTAAAAACTAAAAAGATAAAAATAAATAAAAATCAAATTGAGAAGAAACGCAAAGGAAACATATATCCGATCTTGAGCCTGAAGCTCTGATACCAAATGATAAGATAAGGAATCAATACAAGGGGAATAAGATTCGGATTACCTTGTTGATCGAATATCTCAAGACAAGAACTGTTTGAGATTCGAATCACTCCAGAAGCAAGATCGATCATGTCTAGCTTCAATGATTCTTGTTGATCAAATATCTCAAGACAAGAACACTTGTTTGAGATTCGAATCACTCCACAAGCAAGATTGATCATGTCGAGCTTGAATGATTCTACATGCAACCTGAACTACATAGAGTTGCAAAGAAACTTAGCCATTGGCTAAAGAAAAGCACAAATGCTTCTTTTGATATATCTTCTAAGTCTTATTACAAATACAACATACAAGGCTTTATATAGCCTAAAAAATGAAACTACTAAAGGCATTCCAAGAGTTCTAACATTCACACTTTATGGCCATAATTAGCCATTATGTAATTGTAACCTAAAGTAACTAAATAGTCTTAAAATACAATAATGAAATACAATAACTCTAAATTGTAATCCACCCAAAATTTATCATATGAAACTTTATTCTTCTTCAATGTTGCATGAATTGAAATATCTTTTGATGATTTCAACAATATTTTCTTCACATCTTCATTGAAGCATATGTTATGATTGATGTCTCTTGGTTCATATCAAGCACTCTAATGGATGAGTTTAATAGTATCTTAAATTCAAAAGACTTTTATGAACTTGGTTTGAGAGGCACTATAATGATCAAGTTCAATAGTATCCTAGATTAAAAAGACTTTTATGAACTTTTAACCTTTAATAGTGTTATGTCATAGATATTTGGTTCAATTTCAACAAGTGACGTTGAGGTCATTCAAATGGTTAATGTGATAATCTGATCTTTTTCAAGGTCTCTTTTGTTGAACGCCATCATGGTTGAGATGACTAAGATGAGCACCAGAGTGAGTTTGACAAGGAGGGTCGTAGAGAACCACACCCCAAGCCAAGCTCATGTTGGGCTTAACAAACTGAAAATCCAAAAACACAAACCCTTAAATGGGAACCGGGATGCAAGGAATTAAAAAACTTTATTTTTGACGTAGAACAATACTTGAAGGTTACAGGAACTTGCTCATAGGACCTAAGAGTTACGTTGGCCACAATGCATCTCATGGACGGTGGCGCTCGAAGGTGGATGATATAAAAAATGGGTCATGCACCATAAACTCATGGGAAGATTGTTGATGAAATCGATGCAATCGACGCTCCCCTTGATGGGTTGCCAATTAAAGACCTAACGTTTGATGTTGACTCTTTTGAAGAAAAAGCCACACGATCGAACACCTCGAAATGTCACGGTAGCTCTAAGAACTCTATCATACGACCTGAGAGTTGAGGGCTATAGGAACTTTCTCATACGACTTGAGAGTTACGTTAGCTGCAATGCATCTCATGGACGATGCAAAACTATGGTAGTGCTCGAAGGTGAATGGTATAAAAAATGGGTCATGCACCATAAACTCATGGGAAGATTCTTTGATGGAATCGATGCAATCGACGCTCCCCTGAAAGGGTTGCCAATCAAAGACCTAACATTTGATAATGACTCATTTGAAGAAAGAGCCACACAATCGAACAGCTCGAATCGTTGCGGTAGCTCTGAGAACTGTAACACACACATGGAAGGACTTGTCGAAGAGTTAGACATTAAGCAAAAGATCATGTTAAAACTCTTCAGCGATCTGACAAAAGACTTCAGCACATCCACACCAAATTCCATTGTCGTCCAGTGGTTAGGATATCTGGCTTTCACCCAGGAGACCCGGGTTCGATTCCCGGCAATGGAATATATTTTCTTATTTCATTTTATTTTACAGTTTCTATCTTGGATTAAAAAAACTTTTATGTACTTCGGACCTTTGTTAGAGTTATGTTATAGATACTTTGTTCAATTTCAAATGGTTAATGCGATAATTCAGTCATTTTCGAGGTCTCTCTTGTTGAACAACGTCATGGTTGAGATGAGCAGATGATTCAAATGGTTAATGCGATAATCCAATCGTTTTCGAGGTCTCTCTTGTTGAACGACATCATGGTTGAGATGAGCACCCGAGTGAGTTTGACAAGTTGGGCTGTAGAGAAGCACATCTCAAGCCAAGTTCATGTGGGCTTAACAAACTTAAAATCCAAGAACACAACCCCTTAAATGGAAATCAGGATGCTAAGGAATTAAAAAACTTTATTTTTGACGTAGAACAATACTTGAAGGTTACGGGAACTTGCTCATAGGACCTAAGAGTTACGTTGGTTGCAATGCATCTCATGGACGATGCAAAACTATGGTGGCGCTCGAAGGTGAATGGTATAAAAAATGGGCCATGCACCATAAACTCATAGGAAGACTATTGATGGAATCGATGCAATCGACGCTCCTCTAGATGGGTTGCCAATCAAAGACCTGACGTTTGATGTTGACCCTTTTGAAGAAAAAGCCACACGATCGAACAGCTCGAAACGTCACGAGCTATTTCAAGCTGTGAGATCTATTTCAAACGTGACGCATCAAATATCTATATTTATATTTTTATTAAAGATCTTATTTTTCATGGTTATGTTGTATAAGAGAGTAGATACCGCTATTTCAAGCTATTCTCTGCTTTACTCCTCTCTGTATTTACCTTCCCCTCTATATTTAGTTTGTGGTTTTGAATTCCCTATCTCCTCTTTTTATCTATTGCACTCTGTTCTCATGTATTCCAAATTAATTTCTATTGATCTTTGTTGCCAAATCTTTCCTTATCTCAGTGTCTACTGTTCACAAACTTTCTCGGTCATTCTATTTTTAATCTATTCATTTGGCTACTAATATAAATTTAATCTAATATTACTAATGTGACGTTATTTGCTAGAATTCATATAAATGATTGACATTTAGTTTCTAAATCAAAGCTAAACCATTGTAAGAATTAGAAGATCTAACTATAATTGGCTGTGATTTCTAAAAAAACAATGGGATAAAAGAAAATGAAGATTTAATATATACCTTATTGATTAGATCTATCTTCTTCACGTAAATCTCCCCGTGAATAACAATTGGGTAAAGGCTTTTTTTTTTTTCAGTTGCTTTCTGGCTTAAGTATGAGTTGTGGTAATGGATGAGAGGTTAGTGGAGAGAAGTGGGGAAATGTTGTTTTATTTTGTTTATTTATTTATTATTATTATTATTTTAACGATTTTTTTATAATTATTTTTTATTTGTTTATTTGTTTATTTGTTTATTTGTTTTTGGGCTATTACAGAATCCTTGTGGTGCTCGCTTGGACCCTCTTATCAAGCTAATTTGTAACGACGTCGGGAAGTCAACAGAACCCCATAGTGTCATGTACTATTCAAACTAGATAGATTGGCTAATTATCATAGGTTTAATGTATGGGAGCACAATTGCGAGTATAAACTATTTATTGGGCTGTTTTTCTTGAGACTTCAACTCTAGCCGAGAAAGCAGAGACTTAAAATATAAATATATCTAAGAATAGCTCAACAATCCTCACATTTGTGTAGATCAAGGTAGGTCTTAAACAAAGATACTCTAATTTTCCATACGTTAATAACTTCGCCTACGAAATGGCTTTAATGTTGGCTTGGTTGAATGACTTGTATGATACGAATGACGAATTTTTCATGATTGTTTGATGTGTTTTATGTTATGTTATGTTTATGCAATGATACAAGATGTACTATAATATGACTATGTCATGTTATGGAACTATGTTGTGATATTAATATTGTATGATGCACGAACCTCCACATCTTACACTACATAAACTACGATATCATGTCCGTCGTGATATTATGCATGCTCCTTTCCCTCCATAGCTTCTGCCAACGTGAGTGCAAGCTAGCCCAACAAGTAGACTTAGAGAATACGTATACAAGTCTGCTAGGTGGATCTATGTGTGCATGTGTAGAGAAATATTACACATTCAACTCTATCCAGACTGAAAAGTAGAGATCGTTGCATGTATTTGCATTTGTCGACCACAACCGTGTGATTATTTACTGAGTATTTTTTAAATTATCAAACCAAATGCTATTTTCTTCTGGTGAAGGTAAGACATGTTGGGTTTTATGTCCTAAAACTCATAGTTTGTAAACAAAAACATATTCTATTTTCAATAAAGTTATTATTGTTGTTTATACAGTAAAGATTGTTACTGAATAAAGTGAACTTTACGATCATTAATCTAAATCCAATAAACTAAAAATACTCTGGCTATAGTATGATTACTTGAACTATATGTAGAGACATAAGAGTGGATCATGTTCAAGTATATAGTCAAAATGATCTATAGTATAAGGATAAGGCTGAGTACCTTATTCTGGGGACACTATGTATGCGACCCACTTTTGTATATGATATAAACAATGTGATCACTAAATTGTACATGTGGAGACATGTGAGTGGGGGCGTCCTATGCAATGAGTATTGCATAAAATCGGACAATGAAGAAAACCACTCTCACTTTATAATGTCGTTTACTGTTGAGACTGATTTTTTTTTTATTCGATGACCTAGGTAACTCGATCTTAATCCTGAGCTAACCATGAACTCCTGTTTATTTGGAATTATCCTTAGATTTGCATGGGTGAGAGTGGCTCGAGTTTGCTGACTCAATAGGCCTCCCATTTTAGGGGTAAGACTGGGTGAATAGCTGGGGACTTGGGGTGCAAGATGGAATTCGCTCCTACCCACTTTTAGGGATAGAAGAGAGATAGTTCCCTTAAGCACTGACTCCAGGTCTTGAACAAGGGGCCCCACCCTCTCATTGGCATGAGAGGGATTCGATTTATTGGTTGGACCACAAACCAATTGTTCATAAGAGAATCAGTGGGACATAAGAAACAAGAAGTAACTTAAGGGGTAAAACGGTAAATTGACCCAGCTCTAGTTACGAACAACCTGTGAAGGATCGACTTACTAATCATGGTATATCAAATGGACAGAAATATATCTATAGTGAGGGGAGTGCAACTACTAGGCTATAGTGGAGTGTCCTAGTAGTTAACGAATGTTGGTTAACAAGGTTAATGAGTTTAACCGATTAATCTTAGATCGTTGGAGCCCATGATCTATAGGTCCATTAGGTCCCTCTGCTAGCTCATATCGGACTAAACCATAGAATAGTGTGACGAGCGAGTTCAAAGTGTTCGAATTCAAATTAGGGAATATGCACTACATATATACGATATATTTAACCGCGTTTTTGTTTTATTTACGAATTAAACAAAAAGAGAGAATCTAAGATATTTAAATAAGATTTAAATATCTTAATCAAATATGTATTGGAATTGATTGAGATTGGCATTTGAATTAATATTAAATATTAATTAAATAATTTAATTAATCATTTAATATTACTTTAATTTGAAATTAATTATTCAAATTAATTGTTGAATTAAAATGAAGAAAGTCAAAATGTTGACTTCATTTAATGGAAAAATCCAGGTTAGTGGAATTTTGAGGTGCCAAAATTTGGTTTAACCAAACTTGCATGCTTGCCAAATAAACCCCACACATTTTAGTGAAATTTTGAGTATAAAAATTTGGTGAACTTAAATTTGTATGAACATGCAAACATAACTCTATAAATAGAGTGATCATGGTACATGGAAGGTCTTCCTTGGTGAAAAACCTTGAGAAAAACCTCTCACAAACACTCTCTTCATATATACAAAATCCCTCCCTAGTTTAGTCACTCACCAAATTTCACAATTCCGTTCTAAGGCCGGAGGATAGTGGAGAAGACACTAGGGCTGGTTCGAAGGCGGTTCGTGAGGAAAAAGAAATTTAAACTACAAAAGGTTAGTTTTCAAACTCATTAAGTTTTACTATAATGGATGTTCTAAAAGTGGCTAAGATCCAAATTGCTTCCGCATGTGCTATATTAACACCATCAAGAAAACCATGTAGTATCACTATGTAGGCTATGAGAAGGAAGTTATGATAGTCGCATTTTCTATTCAAGTTATTGCCCTTTGGTTAGAAATTAAAATTAGTTACTTAACATTAATGTTTAAAAGGTTAATGTTGACAAAAAAAACTATGAAGTCTCAATTTTATGGAAATGTCAATGTCAATAGATAATTTTGAAAAAAAATATATAAAACAAAAATAATAATAAATTAAATTAATAAAAAAAACCTATTTTATGATTTTAAATATATTAAAATACATACTATTAACTCGAGATAAAAGAGGCATATGATGATGTAATTAATATGAATTTTAAAGTTCAACCATTCAAAAATTATGAAAAGGTTGTAATGAATAATTATTAGAAGAAAAAAAATTAATTGCCTAACTTAGTGAATGAGGAATTATTCATCATCTTTTTCAAAATTAAAATTAAAGTTCGATCTATCAATAATTAAATAAAGAAAGAAAAGAAAAAGAAAAATGTAGGAATTATCTCTACAATTTGCTTTTCATTGACCGTGACAGAGAGTATTCACAAGGACCGTTATATTCTTTTTTCATTAATGGACATATCTAATATTGTCAACCAAATCCACTTTTTAATCATATTGTACAAATTGACCTTATATTTAATAAAAATATCCACATAATATTAATAATAATCCTCTTCGTTTAAAATAGTAAATTCTTACACGACAGTTTAAATGTTCATATAAATTTTTCAAATGTTCCCATAGACTACGAGATATCACGTCGGGATAAAAAAGAGAATGAAACATTTCTTAAAATAATGTGGAAACATGTCTCACAGACACATTTTAAAACAGTGAGACTGATGGCGATACGTAATGGGCCAAAGTAGATAATCACTGCTAACGGCAGCTTAGGCTATTACAAATGGTATCAAAGCCAGACACCGAGCGGTGTGCCAACAAAGACGCTGGCCCCCAAGGGGGTGGATTGTGAGATCTCACGTCAGTTGGAGAAGAGAACAAAGCATTCTTTATAGGAATGTGAAAACCTCTCCCTAACAAACATGTTTTAAAACCGTAAGGCTGACGACGATACATAACAAGTCAAAACGGATAATATCTACTAGCCGCGTACTTGGGCTGTTACACTGACATCCATATTTTCATTAAATTGAGGTCTCTACATTTTTCGTCAACATTGTCATTTAAAACTTGAGTGTTAATATTACTCTTTTTAATATTTCTTCATGAAAATTTTAAAGTTGAAGGTTTATTATGATTTCAGGTAAGTAACACAGGTGAAACAAGATTTGAGGTTTCAAACATATTGTTAAGGATAGTTGACCGTTCACTATAAGGCAAATATATTGCATTCATTTATTATTCTTTCCTTTTATTACTATTTCCATAATATTGTAATTTACCATATTTCTGTATCCTGAAAATGATTATAAATAAGAGAACTCTCACCCCCATTTAGGTGTGGTGGATTCAGCAAACATTCACATGGTATCAGAGCTCTTTCGGTTTAACAACCCTGATCCTTTCTTCTCTATGGCTTCCGAATCTTCTTATCATCTTCTTCCTTTCAATACTCTAATCCATATGATCACCATCAAACTTTCTTCCTCCAATTATCTTCTTTGGAAAAGCCAACTTCTCCCTCTCCTTGAGAGTCAAGACATGCTGGGCTATGTCGATGGAACTATGGTTCCACCACCTCGCTTTGAACCAGAAACCTCTTCAACACTCAACCCCAAATATTTGGCATGGAGAGCAGCCGATCAACGACTTCTCTGTCTCCTGCTCTCCTCTCTCACTGAGGAAGCCATGGCTGTTGTCGTTGGTCTCCCTACTGCACGTGATGTTTGGCTTGCGTTGGAAACTACGTTCAGCCATAGTCGAAAGCTCGTGAACTGAGACTCAAGGATGACTTGCAGTTAATGAAACGTGGCACCAAACCTGTTGCTGAGTATGCCCGTGCCTTCAAAAAAATTTGTGACCAACTTCATGCCATTGGCAGACCGGTCGAGGACATTGATAAAGTGCACTGGTTCCTTCGTGGACTCGGCACCGAATTTTCAGCTTTTTCTACTGCTCAGATGGCTCTTACCTCTATCCCCTGTTTTGCAGATTTAGTCTCTAAAGCTGAAAGTTTTGAGTTGTTTCAGCTCTCCCTTGAGTCCTCTAACTCCACTTCTACAGCATTCACAGTCACTAATCGTGGTCGCACCCATGGAAGCCACCCTGCTTCCTTTACCAACCAGCAGGGTCGTTCTCATTCTCACAAAAACAACTCTTCTAATCGAGGACGAACCCACTCAAGTCAAGGTCGTCGACCTCCTCACTGCCAAATATGCCGCAAAGAGGGCCATTATGCTGACCGCTGCAACCAACGGTATGTTCGACCTGATTCTTCTCATGCTCACCTTGCTGAAGCCTTTAACACGTCATGTTCTATTGCTGGACCCGATACTGCTGATTGGTTTCTGGACACTGGAGCTTCGGCCCATATGACTGCCGACCCATCTATTTTGGATCAGTCTAAAAATTACACGGGTAAGGACTCTGTGATTGTAGGAAAC
>NW_019268517.1:5537759-5569467 GCF_002738365.1 Cucurbita moschata
GGCTTGGCCCTTCTCTTTCACTCTCATCTTTCTTCTCGTTTTTGGGTTGACGCCTTCAGCACTGCAGCTTATATTATCAACCGATTGCCTACTCCACTTCTTGGAGGTAAGTCACCCTTTGAACTCCTTTATGGCTACACTCCACATTATGACAATTTTCATCCCTTTGGTTGTCGTGTTTATCCTTATTTGCGTGATTATATGCCTAACAAGCTTTCTCCCCGCAGCATTCCTTGTATTTTTTTGGGTTATAGTCCTGCTCATAAAGGGTTTCGCTGTCTTGATCCGGCCACCACTAAGCTATATATCACCTGTCATGCTCAATTTGATGAAACCCATTTTCCTGCTATCCCTAGCTCCCAGACCCAACCTCTTTCATCTATTCCTATTTCAAATTTCTTAGAACCACATTTTCATCATATTGATTCATCCCCCCTACCACTTCATCACCACAAACTCCTCGATCCAGTTCATCCCCGTGTGATATTTGTTCTGACCTTGTAGATGAGTCTGTGCAGGTTGATACTTCTCTTGCAGGTTCCACTTTGCCACCCTCGACTTCTAATTCGACCTCTATTGAACCTCCTGTTGATTTCTCTTCTTTGGGCACTCATCCTATGATCACACGAGCCAAAGCTGGTATATTCAAGACTCGTCATCCAGCAAATCTTGGTATTTTGGGCTCATCTGGACTTCTTTCTGCTCTTCTTGCATCCACTGAGCCAAAAGGATTCAAATCTGCGGCTAAGAATCCTGCTTGAGTGGCTGCCATGGATGAAGAAATTCGAGCATTACAACAAAATGATACTTGGACTTTGGTTCCTCGCCCTGCCAACACCAACATCGTGGGCTCTAAATGGGTGTTTCGTATTAAATATTTGCCTGATGAATCTGTTGAGCGTTTCAAGGCTCGTCTTGTTGCCAAAGGTTATACTCAGGTTTCTGGTCTTGACTACACTGACACTTTCAGTCCGGTTGTCAAAGCTACCACTGTCCGTGTTGTGCTTTCTATTGCAGTCACAAATAAATGGCCTCTTCGACAACTTGATGTCAAGAATGCTTTTCTCAATGGAACTCTTATTGAACGTGTTCATATGGAACAACCTCCTGGGTATATTGATTCTCGATTTCCCACTCATGTTTGTCTATTAAAGAAAGCCCTCTATGGTTTAAAGCAAGCTCCTCGTGCTTGGTTTCAGCGTTTTAGCTCATTTCTTCTCACACTTGGGTTTTCTTGCAGTCGCGCTGACACGTCCCTTTTTGTCTTTCATCAGCAATCTAACATTATCTATTTTCTTCTTTATGTTGATGACATTATTGTTACCGGCAACAACTCATCTCTTATTGACAGCTTTACTCGCAATCTTCATTATGAGTTTGCTACCAAAGATTTGGGTTCTCTCAGTTACTTTCTTGGTCTTGAAGCTTCACCCACTCCTGATGGTCTCTTTATTAGTCAGTTAAAATATGCTCGAGATATTCTTACTCGTGCTCAGTTGCTCGATAGCAAACCAGTTCACACTCCCATGGTTGTTTCTCAACACCTGACTGTTGATGGTTCTCCTTTCTCTGATCCTACTCTCTACAGATCTCTTGTTGGCGCCCTTCAGTACTTGACTATTACGCGTCCAGATATTGCCTATGCTGTCAATTCTGTCAGTCAATTCTTGCATGCCCCTACTGCAGATCACTTTCTTGCTGTCAAACGTATTATTCGCTATGTCAAAGGAACACTCCACTTTGGTCTTACCTTTCGTCCATCCACTGTTCCTAGTACGCTAGTCGCTTATTCGGATGCTGCTGGGCTGGTTGTCCCGATACTCGTCGTTCTACATCCGGCTATTCTATTTATCTTGGTAACAATCTGGTTTCTTGGAGTGCCAAAAAGCAACCTACTGTCTCACGCTCCAGCTGTGAATCTGAGTATCGTGCTCTTGCCACAACCGCTGCTGAACTTCTTTGGGTTACGCATCTTTTGCATGACCTCAAGGTCCCTATTTCAAAGCAGCCCTTACTCTTATGTGACAACAAAAGTGCTATTTTTTTGAGCTCTAATCCCGTTTCTCACAAGCGGGCCAAACATGTTGAACTAGATTATCATTTCCTTCGAGAACTTGTTATCGCTGGCAAACTTCGCACACAATATGTACCCTCTCATCTCCAAGTTGCTGACATCTTCACAAAGAGTATTTCTCGACCTCTCTTTGAATTTTTCAGATCCAAGCTTTACGTTCGTTCAAATCCGACGCTCAGCTTGCGGGGGGGTGTTAAGGATAGTTGACCGTTCACTATAAGGCAAATATCTAGATATTTGCCTTACATTACGGGTTACCATATTTGCCCTCTTATTAATGGCAAATATATTGCATTCATTTATTATTCTTTCCTTTCATTACTATTTCCATAATATTTGTAATTTACCATATTTCTGTATCCTGAAAATGATTATAAATAAGAGAACTCTCACCCCCATTTAGGTATGGTGGATTCAGCAAACATTCACACAAATTTGTAATAAGACACAAGAGAACAGACAAACAACGTTGTTTATTTGCAAAAACTACGTACCATTATGTTACATTGCATTGTAATGAAACTATAAAAAGATGGTGGAATTCTGAGAAGATTTCCAAACCCATCATAACACGACGTACGACCAAACTGATTATTTAAACACGACATTGAAATGGAAAATTGAAGAAGAAACCAGAAAAGGAAATGAAAGGATTTGGTTTCAAGCAGGGCATTGGAAGCCAGACGGAACCTTCTTTCCACAGTAGTTCAAAAGCAAGCTGAGGGAAACTGAGAGGTCAATCTGGAGACCCAAGGCTTTGGTCTTCACCGCAGTGCAAAGGCACACAGCAGCTTCCAAGTCAACAAGGCCTTGGATTAGGGTGCAACATGGGGATTTTGGTGGTGAACCGATCACTACGTGCACTAGACCGTCTAGCAAGTAGGCGCAAACGCCGAGCTTTAGGGTGTCCTTGGGGCACTTGAGGAGTGATGGTGGCTGCCATGAAGGGGTGGGCTTGTGGGGCTTGGGTGGCGGCGGTGGGCAAGGGACATACGTGGAGCTGACTATAGTGAAGAAGAGGAGGTTGACGAGGAGGAGGAGGGCAATGGGTGAAGAGAGCTTGGAAGCCATTGGTGGAGAGATATTGAAGGGTTTGTAGGTTTGTGCGATGGCTTGTGAAGAATTATGAGAAGGGTTAGGGTTTTTATAGATTGGGTTTGGGAATTTGTTGTATTTTAACACAAAAATTCCTTATAAATTGCTAGATACTAAACACAAAACTTTTTCATTTACTTTATTAAGTTTTGAGGAATTGATTTGAGAGAGATGAGTTTTCAATTAGTTTGTCGATATCAAATATGTTTAAAAGAAATTACTGTGGTATGTATGGTTGGAAAATAATATATGATAGAAGCCTTCAAGACAAGTGGGTAATAGATGATAATCTAGAAATTATTTTTATCACAACAATGGGTAACAAATTATTTTTAGACAAGTGGGAAAATAATTATTTTACTGTGGTTGTCATGGCTTTCTAACACTGCATGGGTAAAAAATTTTGATTTATTAACTTATTTGATTCGGTTTGGTGTTTCTTGTATTTTATTTTTTATTCACTCATTCCCATTAAGGTTTAGCTTCTCCTTTAGTCTCAAGTTAATGTTTTATGTAACGATCCTAAATTTCAACATACTCAAAGTCGCTACTAAATCTCATGCTAGTCTCTTAAATGCAGAATATAGCCCTTAGATACTCATCATAAATAACGGAAAATTTAAAACACATTCAGAACACTTCAAGCTACTAGAACACATTGTCGGTCTTACGTGTTTCAAAACATAACGTTGGAATTTAAAATTAAAACAAAAACAATTACAAATGAAATAATTTAAATAATGAAATAAAAGCGTTCTATACTGACCTAAGATTAAGAATTTAAACATGCAACTACCCTATGCACGTGCTACCGTATCTATTTTCGATGTCGTCATCGTCCGTACATAGGCGTCTTGTCTTTACCTGAAAAATGATATGTGGCACACGGCTTGAGTACTTCGAAAAATACTCAGTAAGTCACCCACTGTAGGGGTCATGCTGACGCAAACACAAGCAACATGCTCTTAGGATCGATCCCTAGCGCATCTTGGAATGACCTACAATCTCGAACAAATTAGATGTGTAGTACTTCTTTACACATGACCCACACGTGCGAGTGTGAATCTGTAACGACCCGAAATTTTCTACTTAATTTAAGGTTGCTACTGTATACGTACCATAAACATTAAATGCGGAAGACTTCATTTAAATTCCATAAAACATAACATTTATCTTAAAACACAGCCATGGACTTGCGTGTTTGGAAAACATCTTTAAAACGACGCAACAAAAGACACGAAATAAAACAAATATGCATTTAAGTTTAAAACATTCTATTCTAGCGTAAGTCTAAGAAAATTGATATGAACCACGACCAATGAAGTTCTATTTTAGCATTGTTGGGAGCTAAACTTTTTTTTGCAAATACTTGTGTTTAGAACTTGCATGTAGAGTCATTCAAGTGGTATTGATCAAACCTCTTGTGGAGTGATTCGAATCACGAGTTTAGAAACGAGTTTTCTTTACTCTTGATCTTGATCATCAAGGTAATCCGAATCTTATTCTCCTTGTATTGATTCCTTATCCATATCATTTTGGTATCAAAGCTTTGGGCTCAAGATCGGATATATGTTTCATTGCGCTTATCTCTTTTAATTCTCTTATATTTTTTTTGTCTCAGTTTGTGTAGAATGTTCATATTCTATCACAAAAATATATAACAAAAAAAAAAAAGTGATGGTCGTCGGCAGAGCCGAAAACTCCGGTGAACGCCGGAGTTTTCGCTCGCACACGACCCATAAAGGGTGGCCAAGGGCTGGGATGCCACAAATCGCATCCCCGACCTTCCGCCACCCTGGGAGAACCTGCAAAGAAACGAAAACCGTGAAAAGAAAACGAGAAGGAATAGAAAACCGACGGAACTTCGGCGAAGCCGAACCATACGAATCGACGTCAAAACCCCCATTTTACACCACAAAAGTAACCTCAGAACCCTTTATACACCTCAGGAGTAGGCTTTAAACGAGTCCCTTACGCTGAACACCGTCAGCAAGGAAGACGGAACGGCGGACTTCTGAGATTCTCAAGATCCGGGAGTGTGAGGTCCTTACCAACAAAATCTGTACCAAAAATGGGGTTAGGATGAACCGGTCCATCACCGCGCACGGCCCGTCACCCATGAGTGATCCATTAACCCGTTCCTCGACCCGAGACTCCTACACATGCATCGCTCTCTGATTGTGCCACGTGGCACATCTGCAGTGCGGCTCCTCTTGGCTTCGGTGGCTTAATCGGCTCTGCGGCGGCTCATTGGCTCCGGCGGCTTATTCAGTTCGAAAAACTTGTTTCCAGCCCGTTTGACACCGTTCCGACCCTCCCGGACCTGGTTTCGGCCCTGTTTAAGGTAAAATGGAACTTTTTAAGGTCGTATTTCACAAATTCCAGTTGGGAATTTATTATAATTTGTGAAATACTAACGAAAGTGACTAATTAACCAATAGGAACCAACCACAAACGGAAGCGTAGAATGTCCATGAGGAGCTAGGAGTTTACGTTATATTCTAGGGAGTACTTCGGCTAAGGCCTACCAAGTAAGTGGCTCACCCGTTGTAGGTTACGCGTTAATTGCTGTATGTTGGCACGTGCTCGTGGATATGCACGTGTCATTAAATTGTATGCTAGCTTAATGTGCTTAAGTACGAAATCTTGTGAACGTGAATGTATGTTATGTATGCTGCTTAGTTGATGTGATATGTTATGCATGTGACGATGTGTGGCCCTTATACGATTATGGCTTGTTTGTATGAATATTTGAATGTAACTGTATGAATTGTATGACATGAAATATGGTAAATTGCATGAAGCATAACCCCGCTAGGAATATGTATGACTTGAAACGAAATGAGAATGAGAATGACATGTAAGTATGAAAACGTGGCATGGGGTTATGTTCATTAATGATAACTGTAGGACTAGTGGGACCTAATGCATATTGTGTGTTCATGCATTTGGGGGGATACCCCTACCCCATCACGAGGGTATGGACGCGTACATCCAATGGCAGGACAACGATCGTTATGCCTTTTATAGCGCTACCGTGACGGTTCTAGTTTTAACGGGTCCCGGTATAAGGGGCTCCAAGAGTATGCCCACCGGCTAGGGTAGTGGCCCAATGGTGTGCGAACTAGCTGGTGAGCCCATGCTCGCACGTATGGGCTGCGTGTAGAGTATATGGTACACGTCCACGATTACCTGTTAGGATTACACCGTAGGAAAAACGAAACGAAACAAAACGAAAGATAGGTCCCATTATTTCATTGCATGTGTTTGTCGCATAACCCCGATAGGGGGTCACTTACTGAGTATTCTACAAATACTCAAGCCTCGTGCTACTTTACTTTTGCAGATAAGGGCAAGGCATCCATGTGACAATGACGGCGACATCATACATCCCAAGACCGTGGCACATTCATAGGGTAGTTGTTTATTTTTTTCCATTTCGGAGTCTAGGCTTAATTTGTTGCATCATTAGTATAGGTTAGTATAGATTGAAATGTATTTGCATAATAAACCATAGGGTAGAATAAAACATTCATTTTGGACTGTTAAACTTCGATAACATGAAACTCATCCTTGTTTCAAATGAAAACGAGTTTGCATAAGATATTAAAAGAATGAAAATTTGTAATATAAACAAAACTCTATCGAAACTCTCTATAGCAATCACTGTGCTGCTTAAGATGTCTTTGCCTTTACCTAAAAAATAGAAAATATTGAGTATGAAACATATTGAGTAAATAATCGTACTTCTAGGCTGAGGAGATACAATCATAAACAATGAAGAAGTGCCTAGAGTTATTTCAAGCTTAAGGTTTGTGTGTTATTTCTCGATCTCCATAATATCATTTATTTTATTTCTAGCCAACGCCAATTTGGAGAACACGATGAAGAAAAAAGAAAATAGAGGAAGTCGATTTGGAGTTTGTTTTGGAACTATTCCTTGACGAGAAGGATAAAACGAACATCAACTCAAGAAATTTAGTGAACCCTGCACATGTCATTGTTATGACTGTTTGCATGTATTATGTGATGCTATGCTATGTTATAAATTACGCTATGTCCTATTATGTTCTGTTATAGGCTATGCTATAATACGACTATACCATGTTACCATGTTGTGGAATTATATTTATGATATTGATGATATGATTCATAAAACTCCATACGCCAAGCTATGTAAATTATGTTAATTAGGGAAGATATGACAATTATTACGTATGCATGTTTCACAGACTTGTTATGTCATGAATGAATGGATTTATGACTTGAATCATAAACTTATGCCATGGTTTTAAGCTATGGGGACCTCATGCATTTATGTGTGTCATTTGCATTAGGATACTTTCCCATTGTGATTAATACGAATGCGTAAATTACAATATCTATGTTTGCCCTGATATTACGTGGGTCCTTTCTCTGTGTTGTTTTCAGTAGCCTAAGCGTTCACTAACCTGACGAATGAGGCCTAGGGAATATATACATGAGTCTGTCTTCTGAGACTATGTGCACGTGCGTAGGCCGTATGTATGAAAGTACTACACATTCAACCCTGCCCGGACAGAGTTTAAACCATGTCATGATTGTTTTATAAAATGATAGGTCCCACCATATTGCAATTAATTGCATTTTTTTTTACTTCCATAGTAGGGTTACTTATGGATTATTTCTTAAAATACGAAGTCACATGTGGTGAAGGCACTCGTGTATAGATGACGGCGTCTAGTGAAGGCACTCGTGTATAGATGATGGCGTCTGGTGAAGGCCATTAGATCAAAGCTAAGGTAGTTGCATTCATGTTTGTTTCAATAGCTCTTTGTTAGATCACGACATCACGTTATTTTTTTTTTATCTCATTTAAATTCACGTTAGTTATTTTCTGCTATATTGTCATAACAATATTGTTTTTAATGAATTTATTATGAACGTTTAAGTCCACGACATCGTTTATGAAATATTTTCATAGACTTTTCCACACTTATTAGTCATATCATGCATGCAGTGGTATCTATATTTGATTAGGAAAATCAGGGTTGCTATGGATGTTATGTATAACCGAAGATTTAATGTTAGGAATCATAGATTTAGCTACTTATATATTAGATAACATATTGTGCCACCTAAAAAATGTGGAAAAGAATGTTCACCTGCCAGAGGATGAGGTAGAGATCCGAGTCTGAGTCGTGAAGCTTCGATAAGTCATATAGGCCTAGCCTTGTCACTACCTAGAGAACCACAAGTGGCACCAACGGTGCCTCTAGTAGTGTCGGTCCCCACTACGACTACCCTAATGTGGGAGACCTTTCGTGAAATAATAGAGACTATGCGAACCAAATAACAAGCGTAGACAACCAACAACCCTAAGATGATACAAGAGATGAATTAATTATGAAATTGTAAGACAAACAAGCTTCGTATCATCAATAGGACCTTTAAGGACTTAACCATGGTAGAGTTATGGCTATCATTGATGATGATATTTCATCTACTGAAGAGTTTAGATTACCATAAGGTATCTTGTGCATCGTTCATGTTTTAGGATGATGCACAAATATGGTGGCAACAAACGTAGATGTTTCTCAGTCCTAATGGTCTGTATTAAAATAAAGAAGGCAGAGAGATTCATCATATACTTGGATGAAGGTGTTTGACTCGACCTAAGCTTACTCGGTAAAGCTATTCATTAATATTTTCTCAACTCGACCAAGGTGGCCTCAACCTAAGTGACTTATTTCTAGCCTCGATGGCTTAGGCCTCGACCTTGACTCTAAGATCATCCCTTTGTCATGGCTTTTTAACACTACATGGGTAACAAATTTTGATTTGTTAACTTATTTGATTCGGTTGTGTGTTTCTCGTATTTTCTTTTTTATTCACTCATTCCCATTAAGGTTTAGCTTCTCTTTTAGTCTCAAGTTAATGTTTTATGTAACGATCCTAAATTTCTACATACTCAGAGTCGCTACTAAGTCTCATGCTTATCTCTTACATGCGGAATATAGCTCTTAGATACTCATCATAAATAACAGAAAATTTAAAACACATTCAGAACACTTCAAACTACTAGAACACATTGTCCGTCTTACGTGTTTCAAAACATAACGTTGGAATTTAAAATTAAAACAAAAACAATTACAAATGAAATAATTTAAATAATGAAATAAAAGCGTTTTGTACTGACCTAAGACTAAGAATTTAAATGCAACTACCCTGTGCACGTGCCACAGTATCTATTTTCGGTGTCGTCGTCATCCATACATGGGCGTCTTGTCTTTACCTGAAAAATTATATGTGGCACACAGCTTGAGTATTTTGAAAAATACTTAGTAAGTCACCCACTGTAGGGGTCATGCTGATGCAAACACATGGAACATGCTCTTGGGATCGACCTCTAGCGCATCTAGGAGTGACCTCCAATCTCGAACAAATTGGATGTGTAGTACTTCTTTACACACGATCCACACGTGCGAGTGTGAATCTGTAACGATCCGAAATTTTCTACTTAATTTAAGGTCGCTACTGTATACGTACCATAAAAATTTAATGGGGAAGACTTCATTTAAATTACATAAAACATAACCTTTATCTTAAAACACAGCCATGGACTTGCGTGTTTTGAAAACATCTTTAAAACGACACAACAAAAGACACGAAATGAAATAAATACCTCTATTCTATGCATGTGTCATGGTCTCGAGTTGCGTTGCCGTCGTCAACCGGACAAGAATGCCTTGCCTTAACCTGAAAAATGTAGTAGCACATTGCTTGAGTATTTAAAGAAATATTTGGTAAGTAACCCCACTATTTGGATTAAATGGAACAATCACATGCAATGAAATGATGGGACTTATCTTTCATTTCGTTTCGTTTCGTTTCATTTTTCCTACGGTGCTGTCATCTCGGATATTTTGGACATGTACCATATACTCTACACACAACCCATACGTGCGAGTATGGACTCACCAGCTAGTTCACACACCACTGGGCCACTTTCCTTATCCGGTGGACATACTCTAAGAGCCCCTTAGGCCAGACACCCACTAGAACTAGTAAACGTCACGGCAGCGCTATGCAAAGCATAATGATCGTTGTCCTACCATTGGATGTACGCGTCCGTACCATCGTGATGGGATAGGGGTATCCCCCCAAATGCATGAGCACACATAATACATGAGGTCCCAAAACTTTTCCATTTTCATTATCCTTTAATACAACTCCGCTAGCATTATGTACATATCCTGTCATTTTTCATATCGTTCATCATTCATATCATATCGTTTCAAATTCTTCAGTTACGTGGTTATACTTCATGTCATTAATCATAATTTCATGTCATTCATATCATGCTGTATACACACAATTTAAGAGACCTAACATAACGTTCTATGCTTTTATCATAATATTGATGGTGTTAATATAACACATGCGGAAGCAATTTGGATCTTAGGCACTTTTAGAACATCAATTATAGTAAATAACTAGCACGTTTATAAGTATTAAAACTTAATGAGTTTGAATACTAACCGTTTGTAGTTCAAATTCCTTTTTACTCACGAACTGGTTTCGAACCACCACTAGTGTCTTCTCCACTATCCTCCGACCTTAGAACGGGATTGTGGAATCAGGTGAGTGACTAAACTTGGGAGGGATTTTGTATATATGAAGAGAGTGTTTGTCTCAAGGTTTTTCACCAAGGAAGACCTTCCATGTACCATGATCACTCTATTTATAGAGTTATGTTTGCATGTTCATGCAATTTTGAGATCACCAAATTTTGACTCTCAAAATTCCACTCAAATGTTTGGGATTATGTGGCAAGCATGCAAGTTTGAGTTCACCAAATTTTGACACTCAAATGTATGGGATTATGTGGCAAATGCAAGTTTGGTTAAACCAAATTTTGACACCTCAAAATTCCACTAACATGGATTTTTCCATTAAATGAAGTCAACATGTGAACTTTCTTCATTTTAATTCAACAATTAATTTGAATAATTAATTTCAAATTAAAGTCATATTATATGATTAATTAAACTATTTAATTAATATTTAATATTAATTCATATGCCAATCCCAATCAATTCCGACACATATTTGATTAAGATATTTATCACCGTAGTTTGAAAATCTGAAAATCTGAGTCAGTGTACCCTATAAGGATCAGATCCTTAGCACCGTACATTAGCATATAGTCCCTCGTTCTCCTAAGATACTTGAGGATATTCTTAACGGCAGTCCAATGAGCACGTCCCGGATTGGACTCTTGTTGTTTTATCAATTGCTTCTTTAGAAATCTCACTTAATACTAGTTTGCTGCGAGGTTGATGATTTCTTACGTGGTCTTCCTCTAAGAATGTAGCATTTGTTGATACAAACACTCTATTTTCTTAAGGGTCATAAAACAAACCACCTTTCGTCTCTTTGGGGTATCCTACGAATATACATAATTTTGAACGACGTTCTAATTTCTTGGGGTTTTGCAACAACACATGTGCTCGACATCCCCAAATTCTGAAGTGATGTAAACTACCTTTACGCCCTTTCCATAACTCATATTGTTTTCTAACTTATCATAGCCTTAACGTTCTTATACCTATCACAGACATATCATTACATGAACGTACCTTAGTCATATCATCACAAGAACGTAACCTAATGCTATCGTTCTATCAATTCTAACGCTATCGTTCTATCAATCCTAATGCTATCGTTCTATTAATCTATCACAACCTATCCCTTTCTACCCGTAACCTAACCGTATTCTTTCATCAATCTCTCTTATCCATATCACTCCGGTATGTAACCTAACCTTAACGTTTCATGAATGTATTTTACTCCTATTGTTACATTTCGTTTTGTGCATCCTCTCGTATCCTATCTCACGCTTATCATTGAACACATCGTACCGTAATTATTATCAAACAATTCACATGTTATAACATATACATAACAAATAAGAAGCATATCGATCCACAGACAATTCACACATATCAATATATATGACACGTGCAGAACCACGGGGAACGTGTAAACAACAAATATAACCATGCCGATAGTAAGGTCACTTACCAGGCTAGCTTAAGTCGTTGTAACAAATGTGATTTGATTTGCTAGAATTCATATAAATGATTGACATTTAGTTTCTAACTCAAAGCTAAACCATTGTAAGAATTCGAAGATCTAACTATAATTGGTTGTGATTTCTAAAAAAATAATAGGATAAAAGAAAATGAAGATTTAATATATACCTTATTGATCAGATCTATCTTCACGTAAAACTCCCCGTGAATCACAACTGGGTAAAGGCTTTTTTTTTTTTTTCAAGTAAATCTGACTATTATTATTTTTCTCTTTTTTTTTTTTTTTCTTGGAGTAACGGTTGCTTTCTGGCTTAAGGATGAGTTAAGGAATTATAATTGTTGGAAGGGATGAGAGGTTAGTGGAGAGAAGTGGGGAAATGTTGTTTTATTTTGTTTATTTATTTTTTATTATTATTATTTTAACCATTTTTTTTATAATTAGTTTTTATTTGTTAATTTCTTTATTTATTTTTGGGCTATTACAAAATCCTTCGAGCGCTTGCTTGGATCCTCTAATCAAGCTAATTTGTAACGACGTTTGAAAGTCAGCGGAACCCCATAGTGTCATATACTATTCAAACTTGATAGCTTGGCTAATTATCATAGGTTTAATGTATGGAGCACAACTGCGAGTATAAACTATTTATTGGTCTGTTTTTCTTGAGGCTTCAACTCTAGCTAACCAAGGAGAGACTTAAAATATAAATATATCAAGAATAGCTCAACAATCCTCACATTTGTGTAGATCAAGGTAGGTCTTAAACAAAGATACTCTAATTTTTCATACGTTAATAACTTCGCCATACGAATCGACGTCAAAACCCCCATTTTACATCACAAAAGTAACCTCAGAACCCTTTACACACCTCAGGAGTAGGTTTTAGACAAGTCCCTTACGTTGAACACTGTCGGCAAGGAAGACGGAACGACGGACTTCCGAGCTTCCACAAATCCGGGAGTGTGAGGTCCTTACCAACGAAATTTGTACAAAAAACGGGGTTAGGGTGAAGAATAATCTGGGGAACATAGGAAAAAAGAGGGAAAAAGGACGTCGAGACGACGTTGTCGAGGAGAGAGAGAGGTTGCCGGAAAATCGCGCTGGTAGTCTGGCGAAGAGGACGAAGTCTGACCCGAAAACCGGATCTGGCAACCTGAACCGAACCCCATTCCTTCAGTCGGCCCAGAACTGACGATTCCCGCAGCCCAAACACCCTGACCCTTCAACCGTGAACCAGCCTATCACCGCGTTCGGCTTGAGTCCTTCGAGCGATCCGTAAACCCGTGCCTAGACCCGAGACTCCTGCACACGCGTCGCTCTCTGATTTTGCCACGTGGCACGTCTGCAGTGCGGCTCCTCTCGGCTTCGTCGGCTTAATCGACATGAATAGTTGTTGGAACTCGGTTTCCAATTCCATTGGCGTCGGCTCCCCGGCTCTAGCGGCTTATTTGACTCGGGAAACCTATTTCCAGCCCGTTTGACACCGTTTCGACCTTCCCAGACCTGGTTTCGGCCCTGTTTAAGGTAAAATGGAACATTTTAAGGTCGTATTTCACAAATTCCAGTTGGGAATTTATTATTATTTGTGAAATACTAACGAAAGTGACTAATGAACCAATAGGAACCAACCACCAACAGAAGCGTAGAACGTCCACGAGGAGCTAGGAGCTTACGTTATATTCTAGGCAGTACTTTGGCTAAGGCCTACGAAGTAAGTGGCTCACCCATCGTAGGTTACGCGTTAATTACTGTATGTTGGCACGTGCCCGTGGATATGCACGTGTCATTAAATTGTATGCTAGCTTAATGTGCTTAAGTACGAAATCATGTGAACGTGAATGTATGTTATGTATGCTGCTTAGTTGATGTGATATGTTATGCATGTGACGATGTGTGGCCCTTGTACGATTATGGCTTGTTTGTATGAGTATTTAAATGTAACTGTATGAATTGTATGACATGAAATATGGTAAATTGCATGAAACATAACCCCGCTAGGAATATGTATGATATGTAAGGAAATGAGAATGAGAATGACATGTAAGTATGAAAACGTGACACAGGGTTATGTTCATTAATGATAACTGTAGGACTAGTGGGACCTCATGCATATTGTGTGTTCATGCATTTGGGGGATACCCCTATCCCATCACAGAGGTACGGACGCGTACATCCAATGGCAGGACAACGATCGTTATGTCTTGCATAGTGCTGCCATGACGATTCTAGTTTTAACGGGTCCCGGTATAAGGGGCTCAAAGAGTATGCCCACCGGCTAGGGACAGTGGCCCAGCGGTGTGCGAACTAGCTGGTGAGCCCATACTCGCACGCATGGGCTGCGTGTAGAGTATATGGTACATGTCCACGATTACCTGTTTGGATTACACTGTAGAGGAAACGAAAGATAGGTCTCATCATTTCATTGCATGTGTTTGACGCATAACCCCGATAAGGGGTCACTTACTGAGTATCTAGAAATACTCAAGCCTTGTGCTACTTTAGTTTTGCAGATAAGGGCAAGGTATCCATGTGACAACGACGGCGGTATCGTATACCCCGGGACTGTGGCACATGCATAGGGTAGTTGTTTGTTTTTTTCCATTTCGTAGTCTAAGCTGAATTTGGTTGCATCATTACTATAGGTTAGTATAGGTTG
Source organism: Cucurbita moschata (assembly GCF_002738365.1). NCBI lineage: Eukaryota > Viridiplantae > Streptophyta > Magnoliopsida > Cucurbitales > Cucurbitaceae > Cucurbita > Cucurbita moschata. Next base: position 5,552,660 of record NW_019268517.1, read on the forward strand.
AAATGTATTTGCATAATAAACCATAGGCGAGAATAAAACATTCATTTTGGGTTTTGTTAGTTTTCCTTTATTTCAATAATGTTCTTCTCTTTTTTTCCCCTTGTAATCATTTTCTCTGAGGTAATAAAATGCGAGTGCAAGTAGCATTTATGAATAGGACCCATTTAATGTATATTCCGCATTTTAAGGTATAGTAATGACCTTAGATTAAATTGGTAAAATATTAGGGTCGTTACATTTAAAGTATCAGATCTCGATCTTATCAACACTTCACTCTTCTTTAAGATCTTCTAAATCAATTTTCTTGTTGGTAAATTGATTAGATTTTGCGGATTAGAAGAAAAAAAAACCATTGAAAGAAAGCTTATTGATGTTAAATGTCTTTCTTTTTTCCTCTTGATTATTATATGTAACTCTCATAAGTTACTACGTCTAAATTAATCCTTAATCATTTTCTTTTTTTAATTCGTTTCTTTGTCATTATTCGGATTTCTCCTTCAACACCCTTGTTTATGTGTTGAGTGTATTGTCTATTCACTTTGAATTGCACTTAGCTCTATAACATAGCTTGTCTCACATCCCAATTTGTTTTTTGGAGTGTGATTTGTGTGTGCTCAATTGTGAGGGTGAGTTTGTAAGGGAGTGACACATTGATTCGAGTGTTGAGTGCTAAACACGAGTGAACTACATTTACAAGTGAATACACGTGAGGGAGCGCTTGTGGGGTCCTTTTTTTTCTTTTACCTTTCTTTTGTAGCATCGAAAATCCAAACAACAATACTGACATTACTGATGCACGATTGAGAAAAGCACAACAACGAACCATGGAAAGACTAATTCGAGGAATAGAAGAGTTGACTGATCGAATAGGAAGATTGGAGATTCAAAATCAAGCTCGACATAGGATTCCACTACCTACGCCCTTAACCAATACATATGAGGGCGACAATTCTGATCACCACGAGGATAATCTACATGTGGTTGGTCATGGCTTGATGCGAGGGAGAGACCATGGAAGAAGGTATCATAATTTACAACAACGAGTTCCTTATGATGATAGAATTGATCGTAACGTGGGGAGCATCAAATTAAAACTTCCCAAGTTTTATGGAAAAACCGATCCAGAGGAGTACCTTCAATGGGAGAAAATGGTGGAGTCAGTGTTCAACTATCATAATTTTAGTGATGAAAAGAAGGTACTATTATGCATTGCTCAATTCAAACAATATGCTCAAATTTGGTGGGATAAATTGATGTCAAGTAGGAGAAGAAATCTTGAAGCACCAATTGATTCATGGGTCAAGTTCAAAGAGTCCACGAGGAAGCGTTTTGTTCCACAATATTTTCAACGGGACATGGCGCATAAGCTTCAAGCATTGAAACAAGGACCAAATCTGTGGAAGATTATTACACGCTATCCTGGGCTTTACTCCTTTACTACTCTCTATTTACCTCCCCCTCTATATTTAGTTTGTGGTTTTGAATTCCCCATCTTCTCTAGTTACCATGTAGTCCAAATTAATTTGTATTGATCTTTGTTTCCAAATCTTCCTTATCTCAGTGTTTACGGTTCACAAATTTTCTTGGTCATTCTATTTTTAATCTATTCATTTGGCTACTGATATAAATTTAATCTAATATTACTAATTGGACGTGATTTGCTAGAATTCATATAAATGATTCACATCTAGTTTCTAACTCAAAAGATAAACCAATTCGAAGATCTAACTATAATTGGCTGTGATTTCTAAAAAAACAATAGAATAAAAGAAGATGAAGATTTAATATATACCTTATTTATCAAATCTATCTCCATGTAAATAAGACTATTCTCTCTCTTTTTTTCTATTATTATTATTATTATTTTCAGTAACGGTTGCTTTCTGGACTAATAAATTGTGGGAAGGGATGAGAAGTTAGTGGAGAGAAGTGGGGAAATGTTGTTTTATTTTGTTTATTTATTTATTATTATTATTCTTTTAATCATTTTTTTATAATTATTTTTTATTTTTTTATTTCTTTATTTATTTTTGGGCTATTACATAATCCTCCCGGCGTTCGCTTGGACCCTCTAATCAAGCTAATTTGTAACGACGTCTGGAAGTCAGCGGAACCCCATAGTGTCATGAACTATTCAAACTTGATAACTTGGCTAATTATCATAGGTTTAATGTATGGAGCACAACTGCGAGTATAAACTATTTATTGGGCTATTTTTCTTGAGGCTTCAATTCTAGCCCATAAAGGAGAGACTTAAAACAGTGAGACTGACGGCGATACGTAATGGGCCAAACTAGATAATCCCTGCTACCGGGTCAAAACGGATAATATCTACTAGCCACATTGGGCTGTTACACTGACATCCATATTTTCATTAAATTGAGGTCTCTACCGTTTTAGTCAACATTGTCATTTAAAACTTGAGTGTTAATATTACTCTCTTTAATATTTCATCATGAAAATTTTAAAGTTAAAGGTTTATTATGATTTCATGCAAGTAACACAGGTGAAACAAGATTTGAGGTTTCAAACATATGCATCGTCAAATTTGTAAAAAGACACAAGAGAACAGACAAACAATGTTGTTTATTTGCAAAAACTACGTACCATTATGTTACATTGCATTGTAATGTAACTATAAAAAGATGGTGGAATTCTGAGAAGATTTCCAAACCCATCATAACACGACGTACGAGCAAACTAATTATTTAAACACGACATTGAAATGAAAAATTGAAGAAGAAACTAGAAAGGGAAATGAAAGGATTTGGTTTCAAGCAGGGCATTGGAAGCCAAACGTAACCTTCTTTCCACAGTAGTTCAAAAGCAAGCTGAGGGAAACTGAGAGGTCAATATGGAGACCCAAGGCTGTGGCCTTCACCGGAGTGCAAAGGCACACAGCAGCTTCCAGGTCAACAAGGCCTTGGATTAGGGTACAGCATGGGGATTTTGGTGGTGAGCCGATCACTACATGAACTAGACCGTCCAGCAAGTCGGCACAGACGCCGAGCTTGAGGGTGTCCTTGGGGCACATGAGGAGTGATGGTGGCTGCCTTGAAGGGATGGGCTTGTGGGGCTTGGGTGGCGGCGGTGGGCATGGGACATAGGTGGAGCTGACCATAGTGAAGAAGAGGAGGTTGACCAGGAGGAGGAGGGCAATGGGTGAAGAGAGCTTGGAAGCCATTGGTGGAGAGATATCGAGGGGTTTGTACGTTTGGGAATTTGTTCTATTTTAACACAAAAATTCCTTATAAATTGCTCCATACAAAACACCCAACTTTTTCATTTACTTTATTAAGTTTTGAGGAATTGATTTGAGAGAGATGAGTTTTCAATTAGTTTGTCTATTTCTAAAATATTATAAAAATGCCAAATGGCCTGCAAAATAGACCAAGTGATGTTTGATAATAAGATATCAAATATTTTTAAAAGAAATTACTGTTGGAAAATAATATTTGATACAAGCCCTTCAAGACAAGTGGGTAATAGATGATAATCTAGAAATTATTTTTATCACAACAATGGGTGACAAATAATTTTTAGACAAGTGGGAAAATATTTATTTTACTGTGGTTGTCATGGCTTTCTAACACTGCATGGGTAACAAATTTCTATTTGTTAACTTATTTGATTCGGTTTGGTGTTTCTCGTATTTTATTTTTTATTCACTCATTCCCATTAAGGTCAAGCTTCTCCTTTAGTCTCAAATTAATGTTTTATGTAACGATCCTAAATTTCTACATACTCAGAGTCGCTACTAAGTCTCATGCCTGTCTCTTAAATGTGGAATATAGCTCTTAGATACTCATCATAAATAACGAAAAATTTAAAACACATTCAGAACACTTCAAACTACTAGAACACATTGTCGATCTTACGTGTTTCGAAACATAACGTTGGAATTTAAAATTAAAACAAAAACAATTACAAATGAAATAAGTTAAATAATGAAATAAAAGCGTTTTGTACTGACCTAAGACTAAGAATTTAAACATGCAACTACCCTATGCACATGCCACAGTATCTATATCTGGTGTCGTCGTCGTCCGTACATGGGCGTCTTGTCTTTACCTGAAAAATGATATATGGCACACAGCCTGAGTATTTCAAAAAAATACTGAGTGAGTCACCCACTGTTGTGGTCATGCTGATGCAAACACATGCAACATGCTCTTGGGATCGAGCTCTAGCGCATCTAGAAGTGACGTCCAATCTCTAACAAATTTGATGTGTAGTACTTCTTTACACACGACCCACATGTGCAAGTGTGAATCTGTAACGACCCAAAATTTTCTACTTAATTTAAGGTTGCTACTGTATACGTATCATAAACATTGAATGCGGAAGACTTCATTTAAATTCCATAATACATAACATTTATCTTAAAACACAGTCATGGACTTGCGTGTTTTGAAAACATCTTTAAAACGACGCAACAAAAGACACAAAATAAACTAAATATGCGTTTAAGTTTAAAACATTCTATTCTAGCACAAGTCTAAGAAAATAAATACCACTATTCTAGGCATGTGTCATGGTCTCGAGTTGTGATGCCGTCGTCAGCCGGACAGGAATGCCTTGCCTTAACTTGAAAAATGTAGTAGCACTTTGCTTGAGTATTTAAAGAAATATTTGGTAAGTGACTCCACTATTGGGGTTAAATGCAACAATCACATGCAATGAAATGATGAGACTTATCTTTCATTTCGTTTCGTTTTTCATACGGTTCTGTCCTAACGGATATTTTGGACATGTACCATATACGCTACACACAACCCATACGTGCGAGTGTGGGCTCACCAGCTAGTTCGCACACCGCTGGGCCACTTTCCTTTTCCGGTGGACATACTCTAGGAGCCCCCAAGGCCGGACACCCGCTAGAACTAGTAACCGTCACGGCAGCGCTATGCAAAGCATAACGATCGTTTTCCTACCATTGGATGTACGCGTCCGTACCCTTGTGATGGGATAGGGGTATCCCCCCAATTGCATGAGCACACATAATACATGAGGTCCCAAAACTTTTCCATTTTCATTATCCTTTAATACAACCCCGCTTGCATTATGTACATATCCTATCATTTTTCATATCGTTTCAAATATCGTTCATCATTCATATCATATCGTTTCTCATTCTTCAGTTACGGGGTTATACTTCATGTCATTTATCATAATTTCATGTCATTCATATCATGCTGTATACACACAATTTAAGAGACCTAACATAACGTTCTATGCTTTTATCATAACATTGTCTGTGTTAATATAACACATGCGGAAGCAATTTGGATCTTAGACAGTTTTAGAACATCAACTATAGTAAATAACTAGGATGTTTATAAGTATGAAAACTTAATGAGTTTGAATACTAACCGTTTGTAGTTCAAATTCCTTTTTCCTCACGAACCGGTTTCGAACCACCACTAGTGTCTTCTCCACTATCCTCCGGCCTTAGAACGGGATTGTGGTATCAGGTGAGTGACTAAACTTGGGAGGGATTTTGTATCTACGAAGAGAGTGTTTGTCTCAAGGTTTTTCACCAAGGAAGACCTTCCATGTACCATGATCACTCTATTTATAGAGTTATGTTTGCATGTTCATGCAATTTTGAGATCGCCAAATTTTGAGACTCAAAATTTCACTCAAATGTTTGGGATTATGTGGCAAGCATGCAAGTTTGAGTTCACCAAATTTTGACACTCAAAATTCCACTCAAATGTATGGGATTATGTGGCAAGCATGCAAGTTTGGTTAAACCAAATTTTGACACCTCAAAATTCCACTAACATGGATTTTTCCATTAAATGAAGTCAACATGTTGACTTTCTTGATTTTAGTTCAACAATTAATTTGAATAATTAATTTCAAATTAAAGTAATATTAAATGATTAATTCATATTTAATATTAATTCATATGCCAATCCCAATTCCGACACATATTTGATTAAGATATTTAAATCTTATTTAAATATCTTAGATTCTCTCTTTTTGTTTAATTCGTAAATAAAACAAAAATGCGATTAAATATATCGTATATATGTAGCGCATATATCCCTGATTTGAATTCAAACACTTTGAACTCACTCGTCACACTGTTCTATGGTTTAGTCCGATATGAGCTAGCAGAGGGACCTAATGGACCTATAGATCATGGGCTCCAACGATCCAAGATTAACCGTTAAACTCATTAACATTGTTAACCAACATTCATTAACTACTAGGACACTCCACTATAGCCTAGTAGTTGCACTCCCCTCACTATAGATATATTTCTGTCCATTTGATATAACCATGATTAGTAAGTCGATCCTTCACAGGTTGTTCGTAACTAAAGCTGTGTTAATTTACCGTTTTACCCTTCAAGTTACTTCTTGTTCCTTATGTCTTACTTATCCTCTTATGAACAATTGGTTTGTGGTCCAACCAGTAAACCGAATCCCTCTTAGGCGAGTGAGAGGGTGGGGTCCCTTGTTCATGACCTAGAGTCAGTGCTTAAGGGAACTACCTCTCTTCTATCCCTAAAAGTGGGTAGGAGCGAATTCCATCTTGCACCCCATGTCCCCAGCTATTCACCCAGTCTTACCCCTGAAATGGGAGGCCTATTGAGTCGGCAAACTCAAGCCACTCTCACCCATGCAAAGCTAAGGATAATTCCGAATAAACAGGAGTTCATGGTAAGCTCAGGATTAAGATCGAGTTACCTAGGTCATCGAATGAAAAGAAAATCAGTCTCAACAGTAAACGACATTATAAAGTGAGAGTGGTTTTCTTCATAGTCCGATCTTATGCAATACTCATTGCATAGGACACCCCCACTCACATGTCTCCACATGTACACTTTAGTGATCACATTGTTTATATCATATACAAAAGTGGGCCACATCCATAGTGTCCCCAAAATGAGGTACTCAGCCTTATCCTTATACTATAGATCATTTTGACTATATACTTGAACTTGATCCACTCTTATGTCTTTACATATAGTTCAAGTAATCATACTCTAGCCAGAGTGTTCTTCGTTTATTGGCTTTAGATTAATGATTGTAAAGTTCACTTTATTCAATAACAATCTTTACTGAATAAACAACAATAATAACTTTATTGAAAATAGAATATGTTTTTGTTTACAATAAGTTTTAGGACATAAAACCCAACAAAATCCCACTTGGACTAAAACTCTAGTGGGGTTTTATAACGTTGAGTAGAGAGAAAGACATAAATACAATAAACTAGGGCATCACATACTCATGCCTTTTCTTCCACTTGCCCTAGATTACATAACTTGTAGTCCTAGACTCACTAGGTGCCCTTCAAACACTTTAACCGTGAGGAGCTTTGTAAATGGATCAACAATGTTGTGCTCTGAAGCTATCTGTGTGACAATCACATCTCCTCGTTGCACAATCTCCCTTATGAGATGATATTTGCGCTCAATATGTTTTCCTCGCTTATGGCTTCTTGGTTCTTTTGAATTTGCAACTGCTCCACTGTTATCACAATAAAGAGTGATGGGAAGATGCATATTTGGAACGACTTCCAAATCAGTTAAGAATTTTCTAAGCCATACAGATTCTTTCGCTGCTTCACAAGCAGCAACATACTCAGCCTCCATGGTGGAATCAGCAATGCAACCTTGCTCTATGCTTCTCAATATTATTGCTCCTCCGTTCAGAGTGAAGACAGATCCTGATGTCGATTTCCTTGAATCTACATCGGTCTGAAAATCTGAGTCAGTTTACCCTATAAGGATCAGATACTTAGCACCGTATATTAGCATATAGTCCCTCGTTCTCCTAAGATACTTGAGGATATTCTTAACGGCAGTCCAATGAGCACGTCCCGGATTGGACTGATATCTGCTGACAATTCCCACAGTATAGCATATGTCGGGTCGGGTACATAGCATGGCATACATCAGACTACCGACTACTGTTGCATAGGGAATGTGTCTCATATCCTCAACTTCTTGAGGTGTCTTAGAACTTTGTTCCTTCGACAAATGAACTCCATGCCTGAAAGGTAATAATCTTTTCTTGGAGTCCTGCATCTTATATCGAATCAACATTTTGTCGATGTACGATGCCTGAGACAATGCTAGTGTTTTGTTCTTGCGATTCCGAAAAATTTGGATTCCAAGAACAAATTGAGCCTCTCCCAAATCTTTCATTTGAAATTGTGTCTCTAGCCAATGCTTAATGTCAGTTAGAAATCCCACATAATTTCCAATGAGTAAGATATCGTCAATGTACAACACCAGAAAAGCTACTGTCGAGTTGACTATCCTTTTATAAACACAAGGTTCGTCAACATTCTGTTTAAAGCCATAAGATTTAATCGCAGTATCAAACTTTATATTCCAGGATCGAGATGCTTGCTTCAACCTATAAATGGATCTTTTAAGCTTGCAAACCCTTTACTCGTGATCCTGTTCAATGAACCCCTCTAGTTGAGCCATATAGATACTTTCTTCAAGATTGCCGTTTAAAAAGGCTGTCTTAACATCCATTTGCCAAATTTCATAATCATAAAATGTGCCAATAGACAAGAGTATTCTAATCGATTTAAGCATAGCAACAAGAGAGAAGGTTTCTTCATAGTCCACCCCCTCTCTTTGGGTATAACCCTTTGCTACTAGTCGAGCTTTAAAGGTCTGTACCTTACCGGTTTGGTCTCGTTCCTCTTATAGATCTATTTCAACCAATAGGTTTTACCCCATCTGGTTGATCTACAAGTTTCCAGACTGAATTGAAGTACATTGACTCCATTTCAAGATTCATGGCTTTAATCCACTGATCTCTATCTTCATCATTCATTGCCTGTTTATAGGTCAGTGGATCCTCAACGCCATCATCACGTATGATGAATTGAGATTCTGCCAAACCCAAGTAACGATCGGGTTGAGTTATAACCCTCCCACTACGTCGAGGCATTCTCAACACTTGAGAAGGATGTGATTGACCAGAAGTGTCATCTCCATCAACAACTCTTGTTGAAGGACCAGCTTGATCAACAACTCTTGTTGTTCTATCAATTGCTTCGTTAGAAATCTCACTTAATACTAGTTTGCTGCGAGGTTGATGATTTCTTACGTGGTCTTCCTCTAAGAATGTAGCGTTTGTTGATACAAACACTCTATTTTCTTGAGGGTCATAAAACAAACCACCTTTCGTCCCTTTGGGGTATCCTACGAATAGAACTAATTTTGAACGACGTTCTAATTTCTTGGGGTTTTGCAACAACACATTGTTGGCTTATTGGCCCTTGATCTCACATTAATTAATTTCAATCAATTAATTGATTGATGTTTTGATGATAACAAACCTACTTTTAATTATTAACTATTTTAAGTTTTTTGAACCGTCCATAGTATAAGGTCGGGAATAACGATTGCAACGACTTTTTCAATTACTCAAATCAGAGCTAAAATGAAGAAATTAGAGTCGAGACAACATACCCGATGTGATGATGTGGCAGCAAAATCAAAATGATGGACAAATCAAAATATATCAAAGTATGACATTTATAATGTTGGAAGAGTAACAAATGGTGGAGTTTTTCTTATTATTATATTTCTAAATAAAATTTTTTTTACAAAATATAAATTTGAATCTAACCATTACATCGATTTTTATTATTACTATATTATATTATTATATTATTATATTTTAAAATTTTGGTAGTTACCCACATAATTATTATAATTGTTATTATATTATTATATTTATAATAAATTTTGAATTTTAATTTGACCGTTACTCACATAACTTTTTATTATTATTATATTATATTATTATTATATTAAAAATTTTAAATAAATGAATTTGAAAAATTTTCTTATTTATTTACTTTTAATCTCCACCTTCCATTATTCCTAACACAATCCAATGGTCAATATTAATTTCTACATTTTGCCATTTTTCTCTTCTATATAAACTCATCTTCCCCCACATTTTAAAATACACAACTTACATACATTCTCAAATCCTCATTTGTTCAATGTCACCATTTTTTGTTGCTCTCTCCAAGCTTACAAGTTTATTTCTCTTCATCTTATTCTTGAGAGGGATTATTATTGTATTGTGAGGAAATAGTTGTGAGTGTCCCAAATTGTAAATCTACTCTTTGACAGAGTTGTGGTGTGTTATTATCAAACTCAAATACTTGTACCGGTTTGATCCTGCGCCGTGGAAAGGATTGAGTTTGCTCTTGAACTCGTAAAAAGAGCGGTGTAGCGGTTTGGCTCTGATCCGTGGAAAGAGTCGAGAAAGTTCTTTATTCAAATTCCCAAGAGACGCTTGGGGAGTGGAGTAGGTCGAGTTTGACCGAACCACTATAAAATTACGGTGTCATTTTCTCTAACTCTTTCCTATTTAATTTCAAAATTATTATTGTGATTTATTGCATGTTCTACTTGATTATTGTTTTGACTTGAATTATTTTGTTCTAGTAATTATCATCTTCTACTTATTTGTAAAAAGTTTAATCATTAAAAAAAAATTAATCACGTTTAAACACTTTTATCGTTAAAACCCTATTCACCCCCCTCTAGGGTTGCCATACCGATCCAACAATTGGTATCAGAGCAGGTTGCTCTTATAGATTTTTTATATAAACTTTATTGTTCGAGATTATGGCCAACCTACGTGTTAAAAATGGTTTTAGTGAAGGACAATCAACTTCTAGACCCCCTTATTTTGATCGAACAAATTATACATGTTGGAAAGCTAGAATGAAAATTTATTTGCAGTCGATTGATTATCAATTATGGTTAAATGTTAGTAATGGTCCTTACATTCCGATAAAAATTGTTAATAATATTGAGGTGCCTAAATTAGAAGAAGAATTTGATGAGCATGATATGAAAAAAAATGTTCTTTGAATGCTAGTGCTATCAATTGTCTTTATTGTGCTTTAAGTAATGATGAATTTAATAGAGTATATATGTGTTCTTCGGCATATGAAATTTGGAAAACTCTTGAAGTAACTCATGAGGGAAAAAATCAAGTTAAAGAAACAAAAATTAGCATGTTAGTTCATAATTATGAACTATTTAAAATGGAGGAAAATGAATCTATCGGTGATATGTTTACTAGATTTACTAATATTCTAAATGCTTTGAAAAATCTTGGAAAAGTATATTCTATTTCCGAAAATGTGGGAAAAATTCTTAGGTCTCTTCTTAAAAGTTGGGAGGCAAAAGTGACGGCGATTCAAGAAGCAAAGGATCTCACAAAGCTTCCTTTGGATGAACTCGTTGGTTCTCTCATGACACATGAGATTAACATGAAGGGGCACATGGAAGAAGAATCCAAAAAGAAGAAAAGTATAGCCCTAAAATCCATCAAAGTTGACTCTGAAGATGAGGACGTCCTTGATGAAGATGATGTCGCCTACTTCACACGTAAGTATAAAAATTTTATTAAAAGGAAGAAACAATTCAAGAAACATTTCACCAATCAAAAAGAGTCAAAAGGTGAAAAGAGCAAAAATGATGAGGTAATATGTTATGAATGTAAAAAGCCGGGTCATATAAGAACGGATTGTCCTCTCCTCAAATCATCTAAAAAATCCAAGAAGAAAGCAATGAAGGCTACTTGAGATGATAGTGCAAGTGAAAGTGCAAGTGAAAGTGATGAAGAAGTAGCAAATTTTTGCTTCATGGCTCATAGTGACAAAGAGGAAGAACAAGAAGATGAACAAGAAGATGAGGTAACTCTTGAATCTCTTTCTTATCATGAATTATTTAAACTTGTTGATGAGATGACAATTGATTTAGAAAAACTTAGTTCAAAGTATATTGTGTTTAAAAAGAAATATAAGACTTCCATCATTGAAAATAAGTCTTTATTAAAAGAAATTTCTTGCTTAAGAGAGAAGGATCATAATATTGTTAAAATTGATGTACCTTGTGAAAAACATGTATTTGATTGTGATGAGAAGAATGCATTAATTGATAAAGTCAAGTTTCTTGAGCATGATTGTTGTGAAAAAGATAAATTAATTAAATTGCTCAAAGAAAATGAATCAAATAATTTGCAAGAACTTGGTAGGGCTAAGGATTCTATTAAAAGGTTAACAATAGGTGCTCAAAAATTAGATAAAATACTTGAAGGAGGTAAGTCATATGGTGATAAAAGAGGATTAGGCTATATTGATGAATATTCTACACCTTCAAGTTCTAAAACAATATTTGTTAAAGCATTCCCTATCATGTCTTAATCTAACACATGTAAACTTGTATCCAAGTATGATAAATCTAGATTTGTGCCTATATGTCATTATTGTGGTGTTGAAGGTCATATTAGACCACTGCTTTAAATTGAAAAATTCTCAAAATATTCATTTAGGAAGAAAAGTTTCTCAAAATACAAAGTTTAACCATGTTTTAAAAAATAATTTCTCGAATAAAAATAGAATACACAAATTTAGTCCAAGAAATAAATTTGTGTATAATGTTGTTTATTTCTCGTGTGGTAAGTTTAGACATAAAGATTATTCTGGTTACTTATCCAAATACAATGTTTTTAATATGAATGCAAACATGAAATGGATTCCTAAATTTGTGAAGACTAACTTTCTAGGACCCAAACAAATGGGTACCAAAAGGTCAATTTTGAATATCTTTGTTTTTAGGTTTGTTTGAAAGCCTCCCAGAAAAATAAGTGGTACTTGGATAGCTGTTGCTCAAGACACATGACGGGTAATCCATCCAAGTTTGTGAATCTTTCCAAGAAGGATGGTGACTTAGTAACCTTTGGTGATAACAAGAAGGGTAAAATAATTGGTAAGGGTACTATAGGTAATGACTCTTATACTCTCATTAAAAATGTATTGTTAGTTGATGGTTTAAAGCATGACTTACTTAACATTAGTAAATTATGTGATAAAGGTTTTATAGTTGTATTTGATAAGAATAATTGCATAATTGAAAATGCTAGTGATAGGAAAGTTTTGTTTGTAGGAAATAGACATGATAATGTGTATACTATTGATTTGAATAATTGTCCTATAAATAATAAATGTCTTTCGGTTTTGCTTGATAACTCTTGGCTATGGCATAGAAGACTAGGACATGCTAGTATGCACTTGATTTCAAATATTTCAAAAAATTCATTAGTTAGAGGTCTTCCTCAACTTAAATTTGAAAAAAGATAAAATGTGTGATGCTTGTCAAATGGGTAAACAAACTAAGTCTTCTCTCAAATCTAAAAATATGATGTCTACTACTAGACCTCTTTAACTACTCCATATCGACTTATTTGGCCCTTCTAAAATAGCTAGTTATAGAGGAAATTATTATGCTTTTGTGATAGTTGATGATTTTTAAAGATTTACTTGGGTTTTGATCATAAAACATAAGAATGATGTTTTAAAAAGATTTGCTAGTTTTGTAAAAAGAGTTCAAAATGAAAAAGAGTTTTTAATTACTAAAATTAGGAGTGACCATGGAGGAGAATTCGATAGTGTTGCCTTTGAAAAATTTTGTGAAGATAATGGTTTTTCTCATGACTTCTCCTTTCCAAGGACTCCTCAACAAAACGGTGTGGTTGAAAGGAAAAATCGTACTTTACAAGAATTTGCTAGATCAATGTTAAATTGGTATGATTTACCTAAATATTTTTGGGCGGAAGCCATTAATACCGCTTGTTATATTTTAAATAGAGTTTTAATTAGACCTTCACTAGATAAAACTCCTTATGAACTTTGGCATAACAAAATTCCAAATGTTAGGTATTTCAATGTTTTTGGTCTCAAATGTTTTATTTTGAACAACAAAGAAAACGTTGAAAAATTTGATTCAAAAACGGATATTGGTATTTTTCTTGGTTATTCATCTACTAGTAAAGCTTATAGAGTTTTTAATAAGAGAACTTTAGTTATTGAGGAATCTATGCATGTGGTATTTGATGAATCTTGCAATAATATTTCTAATGAGCCTATTTGTACGGATGATTTAGAAAGAAATTTTGGAGATTTACTTGTTAATGACAAAGGCAAAGAAATTGGTTAAAGTAAAGGAGAGGTGAGCTTAAAGGAGGAAGGTTCTTCATCAATGCCAAAAGAATGAAGGTATGCCTTATCTCATCCCAAGGACTAGATTCTTGGTGATCTCGAACAAGGTGTGAAAACTCGTTCTTCTATTAATTTATTTAATAATCTTGCTTTTGTTTCTCAAATTGAACCAAAAAGTCTTAAGGATGTCGAAAATGATGAGTTTTGGATTTTAGCACAAGAACTAAATCAATTTGAGAGGAACAAAGTTTGGGAATTAATCCCTAGGCCCTCTAATACTTCTATTATTGGAACAAAATGGATTTTTAGAAATAAAATGGATGAAAATGGAAATATCATTCTAAATAAAGCTAGGCTTGTAGCTCAAGGTTATTGTCAATAGGAAGGCATAGATTATGAAGAAACTTTTGCACCCGTGCTAGATTAGAAGCTATTAGAATGTTACTTGCTTTTGCTTCTTACAAAAATTTTGTATTGTATCACATGGATGTGAAAAAGTGCATTTTTGAATGGTTATATTATGGAGGAAGTTTATGTAGAACAACCTCCCGGATTTAAAAATGTAGAATTTCCTCGTCATGTCTATAAGTTGAAAAAGGCTCTTTATGGCTTAAAACAAGCTCCAAGAGCTTGGTATGATAGACTTAGTAATTTTCTTATTGGGAATGATTTTAAAATGCGTAAACTAACACTACACTCTTTATTAAGATTAAAGAAAACGAGATGCTATTAGTGCAAATATATGTGGATGATATCATATTTGGTTCTACTAATCCTTCCTCATGTGAAGAATTTTCTAAATGTATGCATAGTGAGTTTGAGATGAGTATGATGGGAGAACTTCGTTTCTTTCTTGGACTCCAAATCAAACAACTCAAAGATGGTATCTTCATCAATCAAGAGAAATACACTAAAGATTTGCTCAAAAGGTTCAAGTTAAATGGAGGTAAAATTGCAAGAACTCCCATGAGCACATCCACTAAACTTGACAAGGATGAAAAAGGTAAAAGTGTGAATATTAAAGCTTATCGAGGTATGATTGGATCTTTACTTTACTTGACCGCTAGTAGACCCGATATTATGTTTAGTGTATGTCTTTGTGCTAGATTTCAATCTTGTCCTAAGAAATCTCATTTACATGCCGAAGAGAATATTTAAATATTTGCTTGGAACTATTGATTTAGGATTGTCGTATCCTAGAAACGTTGAATTTAAATTGGTAGGATATTCTGATGCGGATTTTGCCGGAAGCTTACTTGATCGTAAAAGTACTAGTGGAACTTGTCAATTTCTTGGTAGTTCTTTAGTTTCTTGGTTTAGTAAAAAGCAAAATTTGGTTGCCTTATCTACTATCGAAGCGGAATATATTGCGGTTGCTAGTTGTTGTGCTCAAATTCTTTGGATGAAACAAACTCTTTGTGATTTTGGATTAAAGTTTGATAGTGTGCCTATATTTTGTGATAATACAAGTGCTATTAATTTAACCAAAAATCCTATTCATCATTCTAGAGCTAAACATATTGATAAGATAAGGAATCAACTACAAGGGGAATAAGATTCGGATTACCTTGTTGATCGAATATCTCAAGACAAGAACATTTTGTTTGAGATTCGAATCACTCCAGAAGCAAGATCGATCATGTCTAGCTTCAATGATTCTTGTTGATCAAATATCTCAAGACAAGAACACTTGTTTGAGATTCGAATCACTCCACAAGCAAGATTGATCATGTCGAGCTTGAATGATTCTACATGCAACCTAAACTACATAGAGTTGCAAAGAAACTTAGCCATTGGCTAAAGAAAAGCACAAATGCTTCTTTTACTATATCTTCTAAGTCTTATTACAAATACAACATAAAAGGCTTTATATAGCCTCAAAAATGAAACTACTAAAGGCATTCCAAGAGTTGTAACATTCACACTTTATGGCCATAATTAGCCATTATGTAATTGTAACCTAAAGTAACTAAATAGTCTTAAAATACAATAATGAAATACAATAACTCTAAATTGTAATCCACCCAAAATTTATCCTATGAAACTTTATTCTTCTTCAATGTTGCATGAATTGAAATATCTTTTGATGATTTCAACAATATTTTCTTCACATATTCATTGAAGCATATGTTATGATTGATGTCTCTTGGTTCATATCATTCTCCACTTCTTCAAGAGGATTCGTCCTCGAATCTACTTGTGTAATTTTGCTGCAAAAAAATAAGTTATGGAAATACGTAGGACCTCACAACACTCTTTCACGAGTATATGCTCAAGGAATTTTAGGCCACTCTTTTTACACACGTTTACACAAATGAAGCTCTCATTCTCACCTCTCATTCTCACCTCTCAAAATTGTAAATAGAGCAAAAATTGAATTTTGAACTTTGGGTCGATTAAAAACTAAAAAGATAAAAATAAATAAAAATCAAATTGAGAAGAAACGCAAAGGAAACATATATCCGATCTTGAGCCTGAAGCTCTGATACCAAATGATATGATAAGGAATCAATACAAGGGGAATAAGATTCGGATTACCTTGTCGATCGAATATCTCAAGCCAAGAACACTTTGTTTGAGATTCGAATCACTCCAGAAGCAAGATCGATCATGTCTAGCTTCAATGATTCTTGTTGATCAAATATCTCAAGACAAGAACACTTGTTTGAGATTCGAATCACTCCACAAACAAGATTGATCATGTCGAGCTTGAATGATTCTACATGCAACCTAAACTACATAGAGTTGCAAAGAAACTTAGCCATTGGCTAAAGAAAAGCACAAATGCTTCTTTT
>NW_019268517.1:5569734-5572357 GCF_002738365.1 Cucurbita moschata
ATAACTCTAAATTGTAATCCACCCAAAATTTATCATATGAAACTTTATTCTTCTTCAATGTTGCATGAATTGAAATATCTTTTGATGATTTCAACAATATTTTCTTCACATCTTCATTGAAGCATATGTTATGATTGATGTCTCTTGGTTCATATCACATATTGACATTAGACATCACTTTATTAGAGAGCATGTGCAAAATGGACATATTATTCTTGATTTTGTAAACTCTAATAATCAACTAGCCGATATTTTCACCAAGCCATTGAATGAAGAAATTTTTTGCAAAAATAGGCTTGAGCTTGGTATTATTCGTTGTGATATATCTTGAATTTTATAATCTTGTTTATAATTATTGAATGCATGTTTTTAGGGGGAGCCATTATGTCATTCTTAAATGTATTCTTTTTCGATTGTTCTTTTTGATGATTACAAAGGGGGAGAAAATTAAGAAAAATATTCTCTAAGTTTGTTGTTTTATAATTTATGAATCATTTACTTGTTGTGATGTTTCATAATTTCTTGAGGCATTAATATAGGGGAAAATATGCTCTTGAGTGAAATTTATGATAATATATTAGTATATATTGATATTATTACATGGATGGTGTATTACCTTGGTTTTTATGAATTTTTCTTGAAATGGTTTGTCATCATAAAAAGGGGGAGATTGTTGGCTTATTGGTCCTTGATCTCACATTAATTAATTTCAATCAATTAATTGATTGATGTTTTGATGATAACAAACCTACTTTTAATTATTAACTATTTCCAGTTTTTTGAATTCACAGTATAAGGTCGGGAATAACGATTACAACGACTTTTCAATTACTCAAATCAGAGCTAAAACGAAGAAATTAGAGTCGAGACAACATACCCGACGTGATGATGTGGCAGCAAAATCAAAATGATGGACAAATCAAAATATATCAAAGTATGACATTTATAATGTTGGAAGAGTAACAAATGGTGGAGTTTTTCTTATTATTATATTTCTAAATGAAATTATTTTTACAAAATATAAATTTGAATCTAACCGTTACTCAAATCGATTTTTATTATTACTATATTATATTATTATATTTTAAAATTTTGGAAAGGATTGAGTTTGCTCTTGAACTCGTAAAAAGAGCGGTGTAGCGGTTTGGCTCTGATCCGTGGAAAGAGTCGAGAAAGTTCTTTATTCAAATTTCCAAGAGGCGCTTGGGGAGGAGTAGGTCGAGTTTCACCGAACCACTATAAAATTAGGGTGTCATTTTCTCTAACTCTTTCCTATTTAATTTCAAAATTATTATTATGATTTATTGCATGTTCTACTTGATTATTGTTTTGACTTGAATTATTTTTGTAACGACCCTAAATTTCCACATATCTAGAGTCGCCACTAACGTCTCATGCTCATCTCTAATGCAGAATAAAAATCTAAGCATGCTCATTTTTAATAGCGGAAAAATTTAAAACTTCAGAATTCATTAAAACTTTGGAAAACATTGCCGGACTTACGTGTTTCAAACATTGAGCTAGAGTTCCAAAAAGAAAAGAAAATAAAATAAAACGACTACAAATTAATTAATATAAATGAATGAATTGCAAACGCCCTATTCTAACTAAGACTAGGAATTAAATATGCATCTATCCTATGCACGCGCCACAGTCTCTGATCACGATGCCACCGTCAACCGTACATGGGCGCCTTGCCCTTACCTGAAAAAAACAATATGGCACACGGCCTGAGTATTTCGAAGAAATACTCAGTAAGTGACCCCACTATAGGGGCCATGCTAATGCAAACACATGCAATCATGAATAGGGATCTATCTCTAATCATCTTAGGGGTGGCCTCCAGTCTCGGAAAAATTGGATGTGTAGTACTTCCCTACACACGACTCACACGTGCGAGTGTGAGTCCCCAGGGCGCTCGCACACCCCCTGGACCCTCTGGTCAAGCTAATCTGTAGCGACATCCGGAGGTCAGCGGAACCCCATAGTGTCATGCGCCTCATGAACACCCTCATCTGTGTGCTTTCGCACCTGTGCGCTTTCGTGCTCATCATAAGGTGCGCGTCCGCACTCATCATCTCTAGGGGAAGTAGCCCTATGCTTATGAACATACAAAATGCATGAGGTCCCTCTAAATCCATCGTAATGTCTCTTCTGACACAACCCTCTAGTCTCATCTCTTTGTTACTCTAGGTAACGCATACTCGTGGATATTTATATTAATATCATTTTCATGCTCTTAGGGTTGTGTCCTACGTCGATCTAACGACATGATGCAATATGGCACTCATCATCATCTAGCATGCTCAATATGGAAAACATCATCATATTAAGGTAAAAATCATGCAATCATCATGCTCATCATAATGCCACAACGTGCGTCAAACATATCAAGCGTCACTCAACAAATTATGTATATACCGCACATATCATCAAGCATCATAATCCACACATCATCATAACTCATAGAATTATTTAGCCTATTCTATAGTAAGACCACTTACTTGGTTGGCCTTGGCCGAAGTACTCCCTAAATCGCTAAACGTAAGCTCCCGTTCCGTGAGAGCCGCTCCCTACGTCCTCGGGGTTTGTTTCCTATCACACCGTCCACCACTTTCCGTTA
>NW_019268517.1:5573375-5578315 GCF_002738365.1 Cucurbita moschata
TTGAGGTTTGGGCCGCTGAAGTTGGGCTGGGCCGAAGGTAGAGGCCAAGGGAGGAACGGGCTGGCTCTCCTGGGTTCTGGGTTCGGGTTGACCCGGATCCGTGGATCTCGTCTTCCTTACCCGACTTCGGCCGATTTTCCGGCGAGCTTTCTCTCTCTTTCCCGCGGCGTTTCCGTTGCCGATTTCGGTCCTCTTCCTTCCCTTTTCCTCTTTGTTTGTCGTCCTTCTTTCTTTTCTGGGAGTTTTGCGGCCTAAAAGCTCCTAAAAGCCATGGATCTAAGAATCGATTAAGAAACCTAATCTTTCCGACCTCGGTTACCGACGACGACGCTTAGGAAATAACACAAAACGCACCCTGAGTTATTGTGCTTTCGTTAGGGATCCCTCTTATGGTGGTAACAGGCCGTTTGGTGTTACTTTGAGGGTGGTTTGAGGGCTCGTCGGAGAAACTGGACACTCGCCGACGTTTGTCCGAAATCTCTCTCTCTCTCTCCAAATTTTCTCTCTTTTCTCCCTTTGCAGGTCTCTGAAACTTTGCAGGGTGTCGTGGGTTGAGGGTGGGCGTGCTGTGGCCGTGGTTTCGCGTGGGTTCCGCGAAACTCGGTGGTCGCCGGAAAACTCGCGGGTTTTCCGGCGACTGAGTTTTTATTTATTTATTTATTTATTTATTTATTTATTTATTTATTTATTTTTATTATAAGTATATATATTCCTTCCTTTCTTTCCCGGGTCGTTACAATTTTGTTCTAGTAATTATCATCTTCTACTTATTTGTAAAAAGTTTAATCATTAAAAAAAATTATTCACGTTTAAACACTTTTACCATTAAAACCCTATTCACCCCCCTCTAGGGTTGCCATACCGATCCAACACACATGTGCTTGACATCCCCAAATTCTGAAGTGACGTAAACTACCTTTACGCCCTTTCCATAACTCATATCGTTTTCTAACTTATCATAGCCTTAACGTTCTTATACCTATCACAGACATATCATTACATGAACGTACCTTAGTCATATCATCACAAGAACTTAACCTAACGCTATCGTTCTATCAATTCTAACGTTATCGTTCTATCAATCCTAACGCTATCGTTCTATCAATCTATCACAACCTATCCCTTTCTACCCGTAACCTAACCGTATTCTTTCATCAATCTCTCTTATCCATATCACTCCGGTATGTAACCTAACCTTAACGTTTCATGAATGTATTTTACTCCTATCGTTACATTTCGTTTTGTGCATCCTTCTCGTATCCTATCTCAAGCTTATCATTGAACACATCGTACCGTAATTATTATCAAACAATTCACGTATTATAACATATACATAACAAATATCGATCCACAGACAATTCACACATATCAATATATATGACATGTGCAGAACCACGGGGCACGTGTCAACAACAAATATAACCATGCCGATAGTAAGATCACTTACCTGGCTAGCTTAAGTCGTTGTCACAAATATATCATTAATGAATGTTCGATTCCGTCCTTTGGAATCCGAGTCAACCTATATGAGCCCATGACATCAGTTTCAGGTTTGAACTCTACAACATTATTTTTTCTAATTTACATTGGAAGAGTGTTAAAAATCTTGAAATGTTATATATCTATAATTATATTTTTATTAAAGATCTTATCTTTCATGGTTATGTTGTATAAGAGAGTAGATACGGCTATTTCAAGCTATTCTCCACTTTACTCTCTCTGTATTTACCTTTACTGCTCTCTGTATTATCTTTCCCTCTATATTTAGTTTGTGGTTTTGAATTTCGTGATCTTCTCTTTTGATCGGTTGCACTTTGTTCTCATGTATTCCTAATTAATTTCTATTGATCTTTGTTTCCAAATCTTTCCTTATCTCAGCATTTACTGTTCACAAATTTTGTCAGTCATTCTATTTTTAATCTATTCATTTGGCTACTGATATAAATTTAATCTAATATTACTAATGTGACGCGATTTTCTAGAATTCATATAAATGATTGACATTTAGTTTCTAAATCAAAGCTAAACCATTGTAAGAATTCGAAGATCTAACTATAATTGGCTGTGATTTCTAAAAAAACAAGGGGATAAAAGAAAATAAAGATTTAATATATACCTTATTGATTAGATCTATCTTCACGTAAATCTAGCTTTTTTTTTTGTTGCAATAACGGTTGCTTTCTGGCTTAAGTATGGGTTGAGGAATTATAACGGTGGGATTGGATGAGAGGTTAGTGGAGAGAAGTGGGGAAATGTTGGTTTATTTTGTTTATTTATTTATTTATTATTATTTATTTAACCATTTTTTTATAATTATTTTTATTTCTTTATTTCTTTATTTATTTTTGGGCTATGACCGAATCCTTGGAGCGCTCGCTTGGACCTTCTAATCAAGCTAATTTGTAACGACATCTGGAAGTCAGCGGAACCCCATAGTGTCATGAATGGCTAATTATCATAGGTTTAATGTATGGAGTACAACTGCGAGTATAAACTATTTATTGGGCTATTTTTCTTGAGGCTTCAACTCTAGCCCATAAAGGAGAGTCTTAAAATATAAATATATCTAAGAATAGCTCAACAATCCTTACATTTGTGTAGATCGAGGTAGGTCTTAAACAAAGATACTCTAATTTTCCACACGTTAATAACTTCGCCTACGAATGGTTTTAATGTTGGCTTGGTTGAATGACTTGTATGATGTATGAATGACGAATTTTTCAAGATTGTTTGATGTGTTTTATGTTGTGTTATGTTATGTTTATGCAATGATACAAGATGTACTATAATATGATTATGTCATGTTATGGAACTATGTTGTGATATTAATATTGCATGATGCACGAACCTCCATATATTACACTACATAAACTGTTTTTTGCAAATACTTGTGTTTAGAACTTGCATGTAGAGTCATTCAAGTGGTATTGATCAAACCTCTTGTTGGAGTGATTCGAATCACGAGTTTTCTTTACTCTTGATCTTGATCATTAAGGTTGTGAATGTTTGCTGAATTCACCATACCTAAATGGGGGTGAGAGTGCTCTTATTTATAATCATTTACAGAATACAGAAATATGGTAAATTACAAATAATATGGAAATAGCAATAAAAGGAAAGAATAATAAATAAATACAATATATTTGCCTTTAATTCTTGGGCAAATATGGTAACCCGTAATGTAAGGCAAATATAGATATTTGCCTTATACCGAACGGTCAACTATCCTTAACACCCCCCCGCAAGCTGAGCGTCGGATTTGAACGAACGTGAAGCTTGGATCTGAAAAATTCAAACAGAGGTCGAGAAATACTCTTTGTGAAGATGTCAGCAACTTGGAGATGAGAGGGTACATATTGTGTGCGAAGTTTGCCAGCGCTAACAAGTTCTCGAAGGAAATGATAATTTAGTTCAACATGTTTGGCCCGCTTGTGAGAAACGGGATTAGAGCTAAAAAAAATAGCACTTTTGTTGTCAAATAAAAGTAAGGGCTGCTGTGAAATAGGGACCTTGAGGTCATGCAAAAGATGCGTAACCCAAAGAAGTTCAGCAGCAGTTGTGGCAAGAGCACGATACTCAGATTCACAGCTGGAGCGTGAGACAGTAGGTTGCTTTTTGGCACTCCAAGAAACGAGATTGTTACCAAGATAAATAGAATAGCCGGATGTAGAACGACGAGTATCAGGACAACCAGCCCAGTCAGCATCCGAATAAGCGACTAGCGTACTAGGAACAGTGGATGGACGAAAGGTAAGATCAAAGTGGAGTGTTCCTTTGACATAGCGAAGAATATGTTTGACAGCAAGAAAGTGATCTGCAGTAGGGGCATGCAAGAATTGACTGACAAAATTGACAGCATAGGCAATATCTGGACGCGTAATAGTCAAGTACTGAAGGGCGCCAACAAGAGATCTGTAGAGAGTAGGATCAGAGAAAGGAGGACCATCAGCAGTCAGGTGTTGAGAAACAACCATAGGAGTGTGAACTGGTTTGCTATCGAGCAACTGAGCACGAGTAAGAATATCTCGAGCATATTTTAACTGACTAATAAAGAGACCATCAGGAGTGGATGAAGCTTCAAGACCAAGAACGTAACTGAGAGAACCCAAATCTTTGGTAGCAAACTCAGAATGAAGCTTGCGAGTAAAGCTGTCAATAAGAGATGAGTTGTTGCCGGTAACAATAATGTCATCAACATAAAGAAGCAAATAGATAAGGTTAGATTGCTGATGAAAGACAAAAAGGGACGTGTCAGCGCGACTACAAGAAAACCCAAGTGTGAGAAGAAATGAGCTAAAATGCTGAAACCAAGCACGAGGAGCTTGCTTTAAGCCATAGAGGGCTTTCTTTAATAGACAAACATGAGTGGAAAATCGAGGATCAATATACCTAGGAGGTTATTCCATATGAACATGTTCAGTAAGAGTTCCATTGAGAAAAGCATTCTTGACATCAAGTTGTCGAAGAGGCCATTTATTTGTGACTGCAATAGAAAGCACAACACGGACAGTGGTAGCTTTGACAACCGGACTGAAAGTGTCAGTGTAGTCAAGACCAGAAACCTGAGTATAACCTTTGGCAACAAGACGAGCCTTGAAACGCTCGACGAATCCATCAAGCAAATATTTAATACGAAACACCCATTTAGAGCCCACGATGTTGGTGTTGGCAGGGCGAGGAACCAAAGTCCAAGTATCATTTTGTTGTAACGCTCGAATTTCTTCGTCCATGGCAGCCACCCAAGCAGGATTCTTAGCTGCAGATTTGAATCCTTTTGGCTCAGTGGATGCAAGAAGAGCAGAAAGAAGTCCAGATGAGCCCAAAATACCAAGGTTTGCTGGATGACGAGTCTTGAATATACCAGCTTTGGATCGTGTGATCATAGGATGAGTGCCCAAAGAAGAGAAATCAGCAGGAGGTTCAATAGAGGTCGAATTAGA
>NW_019268517.1:5580556-5589253 GCF_002738365.1 Cucurbita moschata
TGTCATATATATTGATATGTGTGAATTGTCTGTGGATCGATATGCTTCCTATATGTTATGTTATGTTATAATATGTGGTTTGTATGATAATAACAATGGTATGATGTGCTCAAGGATATGTTTGAGATAGGGTACAAGAAGGATGCACAAAACGAAATGTAACGATAGGAGTAAGATACGTTCATGAAACGTTAGAGTTAGGTTACATACTGAAGTGCTATGGATAGGAGAGATTGATGAAAGAATACGGTTAGGTTATGGGTAGAAAGGGATAGGTTTGTGATAGATTGATAGAACGATAGCGTTAGGGTACGTTCTTGTGACGATATGACTAAGATATGTCACGTAATGCTATGTCTGTGATAGGTATAAGAACGTTAAGACTATGGTAAGTTAGAGAACGATATGACTATGAAGTGTTTACGTGATATGATACATTGTATGCTAGATTATTGTGCTTAAGTACGAAATCATGTGAACGTGAATGTATGTTATTTATGCTGCTTAGTTGATGTGATATGAATGCATGTGACGATGTGTGGCCCTTGTACGANCATAAAGAAGCAAATAGATAAGGTTAGATTGCTGATGAAAGACAAAAAGGGACGTGTCAGCGCGACTACAAGAAAACCCAAGTGTGAGAAGAAATGAGCTAAAATGCTGAAACCAAGCACGAGGAGCTTGCTTTAAGCCATAGAGGGCTTTCTTTAATAGACAAACATGAGTGGAAAATCGAGGATCAATATACCTAGGAGGTTATTCCATATGAACATGTTCAGTAAGAGTTCCATTGAGAAAAGCATTCTTGACATCAAGTTGTCGAAGAGGCCATTTATTTGTGACTGCAATAGAAAGCACAACACGGACAGTGGTAGCTTTGACAACCGGACTGAAAGTGTCAGTGTAGTCAAGACCAGAAACCTGAGTATAACCTTTGGCAACAAGACGAGCCTTGAAACGCTCGACGAATCCATCAAGCAAATATTTAATACGAAACACCCATTTAGAGCCCACGATGTTGGTGTTGGCAGGGCGAGGAACCAAAGTCCAAGTATCATTTTGTTGTAACGCTCGAATTTCTTCGTCCATGGCAGCCACCCAAGCAGGATTCTTAGCTGCAGATTTGAATCCTTTTGGCTCAGTGGATGCAAGAAGAGCAGAAAGAAGTCCAGATGAGCCCAAAATACCAAGGTTTGCTGGATGACGAGTCTTGAATATACCAGCTTTGGATCGTGTGATCATAGGATGAGTGCCCAAAGAAGAGAAATCAGCAGGAGGTTCAATAGAGGTCGAATTAGAAGTCGAAGGTGGCAAAGTGGAACCTGCAAGAGAAGTATCAATCTGCACAGACTCATCTACAAGGTCAGAACAAATATCACACGGGGATGAACTGGATCGAGGAATGTGCGGTGATGAAGTGGTAGGGGGGATGAATCAATATGATGAAGATGTGGTTCCAAGAAATTTGAAATAGGAATAGAGGAAAGAGGTTGGGCCTGGGAGCTAGGGATAGTAGGAAAGTGAGTTTCATCAAATTGAGCATGGCAGGTGATATATAGCTTAGTGGTGGCGGGATCAAGACAACGGAACCGTTTATGAGCAGGACTATAACCCAAAAAAATACAAGGAATACTGCGGGGAGAAAGCTTGTTAGGCATATAATCACACAAATAAGGATAAACACGACAACCAAAGGGATGAAAATTATCATAATGTGGAGTGTAGTCATAAAGGAGTTCAAAGGGTGACTTACCTCCAAGAAGTGGTGGAGAAGAACAGTAGAAGATTTCAAAAGCCATTGAAAAGAAAGGATCCGGGTTGCTAAACCAAAATGGCTCTGATACCATGTGAATGTTTGCTGAATCCACCACACCTAAATGGGGGTGAGAGTGCTCTTATTTATAATCATTACAGAATACAGAAATAAGGTAAATTACAAATAATATGAAAATAACAATAAAAGGAAAGAATAATAAATAAATACAATATATTTGCCTTTAATAAGAGGGCAAATATGGTAACCCGTAATGTAAGGCAAATATAGATATTTGCCTTATAACGAACGGTCAACTATCCTTAACAAAGGTAATCCAAATCTTATTCTCCTTGTATTGATTCCTTATCCATATCATTTTGGTATCAAAGCTTTGGGCTCAAGATCGGATATATTTTTTGTTGCGCTTATCTATTTTAATTCTCTTATAATTTTTTTTTCTCAGTTTGTGTAGAATGTTCATCTTCTATCACAAAAATATATAACAAAAAAAAAAGTGAGGGTCGTCGGTAGAGCCGAAAACTCCAGCACCGGAGTTTTCACTCGCACACAACCCATAAAGGGCAGCTGAGGGCGGGGATGCCACAAATCGCGTCCCCGACCATCCGCCACCCTGGGAGAACCTACAAAGAAACGAAAACAGTGAAAAGAAAACGAGAAGGAACAGAAAAACGACGAAACTCCGGCAAAGCCGAACCATACGAATCGACGTCAAAACCCCCATTTTACACCACAAAAGTAACCTCAGAACCCTTTGTACACCTCAGGAGTAGGTTTTAGACGAGTCCCTTACGCTGAACACCGTCGGCAAGGAAGACATAACGGCGGACTTCCGAGCTTCTCCAGATCTGGGAGTGTGAGGTCCTTACCAACGAAATCTGTACCAAAACAGGGTTAGGGTGAACCGGCCCATCACCACGCACGGCCCGTCACCCGCGAATGGCCCGTCACCCGCGAATGGCCCGTCACCCGTGTGCGATCCGTTAACCCGTGCCTCGACCCAAGACTCCTACACACGCGCCGCTCTCTGATTTTGCCACGTGGAATGTCTGCAGCGCGGCTCCTCTCGGTGTCGGTGGCTTAATCGGCTCGGCGGCGGCTCCTTGGCTCCGGCGGCTTATTCGGCTCGAAAAACTTGTTTTCAGCCCGTTTGAAACCGTTCTGACCCTCCCGGACCTGGTTTCGACCCTTTTTAAGGTAAAATGGAACATTTTAAGGTCGTATTTCATAAATTTCAGTTGGGAATTTATTATTATTTGTTAAATACTAACGAAAGTGACTAATGAACCAATAAGAACCAACCACCAACGAAAGCGTAGAACGTCCATGAGAAGCTAGGAGCTTACGTTATATTATAGGGAGTACTTCGGCTAAGGCCTACCAAGTAAGTGGCTCACCCGTCGTAGGTTACGCGTTAATTGTTGTATGTTGGCACGTGCCTGTGGATAGGCACGTGTCATTAAATTGTATGCTAGCTTAATATGCTTAAGTACGAAATCATGTGAACGTGAATGTATGTTATGTATGCTGCTTTGTTGATGTGATATGTTATGCATGTGACGATGTGTGGCCCTTGTACGATTATGGTTTGTTTGTATGAATATTTGAATGTAACTGTATGAATTGTATGACATGAAATATGGTAAATTGCATGAAACATAACCCCGCTAGGAATATGTATGACATGTAACGAAATGAGAATGAGAATGACATGTAAGCATGAAAACGTGACACGGGGTTATGTTCATTAATGATAACTGTAGGACTAGTGGGACCTCATGCATATTGTGTGTTCATGCATTTGGGGGGATACCCCTACCCCATTACGAGGGTACGGACGCGTACATCCAATGGCAGGACAACGATCGTCATGCCTTGCATAGCGCTGCCGTGACGCATCTAGTTTTAAGGTGTCCCGGTATAAGGGGCTCCAAGAGTATGCCCACCGGCTAGGGACAGTGGCTCAATGGTGTGCGAACTAGCTGGTGAGCCCATACTCGCATGTATGGGCTGCGTGTAGAGTATATGGTACACGTTCACGATTACCTGTTAGGATTACAACGTAGGAAAAACGAAACGAAAGATAGGTCCCATCATTTCATTGCATGTGTTTGTCGCATAACCTCGATAGGGAGTCACTTACTGAGTATTCTAGAAGTACTCAAGCCTCGTGCTACTTTACTTTTGTAGATAAGGGCAAGGCATCTATGTGATAACGACGGCGGCATCGTACATCCCAGGACCGTGGCACATGCATAGGGTAGTTGTTTGTTTTTGTCCATTTCGTAGTCTAGGCTTAATTTGGTTGCATCATTAGTATAGGTTAGTATAGGTTAAAATGTATTTGCATAATAAACCATAGGGTAGAATAAAACATTCATTTTGGACTGTTAAACTTCGATAACATGAAACTCATCCTTGTTTCAAATGAAAACGAGTTTACATAAGATATTAAAAGAATGAAAATTTGTAATATAAACAAAACTCTATCGAAACTCTCTATAGCAATCACTGTGCTGCTTATGATGTCTTTGCCTTTACCTAAAAAATAGAAAATATTGAGTACGAAACATATTTAGTAAATAATCATACTTCTAGGCTGAGGAGATACAATCATAAACAATGAAGAAGTGCCTAGAGTTATTCCAAGCTTAAGGTTTGTGTGTTATTTCTCAATCTCCATACTATCATTTATTTTATTTCTAGCCAACGCCAATTTGGAGAACACGATGAAGAAAAAAGAAAATAGAGGAAGTCGATTTGGAGTTAGTTTTGGAACTATTCCTCGACGAGTAGGATAAAACGAAATAAACTCAAGAAATTTAGTGAACCCTGCACATGTCATTGTTATGACTGTTTGATGTATTATGTGATGCTATGCTATGTTATAAATTACACTATGTCCTATTATGTTCTGTTATAAGCTATGCTATAATCCGACTATACCATGTTACCATGTTGTGGAATTATATTTATGATATTGATGATATGATTCATAAAACTCCATACGCCAAGCTATGTAAATTATGTTAATTAGGAAAGATATGACAATTATTACGTATGCATGTCTCAAAGACTTGTTATGTCATAAATGAATGAATTTATGACTTGAATCATAAACTTTTGCCATGGTTTTAAGCTAATCCCTCCTCCTCCCTTCAATCTCTCACCACTCCTTCCCTAAAAATAAATCTGTCAACAAATCACGAATCTCTTTTCTGTCAAAACAACGGCAGATTTTCCCAGAATTCTTCCTTCCTACAAAAACAAATAGAAAAAGAAAGCAAAAGGAGGAGATATGTTATTTGAAGAGGTCAGTATGTTAAATCTTCCTTTTATTTTATTAAATAATATTATTTTGGTTACAATTATTTAGTTTTGAATTAGAGATTAAATGAAAAGAATTCTGTATGAGTTTAGGAAATCAAAACAAATTATATTTTAGATCTACTCAATTGTTGCAATGATTTATGATTTAGATCTATGAATTGTTGCAATGATTTAGGTTGTAATTTTATATGAATTATAGGAAAAGAATATAACAAATGAATGATTAAATTAGAAGCTAAGAATATAATTGTTAACTAAATAAGAAAGAAGACAAAGGAAATAAGAAAAAATGAGATAGAGAAAGAAATATAGAACACTGTTAACTAAAAAGAAAAATAATAATAAAAATAAAAAGAGAAGATTTGGAAGTAGGAATATATTAACAAAATTGAATAATACCTTCTTAAAAATAATTACAGAATAAGAGGGACGATTGGGGAAAGATTTGTTGAACAGGATTTAACAGTAAAACAGAAAATATCATAGTGCAGTGAGCTCTTTTAAATTTTGTCGAACACGAAATATCATAATTTTACGATTGCCAATCTAAATTAGAGAAATAATTTTATAGAGTTCAAACTTGACACATGAACTCATATAGGTCGACTCGGATTTCAAAGGACGGAATCAAACTTTCATTAAAGATATATTTGTGACAACGACTTAAGCTAGCCAGGTAAGTGACCTTACTATTGGCATGGTTATATTTGATGTTGACACGTGCCCTGTGGTTCTGTACGTGTCATATATATTGATATGTGTGAATTGTCTGTGGATCGATATGCTTCCTATATGTTATGTTATGTTATAATATGTGGTTTGTATGATAATAACAATGGTATGATGTGCTCAAGGATATGTTTGAGATAGGGTACAAGAAGGATGCACAAAACGAAATGTAACGATAGGAGTAAGATACGTTCATGAAACGTTAGAGTTAGGTTACATACTGAAGTGCTATGGATAGGAGAGATTGATGAAAGAATACGGTTAGGTTATGGGTAGAAAGGGATAGGTTTGTGATAGATTGATAGAACGATAGCGTTAGGGTACGTTCTTGTGACGATATGACTAAGATATGTCACGTAATGCTATGTCTGTGATAGGTATAAGAACGTTAAGACTATGGTAAGTTAGAGAACGATATGACTATGAAGTGTTTACGTGATATGATACATTGTATGCTAGATTATTGTGCTTAAGTACGAAATCATGTGAACGTGAATGTATGTTATTTATGCTGCTTAGTTGATGTGATATGAATGCATGTGACGATGTGTGGCCCTTGTACGATTATGGCTTGTTGTATGAGTATTGGAATGTAACTGAATGAATTGTATGACATGAAATACGGTAAATTGCATGATACATAACCCCGCTAGGAATATGTATGATATGTAACGAAATGAGAATGAGAATGACACGTAAGCATGAAAACGTGACACGGGGTTATGTTCATTAAATGATGAGTGTAGGACTAGTGGGACCTCATGCATATTGTGTGATCATGCATTTGGGGGGATACCCCTATCCCATCACGAGGGTACAGACACGTACATCCAAATGGCAGGACAACGATTGTTATGCCCTGCATAGCGTTGCCATGACGGTTTTAGTTTTAACGGGTCCCGGTGGGGCCCCAGAGCATGCCCACCGACTAGGGACAGTGGCCCAGCAGTGTGCGAACTAGCTAGTGAGCCCATACTCGCACGTATGGGCTGCATGTAGAGTATATGGTACACGTCCACGATTACCTGTTAGGATTACACCGTAGGGAAAACGAAACGAAACGAAACGAAAGATAGGTCCCATCATTTCATTACATGTGATTGTTGACTTTAACCCCAATAGTGGAGTCACTTACTGAGTATTTCTTTAAATACTCAAGCCATGTGCTACTACATTTTTCAGGTTAAGGCAAGGCATTTCTGTACGGCTGACGACGGCATCGCAACTCGAGATCATGGCACATGCATAGGATAGTGGCATTTATTTTCTTAGACTTAGGATAGAATAGGATGTTTTAAACTTAAACGCTTGTTTATTTTATTTCGAGTCTTTTGTTGTGTCGTTTTAAAGATGTTTTCGAAACACGTAAGTCCATGGCTGTGTTTTAAGTTAAAAGTTATGTTTTATGGAATGTAAATGAAGTCTTCTGCATTCAATATTTATGGTACGTATACAGTAGCGACCTTAAATTAAGTAGAAAATTTTGGGTCGTTACAGTTCATATTCTATCACAAAAATAAATAACAAAAAAAAAAATACATTTCCTATGTTCTTTAAAGTGTTAGATCGGGATCTTATCAACACTTTGCTCTTCTTTAAGATCTTCTAAATCAATTTTCTTGTTGGTAAATTGATTAGATTTTGCCGATTAGAAGAAAAAAAAAACAACCATTGAAAGAATGCAAGCTTATTGATGTTAAATGTCTTTCTTCTTTCCTCTTGATTATTATACATAACTCTCATATGTTACTACGTCTAAATTAGTCCTTAATGATTTTCTTTCTTTAATTCGTTTCTTTGTCGTTATTTGGATTGCTCCGTCAATACCCTTGTTTATGTGTTGAGTGTGCTGTCTATTCACTTTGAATTGCACTTAGCTCTATAACATAGCTTGTCTCACATCCCAATTTATTTTTTGGAGTGTGATTTGTGTGTGCTCAATTGTGAGGGTGAGTTTGTAAGGGAGTGACACATTGATTAGAGTGTTGAGTGCTAAACACGAGTGAACTACATTTACAAGTGAATACACGTGAGGGAGCGCTTGTGAGGTCCTTTTTTTTTTTACCTTTCTTGTAGCATGGAAAATCCAGACGACAATACTGACATTACTGGTGCATGATTGAGAGAAGAACAACAACGAATCATGGAAAGACTAATTCGAGGAATAGAAGAGTTGACTGATCGAATAGGAAGATTGGAGATTCAAAATCAAGCTCGACAGAGGATTCCACTACCTACGCCCTCAACCGATACATATGAGGGCAACAATTTTAATCACCACGAGGATAATCCACATGCGGTTGGTCATGGCTTGATGCGAGGGAGAGACCATGGAAGAAGGTATCATAATTTACAACAACGAGTTCCTTATGATGATAGAACTGATCGTAACGTGGGGAGCATCAAATTAAAACTTTCCAAGTTTTATGGCAAAACCGATCCAGAGGAGTACCTTCAATGGGAGAAAAAGGTGGAGTCGGTGTTCAATTGTCATAATTTTAGTGATGAAAAGAAGGTACTATGATGCATTGCTCAATTCAAACAATATGCTCAAATTTGGTGGGATAAATTGATGTCAAGTAGGAGAAGAAATCTTGAAGCACCAATTGATTCATGGGTCGAGTTCAAAGAATCCATGAGGAAGCGTTTTGTTCCACAATATTTTCAACGGGACATGGCGCAAAAGCTTCAAGCATTGAAACAAGGACGCAAATCTGTGGAAAATTATTACAAGGAGATGGATACATTGATGGATCGCCTTGAACTCAATGAGGACATGGAGGCTCTCATGGCGAGGTTTCTTAATGGGTTAAACACAGAGATTGCAGACAAGACTGATTTACAGCCTTATTCTAATATTGAGG
>NW_019268517.1:5589263-5601605 GCF_002738365.1 Cucurbita moschata
TGAACGTGAATGTATGTTATTTATGCTGCTTAGTTGATGTGATATGAATGCATGTGACGATGTGTGGCCCTTGTACGATTATGGCTTGTTGTATGAGTATTGGAATGTAACTGAATGAATTGTATGACATGAAATACGGTAAATTGCATGATACATAACCCCGCTAGGAATATGTATGATATGTAACGAAATGAGAATGAGAATGACACGTAAGCATGAAAACGTGACACGGGGTTATGTTCATTAAATGATGAGTGTAGGACTAGTGGGACCTCATGCATATTGTGTGATCATGCATTTGGGGGGATACCCCTATCCCATCACGAGGGTACAGACACGTACATCCAAATGGCAGGACAACGATTGTTATGCCCTGCATAGCGTTGCCATGACGGTTTTAGTTTTAACGGGTCCCGGTGGGGCCCCAGAGCATGCCCACCGACTAGGGACAGTGGCCCAGCAGTGTGCGAACTAGCTAGTGAGCCCATACTCGCACGTATGGGCTGCATGTAGAGTATATGGTACACGTCCACGATTACCTGTTAGGATTACACCGTAGGGAAAACGAAACGAAACGAAACGAAAGATAGGTCCCATCATTTCATTACATGTGATTGTTGACTTTAACCCCAATAGTGGAGTCACTTACTGAGTATTTCTTTAAATACTCAAGCCATGTGCTACTACATTTTTCAGGTTAAGGCAAGGCATTTCTGTACGGCTGACGACGGCATCGCAACTCGAGATCATGGCACATGCATAGGATAGTGGCATTTATTTTCTTAGACTTAGGATAGAATAGGATGTTTTAAACTTAAACGCTTGTTTATTTTATTTCGAGTCTTTTGTTGTGTCGTTTTAAAGATGTTTTCGAAACACGTAAGTCCATGGCTGTGTTTTAAGTTAAAAGTTATGTTTTATGGAATGTAAATGAAGTCTTCTGCATTCAATATTTATGGTACGTATACAGTAGCGACCTTAAATTAAGTAGAAAATTTTGGGTCGTTACAGTTCATATTCTATCACAAAAATAAATAACAAAAAAAAAAATACATTTCCTATGTTCTTTAAAGTGTTAGATCGGGATCTTATCAACACTTTGCTCTTCTTTAAGATCTTCTAAATCAATTTTCTTGTTGGTAAATTGATTAGATTTTGCCGATTAGAAGAAAAAAAAAACAACCATTGAAAGAATGCAAGCTTATTGATGTTAAATGTCTTTCTTCTTTCCTCTTGATTATTATACATAACTCTCATATGTTACTACGTCTAAATTAGTCCTTAATGATTTTCTTTCTTTAATTCGTTTCTTTGTCGTTATTTGGATTGCTCCGTCAATACCCTTGTTTATGTGTTGAGTGTGCTGTCTATTCACTTTGAATTGCACTTAGCTCTATAACATAGCTTGTCTCACATCCCAATTTATTTTTTGGAGTGTGATTTGTGTGTGCTCAATTGTGAGGGTGAGTTTGTAAGGGAGTGACACATTGATTAGAGTGTTGAGTGCTAAACACGAGTGAACTACATTTACAAGTGAATACACGTGAGGGAGCGCTTGTGAGGTCCTTTTTTTTTTTACCTTTCTTGTAGCATGGAAAATCCAGACGACAATACTGACATTACTGGTGCATGATTGAGAGAAGAACAACAACGAATCATGGAAAGACTAATTCGAGGAATAGAAGAGTTGACTGATCGAATAGGAAGATTGGAGATTCAAAATCAAGCTCGACAGAGGATTCCACTACCTACGCCCTCAACCGATACATATGAGGGCAACAATTTTAATCACCACGAGGATAATCCACATGCGGTTGGTCATGGCTTGATGCGAGGGAGAGACCATGGAAGAAGGTATCATAATTTACAACAACGAGTTCCTTATGATGATAGAACTGATCGTAACGTGGGGAGCATCAAATTAAAACTTTCCAAGTTTTATGGCAAAACCGATCCAGAGGAGTACCTTCAATGGGAGAAAAAGGTGGAGTCGGTGTTCAATTGTCATAATTTTAGTGATGAAAAGAAGGTACTATGATGCATTGCTCAATTCAAACAATATGCTCAAATTTGGTGGGATAAATTGATGTCAAGTAGGAGAAGAAATCTTGAAGCACCAATTGATTCATGGGTCGAGTTCAAAGAATCCATGAGGAAGCGTTTTGTTCCACAATATTTTCAACGGGACATGGCGCAAAAGCTTCAAGCATTGAAACAAGGACGCAAATCTGTGGAAAATTATTACAAGGAGATGGATACATTGATGGATCGCCTTGAACTCAATGAGGACATGGAGGCTCTCATGGCGAGGTTTCTTAATGGGTTAAACACAGAGATTGCAGACAAGACTGATTTACAGCCTTATTCTAATATTGAGGAGTTGTTGTACATTGCAATTAAGATCGAGAGGCAAATCCAACGAAGGTCTCAACGGTATTCTTCTAAAACTTTTTCCAATTCTACTTCTACATGGAAAAAGGATAGTAAGAACATTGATTATAAGCATAGAAATCAAGAGATTAATGAGAAGCCTCAAGCTAAATTTGAGAAAGGGGAGAGTTCTAGAACAGGGAAAGAAAATGTAGAAAAGTCTAATGTTTGAAATAGAGATTTAAAGTGTTGGAGATGTCAAGGGGTAGGACACTATAGTAGAGATTGCCCAAATGCAAGAATTATGACCATCAAGGAGGGAGAAATTGTTACGGATGACGCACATGACGACATAAATGAGGAAACTGATGAGAGTGAGGAGTTTAGTGAAGAGGACCCTACACATATATCTTTGGTTACTCGACGATCTCTAAACACCCACATTAAGGAGGACGGTCTAGACCAAAGGGAGAACTTGTTTCAAACTCGGTGTCTTGTTCAATCTGTACCTTGTAGTGTTGTAATTGATAGCGGTAGTTGCACCAATGTTGTGAGTTCCATTCTGGTCAAAAGACTTAATTTAAAGACACAACCACATCTAAGACCCTACAAGCTTCAATGGTTGAATGATTGTGGGGAAGATCGGGTAACTCAACAAACTCTTGTTTCTTTTACTATTGAAAAACATGTTGATGATGTTTTATGTGATGTTGTATTCATGCATGTTGGAGATTTACTACTGGGGAGGCCATGGCAATTTGATCGTCGGGTAATGTATGATGGGTATGTAAATCGATATTCTTTTACTCACAATGGTAAAAAAACTACTCTTGTTCCATTGTCTCCAAAAGATGTATTTATTGATCATTGCAAACTTGAAAAGAAAAGGCAAGAGGCTGATGCAAAAGTAGAGATTGAAAAAGAATCAAGTGAAAAAAAGATCTTGAGGGAAAAGCAAGAGAGTAACACTCAGCCTAGAGAAAAAAAATGAGAGAAAAGCCAAATCAGTAAGCTTGTATGTTAGATCAAGTGAGGCTAGGAATGTTTTGCTTTCTTGATCATTGCAAACTTGAAAAGAAAAGGCAAGAGGCTGATGCAAAAGCAGAGATTGAAAAAGAATCAAGTGAAAAAAAGAGCTTGAGGGAAAAGCAAGAGAGTAACACTCAGCCTAGAGAAAAAAAAAAGAGAGAAAAGCCAAATCAGTAATCTTGTATGTTAGATCAAGTGAGGCTAGGAATGTTTTGCTCTCTATCCAGGCTATTCTTGTACTTATGTGCAAGGGATCTTGTTACTTTACTAACATGCTTAACCCTTCTTTGCCTAATGATTTTGTTGTGCTTTTGCAAGAGTTTGAAGATTTATTTTCCGAGGAGATGCCTAGTAGTTTGCCACCACTTCGAGGGATTGAACACAAGATTGACTTCATTCCTGGCGCGCCCATTCCAAACTGACCAGCTTATAGGATTAATCCAATGGAGACTGAAGAGATACAAAAGCAAGTAAGTGAACTCCTTGCTAAAGGGTATGTACGTGAAAGTTTGAGTCCTTGTTCTGTTCTAGTTATTCTTGTAACTAAGAAAGATGGTTCTTGGTGTATGTGTGTTGATTGTAGGACTATAATCAAGATAACTATAAAGTATAGGCATCCAATTCCCAGATTAGATGATATGCTTGAAGAATTGCATGGATGTAGTCTTTTTACTAAGATTGATTTAAAATCGGGTTATCATCAAATTCGCATGCATATTGGGGATGAGTGGAAAACAGTTTTTAAAACCAAGTATGGTCTTTATGAATGGTTGGTTATGCCTTTTGGATTAACTAATGCACATAGTACATTCATGAGATTAATGAACCATGTCTTACGAGAATACTTAGGTAAGTTTGTGGTTGTTTATTTTGATGACATCCTTGTTTACTCTAAATCTTTAGATGATCATATTACCCATGCGCAATGTTTTGACTACTTTAAGAAACGAATGTTTGTACGTAAATTTAAAGAAATGTAGTTTTTGCATGGAAAAAGTTCACTTTCTTGGGTTTGTAGTTTCATCTAATGGTGTTGAGGTTGATGAGGAGAAAGTGAAGGCTATAAAAGATTGGCCTACACCTAAAAATGTAAGTGAGGTAAGAAGTTTTCATGGTCTTGCAAGTTTCTACGGTGGTTCATTAAGAATTTTAGTACAATTGCTTCACCCTTGAATGAACTTGTTAAGAAAAATGTATCCTTTATATGGGAAAAAGATCAAGAACTTGCTTGTAATACTTTGAAAGAAAAATTGAGTTCTGCTCCCTTGCTTGCATTACCTAATTTTGAGTCTACTTTTGAAATTGAATGTGATGCTAGTGGAGTAGGGATAGGTGCTGTACTAATGCAAAATCAAAGACCTTTAATGTTCTTTAGTGAGAAGTTGACTGGTGCATCTTTGAGGTATCCAACTTATGACAAAGAGCTTTATGCTTTGGTTTGTGCATTGCAAACCTGACAACATTATCTTTGGCCTAAGGAGTTCATTATTCATACGGATCATGAAAGTTTAAAACATTTGAGAGTACAAAATAAACTCAACAGACGACATGCTAAGTGGTTAGAATTTATTGAAACATTTCCTTATGTCATAAAATATAAACAAGGTAAGGAGAACATTGTTGCAGATGCTTTATCACGAAGGTATTTCCTCTTCAATACTTTGAATGCTAGGTTGTTGGGTTTTGAACACATAAAGGATTTGTATCAACATGACATGTTCTTTTTTCCTTTTGTTGAATCTTGTGAAAAAGGACTCATTGTGAATAATTACTTGTTGTTAGATGAATTTTTGTTCCGAAAAGGCAAACTTTGCATACCATCTTGTTCCATCCGTGAGCTACTTGTGAGGGAAGCTCATGGAGGTGGTTTAATGGCACACCATGGAGTTTCTAAAACTTATGATATGCTCTCTGAACATTTTTTTTGGCCTAAAATGAGACATGATGTTCATAAAGTTTGTGCTCGTTGCATAGCATGTAAACAAGCTAAGTCTAGGCTTCAACCACATGGTTTATACTCCCCATTACCGGTTCCTAATGGTCC
Source organism: Cucurbita moschata (assembly GCF_002738365.1). NCBI lineage: Eukaryota > Viridiplantae > Streptophyta > Magnoliopsida > Cucurbitales > Cucurbitaceae > Cucurbita > Cucurbita moschata. The sequence goes on from NW_019268517.1 coordinate 5,594,707, forward strand.
TTGGATTGATATATCAATGGATTTTGTTTTAGGTTTACCTAGGACTAGGAAAGGTTATGATAGCATCTTTGATGTGGTTGATCGATTTAGTAAAATGGCTCATTTTATTCCTTGTCACAAAATTGATGATGCAAAACATATTGCAGACCTGTTCTTTACGGAAGTTGTACGAGTAAGGGCTCATCAGCTAGTTCGCAGACCGCTGGGCCACTTTACTTATCTGGTGGGCATACTCTAGGAGCCCCTTAGGCCGGACACCCGCTAGAACTAGTAACCGTCACGGCAGCGCAATGCAAAGCATAACGATCGTTGTCCTGCAACTGGATGTACGCATCCATACCCTCGTGATGGGATATGGGTACCCCCCAAATGCATGAGCACACATAATGCATGAGGTCCCAAAACTTTTCCATTTTCATTATCCTTTAATACAACCCCACTAGCATTATGTACTTATCATGTCATTTTTCATATTGTTTCAGATATCGTTCATCATTCATAATATATCGTTTCTCATTCTTCAGTTCTCGTATCATACATAATTCTAACGGGGTTATATTTCATGTCATTTATCATAATTTCATGTCATTCATATCATGCTGTATACATACAATTTAAGAGATCTAACATAACGTTCTATGCTTTTATCATAACATTTCATCATATACACATCATACCATGACATATTGCATCACAATGTATCATATCATAAACAAGTCATAACGTAAACACTTCGTAGTCATATCGTCTTCTAACTTATCATAGCCTTAACGTTCTTATACCTATCACAGACATATCATTACGTGAACGTACCTTAGTCATATCATCACAAGAACGTAACCTAACGCTATCGTTCTATCAATCCTAACGCTATCGTTCTATCAATCTATCACAACCTATCACTTTCTACCCGTAACCTAACCGTATTCTTTCATCAATCTCTCTTATCCATATCACTCCGGTATGTAACCTAACCTTAACGTTTCATGAATGTATTTTACTCCTATCGTTACATTTCGTTTTGTGCATCCTTCTCGTATCCTATCTCAAGCTTATCATAGAATACATCGTACCGTAATTATTATCAAACAATTCACGTATTATAACATATACATAACAAATATCGATCCATAGACAATTCACACATATCTATATATATGACACGTGCAGAACCATGGGGCACGTGTCAACAACAAATATAACCATGCCGTGACGGTTCTAGTTTTAACGGGTCCCGGTATAAGGGGCTCCAAGAGTATGCCCACCGGCTAGGGACAGTGGCCCAATGGTGTGCGAACTAGTTGGTGAGCCCATACTCGCACGTATGGGCTGCATGTAGAGTATATGGTACACGTCCACGATTACCTGTTAGGATTACACCGTAGGGAAAATGAAACGAAAGATAGGTCCCATCATTTCATTGCATGTGTTTGTCGCATAACCCTGATAGGAGGTCACTTACTGAGTATTCTAGAAATACTCAAGCCTCGTGCTACTTTACTTTTGTAGATAAGGGCAAGGCATCCATGTGACAATGACGGCGGCATCGTACATCCCAGGACCGTGGCACATGCATAGAGTAGTTGTTTATTTTTTTCCATTTCGTAGTCTAGGCTTAATTTGGTTGCATCATTAGTATAGGTTAGTATAGATTGAAATTTATTTGCATAATAAACCATAGGGTAGAATAAAACATTCATTTTGGACTGTTAAACTTCGATAACATGAAACTCATCCTTGTTTCAAATGAAAACGAGTTTGCATAAGATATTAAAAGAATGAAAATATTTAGTATAAACAAAACTCTATCGAAACTCTCTATAGCAATCACTGTGCTGCTTAAGATGTCTTTGCCTTTACTAAAAAATAGAAAATATTGAGTATGAAACATATTTAGTAAATAATCATACTTCTAGTGTGAATGTTTGCTGAATCCACCACACCTAAATGGGGTGAGAGTTCTCTTATTTATAATCATTTTCAGAATACAGAAATATGGTAAATTACAAATATTATGGAAATAGTAATAAAAGGAAAGAATAATAAATGAATGCAATATATTTGCCTTTAATAAGAGGGCAAATATGGTAACCCGTAATGTAAGGCAAATATCTAGATATTTGCCTTATAGTGACGGTCAACTATCCTTAACACCCCCCCGCAAGCTGAGCGTCGGATTTGAACGAACGTAAAGCTTGGATCTGAAAAATTCAAAGAGAGGTCGAGAAATACTCTTTGTGAAGATGTCAGCAACTTGGAGATGAGAGGGTACATATTGTGTGCGAAGTTTGCCAGCGATAACAAGTTCTCGAAGGAAATGATAATCTAGTTCAACATGTTTGGCCCGCTTGTGAGAAACGGGATTAGAGCTAAAAAAAATAGCACTTTTGTTGTCACATAAGAGTAAGGGCTGCTTTGAAATAGGGACCTTGAGATCATGCAAAAGATGCGTAACCCAAAGAAGTTCAGCAGCAGTTGTGGCAAGAGCACGATACTCAGATTCACAGCTGGAGCGTGAGACAGTAGGTTGCTTTTTGGCACTCCAAGAAACCAGATTGTTACCAAGATAAATAGAATAGCCAGATGTAGAACGACGAGTATCAGGACAACCAGCCCAGTCAGCATCCGAATAAGCGACTAGCGTACTAGGAACATTGGATGGACGAAAGGTAAGACCAAAATGGAGTGTTCCTTTGACATAGCGAAGAATACGTTTGACAGCAAGAAAGTGATCTGCAGTAGGGGCATGCAAGAATTGACTGACAGAATTGACAGCATAGGCAATATCTGGACGTGTAATAGTCAAGTACTGAAGGGCGCTAACAAGAGATCTGTAGAGAGTAGGATCAGAGAAAGGAGAACCATCAGCAGTCAGGTGTTGAGAAACAACCATGGGAGTGTGAACTGGTTTGCTATCGAGCAACTGAGCACGAGTAAGAATATCTCGAGCATATTTTAACTGACTAATAAAGAGACCATCAGGAGTGGGTGAAGCTTCAAGACCAAGAAAGTAACTGAGAGAACCCAAATCTTTGGTAGCAAACTCAGAATGAAGCTTGCGAGTAAAGCTGTCAATAAGAGATGAGTTGTTGCCGGTAACAATAATGTCATCAACATAAAGAAGCAAATAGATAATGTTAGATTGCTGATGAAAGACAAAAAGGGACGTGTCAGCGCGACTGCAAGAAAACCCAAGTGTGAGAAGAAATGAGCTAAAACGCTGAAACCAAGCACGAGGAGCTTGCTTTAAACCATAGAGGGCTTTCTTTAATAGGCAAACATGAGTGGGAAATCGAGGATCAATATACCCAGGAGGTTGTTCCATTGAAAAGAAAAGATCTAGGTTGCTAAACCAAAATGGCTCTGATACCATGTGAATGTTTGCTGAATCCACCACACCTAAATGGGGGTGAGAGTTCTCTTATTTATAATCATTTTCAGAATACAGAAATATGGTAAATTACAAATATTATGGAAATAGTAATAAAAGGAAAGAATAATAAATGAATGCAATATATTAGCCTTTAATAAGAGGGCAAATATGGTAACCCGTAATGTAAGGCAAATATCTAGATATTTGCCTTATAGTGACAGTCAACTATCCTTAACATCTAGGCTGAGGAGATACAATCATAAACAATGAAGAAGTGCCTAGAGTTATTCCAAGCTTAAGGTTTGTGTGTTATTTCTCAATCTCCAAGAACAAATTGAGCCCTCTCCCAAATCTTTCATTTGAAATTGTGTCTCTAGCCAATGCTTAATGTCAGTCAGAAATCCCACATCATTTCCAATGAGTAAGATATGGTCAATGTACAACACCAGGAAAGCTACTGTAGAGTTGACTATTCTTTTATAAACACAAGGTTCGTCAACATTCTGTTTAAAGCCATAAGATTTGATCGCATTATCAAACTTTATATTCCAGGATCGAGATGCTTGCTTCAACCCATAAATGGATCTTTTAAGCTTGCAAACCCTTTACTCGTGATCCTATTCAATGAACCCCTCTGGTTGAGCCATATAGATACTCTCTTCAAGATTGCTATTTAAAAAGGCTGTCTTAACATTCATTTGCCAAATTTCATAATCATAAAATGTGGCAATAGACAAGAGTATTCTAATCGATTTAAGCATAGCAACAGGAGAGAAGGTTTCTTCATAGTCCACCCCCTCTCTTTGGGTATAATCCTTTGGTACTAGTCGAGCTTTAAAGGTCTGTACCTTACCGGTTTGGTCTCGTTTCCTTTTATAGATCTATTTCAACCAATAGGTTTTACCCCATCTGGTTGATCTACAAGTTTTTAGACTGAATTGAAGTACATTGACTCCATTTCAAGATTCATGGCTTTACCACTGATCTCTATCTTCATCATTCATTGCCTGTTTATAGGTCAATGGATCCTCAACGCCATCATCAGGTATGATGACTTGAGTTTCTGCCAAACCCAAGTAACGATCGGGTTGAGTTATAACCCTCCTACTACGTCGAGGCATTCTCAACACTTGAGAAGGATGTGATTGACCAGAAGTGTCATCTCCATCAACAACTCTTGTTGAAGAACCAGCTTAATCAACAACTCTTATTGTTCTATCAATTGCTTCGTTAGAAATCTCATTTAATACTAGTTTGCTGCGAGGTTGATGATTTCTTACGTGGTCTTCCTCTTAGAATGTAGCGTTTGTTGATACAAACACTCTATTTTCTTGAGGGTCATAAAACAAACCACCTTTCGTCTCTTTGGGGTATCCTATGAATAGAACTAATTTTGAACGACATTCTAATTTCTTGGGATTTTGCAACAACACATTGTTGGGTTATTGACCCTTGATCTCACATTAATTAATTTCAATCAATTAATTGATTGATGTTTTGATGATAACAAACCTACTTTTAATTATTAACTATTTTTAGTTTTTTGAACCGTCCACAGTATAAGGTCGGGAATAACGATTACAACGACTTTTCAATTACTCAAATAAGAGCTAAAACGAAGAAATTAGAGTCGAGACAACATACCCGACGTGATGATGTGGCAGCAAAATCAAAATTATGAACAACTCAAAATATATCAAAGTATGACATTTATAATGTTGGAAGAGTAACAAATGGTGGAGTTTTTCTTATTATTATATTTCTAAAAATTATTTTTATAAAATATAAGTTTGAATCTAACCATTACTCACATCGATTTTTATTTATTACTATATTATATTATTATATATTATATTTTAAAATTTGGTAGTTACTCACATAATTTTTATTATTATTATATTATTATATTTATAATAAATTTTAAATTTTCATTTGACCGTTACTCACATAACTTTTTATTATTATTATATTAAAAATTTTAAATAAATGAATTTGGAAAATTTTCTTATTTATTTACTTTTAATCTCCACCATCCGTTATTCCTAACACAATCCAATGGTCAATATTAATTCCTACATTTTGCCATTTTTTCTCTTCTATATAAACTTATCTTCCCCCACATTTTAAAATACACAACTTACATACATTCTCATTTGTTCAAAGTCTCCTTTGTTGCTCTCTCCAAGCCTACAAGTTTATTTCTCTTCATCTTATTCTTGAGAGGGATTATTATTGTATTGTGAGGAAATAGTTGTGAGTGTCCCAAATTGTAAATCTACTCTTTGAGAGAGATGTGGTGTGTTATTATCAAACTCAAATACTTGTACCGGTTTGATCCTGCACCGTGGAAAGAATTGAGTTTGCTCTTGAACTCGTAAAAAGAGCGGTGTAGCAGTTTGACTCTGATCCGTGGAAAGAGTTGAGAAAGTTCTTTATTCAAATTCCCAAGAGGCGCTTGGGGAGTGGAGTAGGTTGAGTTTGACCGAACCACTATAAAATTACGGTGTCATTTTCTCTAACTCTTTCCTATTTAATTTCAAAATTATTATTGTGATTTATTGCATGTTCTACTTGATTATTGTTTTGACTTGAATTATTTTGTTCTAGTAATTATCATCTTCTACTTCTTTGTAAAAAGTTTAATCATTAAAAAAAATTAATCACGTTTAAACACTTTTACCGTTAAAACCCTATTCACCCCCATACCGATCCAACACACATGTGCTTGACATCCCCAAATTCTGAAGTGACGTAAACTACCTTTACGCCCTTTCCATAACTCATATCGTTTTCTAACTTATCATAGCCTTAACGTTCTTATACATATCACAGACATATCATTACGTGATCGTACCTTAGTCATATCATCACAAGAACGTAACCTAACGCTATCGTTCTACCAATCCTAACGCTATCGTTCTATCAATCTATCACAACCTATCCCTTTCTACCCGTAACCTAACCGTATTCTTTCATCAATCTCTCTTATCCATATCACTCCGGTATGTAACCTAACCTTAACGTTTCATGAATGTATTTTACTCCTATCGTTACATTTCGTTTTATGCATCCTTCTCGTATCCTATCTCAAGCTTATCATTGAACACATCGTACTGTAATTATTATCAAACAATTCACGTATTATAACATATACATAACAAATATCGATCCACAGACAATTCACACATATCAATATATATGACACGTGCAGAACCACGGGGCACGTGTCAACAACAAATATAACCATGCCGATAGTAAAGTCACTTACCTGGCTAGCTTAAGTCGTTGTAACAAATGTGATGTGATTTGCTAGGATTCATATAAATGATTGACATTTAGTTTCTAACTCAAAGCTAAACCATTGTAAGAATTCGAAGATCTAACTATAATTGGCTGTGATTTCTAAAAAAAAACAATAGGATAAAAGAAAATGAAGATTTAATATATACCTTATTGATCAGATCTATTTTCACGTAAATCTCCCCGTGAATTACAACTCTCTCTCTCTCTCTTTTTTTTTTTTTTT
>NW_019268517.1:5601615-5680838 GCF_002738365.1 Cucurbita moschata
TTTTTTTTTTTTTTTTTGTCAAGTAAATCTGACTATTATTATTATTATTATTATTATTTTGGAGTAACTATTGCTTTCTCGCTTAAGGATTGGTTAAGGAATTATAATTGTGGGAAGGGATGAGGTTAGCAAAGAGAAGTGGGGAAATGTTGTTTTATTTTGTTTATTTATTTATAATTATTTTTATTTCTTTATTTCATTATTTATTTTTGGGCTATTACAAAATCCTTCGGGCGCTTGCTTGGACCCTCTAATCAAGCTAATTTGTAACGTCGTCTGGAAGTCAGCGGCACCCCATAGTGTCATGTACTATTCAAACTTGATAGCTTGGCTAATTATCATAGGTTTAAACTATTTATTGGTCTATTTTTCTTGAGGCTTGAACTCTAGTTGACCAAGGAGAGACTTGAAATATAAATATATCTAAGAATAGTTCAACATTCCTCACATTTGTGTAGATCAAGGTAGGTCTTAAACAAAGATACTCTAATTTTTCATACGTTAATAACTTCGCCTACGAAATGGCTTTAATGTTGACTTGGTTGGATGACCTGTACGATGTATGAATGACAAATTTTTCATGATTGTTTGATGTGTTTTATGTTATGTTATGTTTATGCAATGATACAAGATGTACTATAATATGATTATGTCATGTTATGGAACTATGTTGTGATATTAATATTGCATGATGCACGAACCTCCATATATTACACTACATAAACTACGATATCATGTCCGTCATGATATTATGCACGCTCCTTTCCCTCCATAGCTTCTGCCAACGTGAGCGCAAGCTAGCCCAACAAGTAGACTTAGAGGATACGTATATGAGTCTGCTAGGTGGATCTATGTCTGCATGTGTAGAGAAATATTACACATTCAACTCTATCAAGACTGAAAAGTAGAGATCGTTGCATGTATTAGCATTTTCCGACAGCAACAGTGTGATTATTTACTGAGTACTTTTTAAATTATCAAACCAAGTGCTATTTTTTTCAGGTGAAGGTAAAACAACCATGTAGTGTCACTATGTAGGCTATGAGAAGGAAGTTATGATAGTTGCATTTTCTATTCAAGTTATAGCCCTTTTGTTAGATGTTAAAATTAGTTACTTAGCATTAATGTTTAAAATGTTAATGTTGACAAAAAAAAAAAAATATGGAAGTCTCCATTTTATGGAAATGTCAATGTCAATGTCAATAGATAATTTTGAATAAAAATATATATAAAACAAAAATAATAATAAATTAAATTAGTAAAAAAAAACCTATTTTACGATTTTAAATATATTAAAATACATATTATTAACTCGAGATAAAAGAGCCATATGATGATGTAATTAATATGAATTTTAAAGTTTAACAATTCAAAAATTATGAAAAGGTTGTAATGAATAATTATTAGAAAAAAAAATTAATTGCCCAACTTAGTGAACCAGAAATTTTTCATCATCTTTTTCAAAATTAAAGTTCGATCTATAAATAATTAAATAAAGAAAGAAAGAAAAAGAAAAAGAAAAAGAAAAAGAAAAAGAAAAATGTAAGAATTATCTCTCCAATTTGCTTTTCATTGACCGTGACAGAGAGTATTGACAAGGACCATTATATTCTTTTTTCATTAAAATGTCCATATTTAATATTGTCAACCAAAATCCACCTTTTAATAGTATTGTATAAAAATTTACCTTATATTTAATAAAAATATCAACACATCATATTAATAATAATCCTCTTCCTCGTTTAAAATAGTAAATTCTTATACGACAGTTTAAATATTCTTACAAATTTTTCAAAAGTTTCCATACCCTACGAGATATCACGTCGAATTGGAAAAGAGAACAAAACATTTCTTAAAATAATATGGAAACATGTCTGACAGACACATTTTAAAACAGTGAGACTGACGGCGATACGTAATGGGCCAAAGTAGATAATCCCTGCTAACGGGAGCTTAGGCTATTACAAATGGTATCAGAGCCAGACACCGAGCGGTGTGCCAACAAAGACGCTGGCCCCTAAGGGGGTGGATTGTGAGATCCCACGTCAGTTGGAGAGGAGAACGAAGCATTCTTTATAGGAATGTGAAAACCTCTCCCTAACAAACATGTTTTAAAATCGTAAGGCTGACGACGATACATAACGAGTCAAAACAAATAATATCTACTAGCCGCATACTAGGACTGTTACACTGACATCCATATTTTCATTAAATTGAGGTCTCTATATTTTTCGTCAACATCGTCATTTAAAACTTGAGTGTTAATATTACTCTTTTTAATATTTCGTCACGAAAAATTTGAAGTTAAAGGTTTTTTATGATTTCATACAAGTAACACAGGTGAAACAAGATTTGAGGTTTCAAACATATGTATCGTCAAATTTGTAATAAGACACAAGAGAACAGACAAACATATACATCGTCATTGCATTGTAATGAAACTATAAAACGATGGTGGAATTCTGAGAAGATTTTCAAACCCATCATAACACGACGTACAACCAAACTGATTATTTAAACACGATATTGAAATGAAAAATTGAAGAAGAAACTAGAAAGGAAAATGAAAGGATTTGGTTTCAAGTAGGGCATTGGAAGCCTGACGGAACCTTCTTTCCACAGTAGTTCAAAAGCAAGCTGAGGGAAATTGAGAGGTCAATCTGGAGACCCAAAGCTTTGGCCTTCACCGCAGTGCAAAGGCACACAGCAGCTTCCAGGTCAACAAGGCCTTGGATTAGGGTGCAGCATGGGGATTTTGGTGGTGAGCCGATCACTATGTGCACTAGACCGTCCAGCAAGTCGGCACAAACGCCGAGCTTGAGGGTGTCCCTGGGGTACTTGAGAAGTGATGGTGGCTGCCTTGAAGGGGTGGGCTTGTGGGGCTTGGGTCGCGGCGGTGGGCAAGGGACATAGGTGGAGCTGACCATAGTGAAGAAGAGGAGGTTGACGAGGAGGAGGAGGGCAATGGGTGAAGAGAGCTTGGAAGCCATTGGTGGAGAGATATTGAAGGGTTTCTAGGTTTGTGCGATGGCTTGTGAAGAATTATGAGAAGGGTTACGGTTTTTATAGATGAGGTTTGGGAATTTGTTGTATTTTAAGACAAAAATTCCTTTAAATTGCTGGATACAAAACACCCAACTTTTTCATTTACTTTATTAAGTTTTAAGGAATTGATTTGAGAGATATGGGTTTTCAATTAGTTTGTCTGTTTCTAAAATATTATAAAAATGTCAAATGGCCTGCAAAATAGACCAAGTGATGTTTGATAATAAGATATCAAATATTTTTAAAATAAATTACTGTGGTACGTATGGTTGGAAAATAATATTTGATAGAAGCCCTTCAAGACAAGTGGGTAATAGATGATATTCTAGAAATTATTTTTAGCACAATAATAGGTAACAAATTATTTTTAGACAAGTGGGAAAATAATTATTTTACTGTGGTTGCCATGGCTTTCTAACGCTGCATGGGTAACAAATTTTGTTTTGTTAACTTATTTGATTCGGTGGTGTGTTTCTCGTATTTTATTTTTTATTCACTCATTCCCATTAAGGTTTAGCTTCTCCTTTAGTCTCAAGTTAATGTTTTATGTAACGATCCTAAATTTCTACATACTCAGAGTCGCTACTAAGTCTCATGCTTGTCTCTTAAATGCGGAATATAGCTCTTAGATACTCATCATAAATAACGAAAATTTAACACACATTCAGAACACATTTTCGGTCTTACGTGTTTCAAAACATAACGTTGGAATTTAAAATTAAAAAAAAAGACAATTACAAATGAAATAATTTAAATAATGAAATAAAAGTGTTCTATACTGACCTAAGACTAAGAATTTAAACATGCAGCTACCCTATGCACGTGCCACAGTATCTATTTTCGATGTCGTCGTCGTCCGTACATGGGCATCTTGTCTTTACCTGAAAAATGATATGTGGCACACGGCCTAAGTATTTCGAAAAATACTCAGTAAGTCACCCACTATAGGGGTCATGCTGAGGCAAACACATGCAATAAGCTCTTGGGATCGAGCTCTAGCGCATCTAGGAGTGACCTCCAATCTCGAACAAATTGGATGTGTAGTACTTCTTTACCCACGACCCACACGTGCGAGTGTGAATCCGTAATAACCCGAAATTTTCTACTTAATTTAATGTCGCTACTGTATACGTACCATAAACATTGAATGCAGAAAATTTCATTTAAATTTCACAAAACATATCCTTTATCTTAAAACACAGCCTTGGACTTGCGTGTTTTGAAAACATCTTTAAAACGACGAGACAAAAGACACGAAATAAAATAAATATGCGTTTAAGTTTAAAACATTCTACTCTAGCCTAAATCTAAGAAAATAAATACCACTATTCTATGCATGTGCACTGGTCTCGAGTTGCGATGCCGTCGTCAGCTGTACATGAATGTCTTGCCTTAACCTGAAAAATGTAGTAGCACATTGTTTGAGTATTTAAAGAAATACTTGGTAAGTGACCCCACGATTGGGGTTAAATGCAACAATCACATGCAATGAAATGATGGGCTTATCTTTCATTTCGTTTCGTTTTCCCTACGGTGCTGTCCTAACGGATATTTTGGACGTGTACCATATACTTTACACACAGCCCATACGTGCGAGTATGGGCTCACCAGCTAGTTCGCAGACCGCTGGGTCACTTTCCTTATCCGGTGGGCATACTCTAGGAGCCCTTTAGACTGGACACCCGCTAGAACTAGTTGTTGATTATGGAGCCTGAGGCTTATTTATAGCTTGGTCAAAGGTTATATCTGGTTAAGCTATATTTGGTAAAGCTATATCCGGTAAAGCTATATATAGTAAATAGTTATATATAGTAGATGGTTAAATCGGGTAAAGCTATATATAGTAAATAGCTATATATAGTAGATGGTTAAATCGGGTAAAGCTATATATAGTAAATAGCTATATATAGTAGATGGCTAAATCTGGTAAAGCTATATATAGTAAACTAAACTATATATATATCCCGTCTGGTAGAGCTTTGAGATGTACTTTCTATTCTCTGTACTCTCTCTTGTTGTACATACCTGAAGTCATCAATAAAAAAATCCTTTTAGCCAGAGTTCTCCTTGCAATTTTCTCTATCCCATAGATCGAGCGTGTGCGTTGTTGTGCGATCCTAACAACTGGTATCAGAGCTAGACAAAATTCACCACGATCTATGAAGATGGAAAGTTCAAAGATTGGAATTGAGAAGTTCGATGGATCTGATTTCGGTTTCTAGAAGATGCAAATTGAAGATTATCTGTACCAGAAAGATCTTCATGAACCTTTGTTGGGGGTGAAGCCAGATACCATGACCACGGAATAGTGGAAGCTCAAGGATCAACAAGCCTTGGGGCTTATCTTGTTGACGCTATCCAGAAACGTGGCGTTCAACATTATCAAGGAGAAGACAACATCAAATCCGATGAAGGCGCTGTCGAATATGTACGAAAAACCGTCGGCTATGAACAAGGTGTATTTGATGCATAGATTGTCCAATCTACAGATGTCTGAAGGTGGACGTGTTGCTGATCATATAAATGAATTCAATATGATCATAAGTCAACTGAGTTCGGTGGAAATTAATTTCGAAGATGATATTAAAGCGTTGAATTTGATGTCATCCTTTCCCGAGTCATGGGATACTTTTGTTGCCGCAATCAGCAGCTCCCGAGGATCTGATAAACTGAAGTTTGGTAAAATTCGAGATGTAGTTCTCAGCGAAAGTATTCGCAAACAAGAAACTGGAGATTCATCAGGCAATGCTCTCAGTGTTGATCGAAGGGGAAGAAGTAAACCGAAGGGCCCAAACAAAGCGCAATCAAAATCAAAGAACCGAGAAAAATCTCCAAATAAACCAAACGTAATGTGTTGGAATTGTGGAGAAAAATGTCACTTTCGGACAGGTTGTACAAGACCAAAGAGGAAGCAGAATCACAAATCTGGAGATGATGATGATTCTATAAATTCAGCAGAAGACATTGTGGATGCTCTAATCCTTAGTGCGGACAGTTCGATTGAATCCTGGATTTTAGATTCAGGTGCATCTTTTCATTCATCTCCAAATAAAGAGTTGTTTCGGAATTTCAAGTCTGGAAATTTGGAGAAGGTGTATCTTGCCGACAACAAAGATTTGGAGATTAAAGAAAAAGGAGATGTCTGCATAAAAACTTCGGCAGAAAATCAGTGGACATTAAAGGATGTCAGATATATTCCTGCTCTCAAAAGAAACTTGATCTCTATTGGTCAGTTGGATAGCAGAGGTTATGCAACAAAGTTAAGGAAGGGTTCGTGGAAGATTATGAAGGGTGGTACGGTAGTAGCACGTGGCTCAAAATCTGGAACCCTATACACCATTGCAGGGTGTATGAACATAGCTGCTGTTGCTGAGAGTGCTTCAAATTCAAGTCTACAGCACAATAGACTTGAACCTATGAGCGGAAAGGAATGAAGAGGCTGGCTGCGAAAGAAGTTTTAGAAGGTCTGAAATCCGTTGATGTGGTTCGTTGTGAGAACTACGTTATGAGCAAGCAGAAACGAGTTAGCTTCACAAGGACCGTCAGAGAATTGAAGAAAGTGCGGTTGGAAATGGAACCAAATGTGGAGCAAGGTTCCAAGACCACGAAACAAGTGGGAGTTGAGCTTGAGTGCACGGAAACTCACCTAGTGATGTTGTAGCAAATACTCAAGAAACTCGTGAGACTACTGCTGAGGAACCAGATGTGGAGCAAGGTTCCAAGACAACAAAGCAAGTGGGAGTTGAGGTTGAGTTGCGGAGAAAATCACCAAATGATCTTGTAGCAGATACTCAACAAACTCCTGAGATTGTTGCGAAAGAATCAGCAGTGGAGCAAGTGACACTTGAACTGGTGTTGAGAAGATCATCCTGTACTATCAGAGTACCAGATATGCATGTACCTTCATTACACTATCTGTTGCTGATGAAAGGGAACCACAACCCTTTGATGAGACCCTACAGTTGGAGGATACAACCAAGTGGGAGCAAGCCGTGGATGATGAGACGTCTAGGCTTCAAAAATGCATTGTACTAAGGCTGAGTACGTGGCAATGGTTGAAGCTGAAAAGAAGACGATATGAATGACTGACTATCTGAAAGAATGGGCAAGAAGTAGCATGAAGATATTCTTTACAGAGATAGTCAGAGTGTCAAACAGTTGGCGAAGGAACCTGGTCTATCATTTAAGGAGAAAACACAGAAGACGATACCATTTCACTCGCAGGTTAGTGAAAGATGGTGATGTGTTTGGAGAAGATAGAGGGTGCAAAGAATCCAGCAAACATGTTGACAAAATGTGTTGATGTTCGAATATTGAGGTTGTGCAAAGCCTCAATTGATATGGTGCCATGAAGACCATGAAGATGCTCATGGTCGTTTGAGAATGAAATTCTTGGTTGACTAGATCATTCTCCAAATGGGAGAATTATTAGGTTATGGAGCCTAATGCTTATATATAGCTTGGTCAACGGTTATATCCGGTAAAGCTATATTTGGTAAAGCTATATATAGTAAATAGCTATATATAGTAGATGGTTAAATCGGGTAAAGCTATATATAGTAAATAGTTATATATAGTAGATGGCTAAATCTGGTAAAGCTATATATAGTAAACTAAACCATATATATATCCCGTCCGGTAGAGCTTTGAGATGTACTTTCTATTCTCTGTACTCTCTTTTGTTGTACATACCTAAAGTCATCAATAAAAAAATCCTTTTAGCAAGAGTTCTCCTTGCAATTTTCTCTATCTCATTCTTTGTGTTTATCTAGATCGAGCGTGTGCGTTGTTGTGCGATCCTAATAACTGGTATCAGAGCTAACGACTGGTATCGATCCCAACACTAGTAACCGTCACGGAAGCGCTATGCAAAGCATAATGATCATTGTCCTAAAACTCGATCTACGCGTTCGTACCCTCGTGATTGGATAGTGGTATCCCCCAAATGCATGAGCACACATAATGCATGAGGTCCCAAACTTTTCCATTTTCATTATCCTTTAATACAACCCCGCTAGCATTATGTACATATCATGTCATTTTTCATAATTTCATGTCATTCATATCATGCTGTATACACACAATTTAAGAGATCTAACATAACGTTCTATGCTTTTATCATAACATTTCATCATATACACATCATACCATGACATATTGCATCACAATGTATCATATCATAAACAAGTCATAACGTAAACACTGCGTAGTCATATCGTCTTCTAACTTATCATAGCCTTAACGTTCTTATACCTATCACAGACATATCATTACGTGAACGTACCTTAGTCATATCATCACAAGAACGTAACCTAACGCTATCGTTCTATCAATCCTAAGCTATCTTTCATCAATCTATCACAACTTATCCCTTTCTACCCATAACCTAACCGTATTCTTTCATCAATCTCTCTTATCCATATCACTCCAGTATGTAACCTAACCTTAACGTTTCATGAATGTATTTTACTCCTATCGTTACATTTCGTTTGGTGCATCCTTCTCATATCCTATCTCAAGCATATCATTGAACACATCGTACCGTAATTATTATCAAACAATTCACATATTATAACATATACATAACAAATAAGAAGCATATCGATCCACAGACAATTCACACATATCAATATATATGACACATGCAGAACCACGGGGCATGTGTCAATAACAAATATAACCATGTCGATAGTAAGGTCACTTACCTGGCTAGCTTAAGTCGTTGTCACAAATATATCTTTCTAGCCAAGGATGGGTTGAGGAATTATAATTCTGGGAAGGGATGGTTAGTGGAGAGAAGTGGAAAAATGTTGTTTTATTTTGTTTATTTATTTATTATTATTATTATCTTAACCATTTTTTTTATAATTATTTTTTATTTGTTTATTTGTTTATTTATTTTTGGGCTATTACAGAATCCTTCGGGCGCTCGCTTGGACCCTCTAATCAAGCTAACTTGTAACGACGTTTGGAAGTCAGCGGAACCCCATAGTGTCATGTACTATTCAAACTTGATAGATTGACTAATTATAATAGGTTTAATGTATGGAGCACAATTGCGAGTATAAACTATTTATTGGGCTTTTTTTCTTGAGGCTTCAACTCTAGCCGAGAAAGCAGAGACTTAAAATATAAATATATCTAAGAATAGCTCAACAATCCTCACATTTGTGTAGATCAAGGTAGGTCTTAAACAAAGATACTCTAATTTTCCATACGTTCATAACTTCGCCTACGAAATGGCTTTAATGTTGGCTTGGTTGAATGACTTGTATGATTTACAAATGACGAATTTTTCATGATTTTTTGATGTGTTTTATGTTATGTTATGTTTACGCAATGATACAAGATGTACTATAATATGATTATGTCATGTTATGGAACTATGTTGTGATATTAATATTGTATGATGCACGAACCTCCACATCTTACACTACATAAACTACGATATCATGTCCGTCGTGATATTATGCACGCTCATTTCCCTCCATAGCTTCTGCCAACGAGAGTGCAAGCTAGCCCAACAAGTAGACTTAGAGGATACTTATACGAGTCTGCTAGGTGGATCTATGTGTGCATGTGTAGAGAAATATTACACATTCAACTCTATCCAGACTGAAAAATAGAGATCGTTGCATGTATTTGCATTTTCCGACCGCAACAGTGTGATTATTTACTGAGTATTTTTTAAATTATCGAACAAAGTGCTATTTTTTTCAGGTGAAGGTAAGACAACCATGTAGTGTCACTATGTAGCCTATGAGAAGGAAGTTATGATAGTTGCATTTTCTATTCAAGTTATAGCCCTTTGGTTAGATATTAAAATTAGTTACTTGACATTAATGTTTAAAATGTTAATGTTAGACAAAAAAATATCGTAGTTTCGATTTTATGGAAATGTCAATGTCAATAGATAATTTTGAAAAAAAATATATAAAACAAAAATAATAATAAATTAAATGAATAAAAAAACCTATTTTACGATTTTAAATATATTAAAATACATACTATTAACTAGAGATAAAAGAGGCATATGATGATGTAATTAATATGAATTTTAAAGTTCAACAATTCAAAAATTATGAAAAGGTTGTAATGAATAATTATTAGAAAAACAAAATTAATTGTCCAACTTAGTGAACCAGAATTATTCATCATCTTTTGCAAAATTAAAATTAAAGTTGGATCTATAAATAATTAAATAAAGAAAGAAAGAAAAGAAAAAGAAAAAGAAAAATGTAGGA
Organism: Cucurbita moschata; assembly: GCF_002738365.1. Taxonomy (NCBI): domain Eukaryota; kingdom Viridiplantae; phylum Streptophyta; class Magnoliopsida; order Cucurbitales; family Cucurbitaceae; genus Cucurbita; species Cucurbita moschata. The sequence continues at coordinate 5,611,905 of NW_019268517.1, forward strand.
ATTATCTCTACAATTTGCTTTTCATTGACCCTGACAGAGAGTATTGACAAGAACCATTATATTCTTTTTTTCATTAATATCCATATCTAATATTGTCAACCAAATCCACTTTTTATGGTATTGTTTAAAAATTGACCTTATATTTAATAAAAATATAGACACATAATATTAATAATAATCCTCTTCCTCGTTTAAAATAATAAATTCTTATATGACGATTTAAATGTTCTTATAAAATTTTCAAAAGTTCCCATAGGCTACGAGATATCACGTCGGGTTGAAGAAGAGAATGAAACATTTCTTAAAATAATGTGAAAACATGTCTCACAGACACATTTAAAAACAGTGAGACTGATGGCGATACGTAATGGGCCAAAGTAGATAATCTCTGCTAACGGGAGCTTAGGCTATTACAAATGGTATCAGAGCCAGACACCGAGCGGTGTGCCAACAAAGACGCTGGCCGCCAAGGGGGTGGATTGTGAGATCCCACGTCAGTTGGAGAGAAGAACGAAGCATTCTTTATAGGAATGTGAAAACCCCTCCCTAACAAACATGTTTTAAAACCGTAAGGCTGACGGCGATACATAACGAGTCAAAACGGATAATATCTACTAGCCGCGTACTTGGGCTGTTACACTGACATCCATATTTTCATTAAATTGAGGTGTCATTTAAAACTTGAGTATTAATATTACTCTCTTTAATATTTCGTCATGAAAATTTTAAAGTTAAAGGTTTATTATGATTTTATGCAAGTAACATAGGTGAAACAAGATTTGAGGTTTCAAACATATGCATCGTCAAATTTGTAATAAGACACAAGAGAACAGACAAACAACGTTGTTTATTTGCAAAAACTACGTACCATTATGTTACATTTCATTGTAATGAAACAATAAAAAGATGGTGGAATTCTGAGAAGATTTCCAAACCCATCATAACATGACGTACGATCAAACTGATTATTTAAACACGATATTGAAATGGAAAATTGAAGAAGAAACCAGAAAGGGAAATGAAAGGATTTGGTTTCAAGTAGGGCATTGGAAGCCAGACGGAACCTTCTTTCCACAGTAGTTCGAAAGCAAGTTGAGGGAAACTGAGAGGTCAATCTGGAGACCCAAGGCTTTGGCCTTCACCGCAGTGCAAAGGCACACAGCAGCTTCTTGGTCAACAAGGTCTTGGATTAGGGTGCAGCATGGGGATTTTGGTGGTGAGCCGATCACTATGTGCACTAGACCGTCCAGCAAGTCGGCACAGACGCCGAGCATGAGGGTGTCCTTGGGGCACTTGAGGAGTGATGGTGGCTGCCTTGAAGGGGTGGGCTTATGGGGCTTGGGTGGCGGCGGTGGGCAAGGGACATAGGTGGAGCTGACCATAGTGAAGAAGAGGAGGTTGACGAGGAGGAGGAGGGCAATGGGTGAAGAGAGCTTGGAAGCCATTAGTGGAGAGATATTGAAGGGTTTGGAGGTTTGTTCGATGGCTTGTGAAGAATTATGAGAAGGGTTAGGGTTTTTATAGATGGGGTTTGGGAATTTGTTGTATTTTGACACAAAAATTCCTTATAAATTGGTGGATACTAAACACCAACTTTTTCATTAAGTTTTGAGGAATTGATTTGAGAGAGATAGGTTTTCAATTAGTTTGTCTGTTTTTAAAATATTATAAAAATGCCAAATGGACCAAGTGATGTTTGATAATAAGATATCAAATATTTTTATAAGAAATTAATGTTGTATGTATGGTTGGAAAATAATATATGATAGAAGCCTTTCAAGACAAGTGGGTAATAGATGATAATCTAGAAATTATTCTATCACAACAATGGGTAACAAATTATTTTTAGACTGCATGGGTAACAAGTGGGTAATAACTATTTTACTGTGGTAGTCATGGCTTTCTAACACTGCATGGGTAACAAATTTTGATTTGTTAACTTATTTGATTGGGTTTGGTGTTTCTTGTATTTTATTTTTTATTCACTCATTCCCATTAAGGTTTAGCTTCTCCTTTAGTCTCAAATTAATGTTTTATGTAACGATCCTAAATTTCTACATATTCAAAGTTGCTACTAAGTCTCATGCTTGTCTCTTAAATGCGGAAAATAGCCCTTAGATACTCATCATAAATAACGGAAAATTTAAAACACATTCAGAACACTTTAAGCTACTATAACACATTGTCGGTCTTACGTGTTTCAAAACATAACGTTGGAATTTAAAATTAAAACAAAAACAAAATGAAATAATTTAAATAATGAAATAAAAGCGTTCTATATTGACCTAAGACTAAGAATTTAAACATGCAACTACCCTATGCACGTGCTACAGTATCTATTTCCGATGTCGTCGTCGTTCGTACATGGGCGTCTTGTCTTTACCTGAAAAATGATATGTGGCACACGGGAATAAGATTCGGATTACCTTGTTGATCGAATATCTCAAGGCAAGAACATTGTTTGAGATTCGAATCACTCCACAAGAAAGATCAATCATGTCTAGCTTGAATGATTCTTGTTGATCAAATATCTCAACGCAAGAACACTTGATTGAGATTCGAATCACTCCACAAAAAAGATTGATCATGTCGAGCTTGAATGATTCTACATGCAATCTAAACTACATAGAATTGCAAAGAAACTTAGCCATTTGCTAAAGAAGTGCACAAATGCTTCTTTTACTATATTTTCCAAGTCTGCTTACAAATATAACATACATGGCTTTATATAGCCTCAAAATGAAACTATTAAAGGCATTTTGTAACATTCATACTTAATGACAATAATTAGCCATTATGTAAATGTAACCTAAAGTAAATAAAATGTCTTAAAATATAATAACTCTAAATTACTCTAAATTGTAACCCACCCAAAATTTACAACAATCAAACTTTATTCTTCTTCAATGTAGCATGAATTGAAATATCTTTTGATAATTTTGACAACTTTTTCTTCACATCTTCATTGAAGTATATTGTATGATTGATGTCTCTTGGTTCATTTCAACACGGCTTGAGTATTTCGAAAAATACTCAGTAAGTCACCCACTATAAGGGTCATGCTGATGCAAACACATGCAACATGCTCTTGGGATCGAGCTCTAGCGCATCTAGGAGTGACCTCCAATCTCGAAAAAATTGGATGTGTAGTACTTCTTTACACACGACCCACACGTGCGAGTGTGAATCTGTAACAACCCGAAATTTTCTACTTAATTTAAGGTTGCTACTGTATACGTACCATAAACATTGAATGCGGAAGACTTCATTTAAATTCCATAAAACATAACATTTATCTTAAAACACAGCCATGGACTTGCGTGTTTTGAAAACATTTTTAAAACGACGCAGCAAAAGACACGAAATAAAATAAATATGCGTTTAAGTTTAAAACATTCTATTCTAGCCTAAGTCTAAGAAAAATAATATGAACCACGACCAATGAAGTTCTATACCTCAAGGTCCAATTACAAGGACGAGAGCTAAGAAGCTACAACAAACCTTACACAGTTATATTCAAGCTATGGTGAGCTCATCAAAGGAAATTCAAGAAGACGCTGGAGACCTCCCTTATATGTTGTGCAAAGTTGAGCTTCAAGAAAGAGATGAATTAAATGTACTTTAAGTTGCATTTAATGAACTCTGCTGAATTTATGAAACTAGTCCAAGGATGAGTCAATAAGCACATTTTATTAATTGCATTATTTAATTATAGTTTAACTATTTGTTTGTCTAGTTTTAAATATAGGAGTTAAGGTTATATTGTAACCCACATAGGTTACTATATTCCACCATTAATGAGCCATTTTAATATGGAGGTCATGAGTATTTTTCATTTACTGGCCCATTTTATTTGGGAGTTATGTATTAGGTTAAGGTTGTAAGGGCTATATAAAGCATTCTTTTCTTTGATTAGACATCAAATTTTGGAATTAAGAATAAAATTTCTACTTTAGCTTTGTTGAAAGCTAAACTTTTTTTGCAAATACTTTGTTTAGAACTTGCATGTAGAGTCATTCAAGTGGTATTGATCAAACCTCTTGTGGAGTGATTCGAATCACGAGTTTAGAAACGAGTTTTCTTTACTCTTTATCTTGATCATCAAGGTAATCCGAATCTTATTCTCCTTGTATTGATTCCTTATCCATATCATTTTGGTATCAAAGCTTTGGGCTCAAGATCGAATATATGTTTTGTTGCGCTTATCTCTTTTAATTCTCTTATAATTTTTTTTTCTCAGTTTGTGTAGAATGTTCATATTCTATCACAAAAATATACAACAAAAAAAAAAGTGAGGGTCGTTGGCAGAGCCGAAAACTCCAGCACCGGAGTTTTCGCTCGCACATGACCCATAAAGGGTGGCTGAGGGCGGGGATGCCACAAATCGCGTCCCCGACCTTCTGCCACCCTGGGAGAACCTACAAAGAAACGAAAACAGTGAAAAGAAAACGAGAAGGAACAGAAAAACAACGAAACTTCGGCGAAGCCGAACCATACGAATCGACGTCAGAACCCCCATTTTACACCACAAAAGTAACCTCATAACCCTTTATACACCTCAGGAGTAGGTTTTAGACGAGTCCCTTACGTTGAACACCGTCGGCAAGGAAGACGGAACGGTGGACTTCTGAGCTTTTCCAGATCTGGGAGTGTGAGGTCCTTACCAACGAAATCTGTACCAAAAACGGGGTTAGGATGAACCGGCCCATCACCGCACACGGCCCGTCACCCGCGAATGACTCGTCACCCATGAGCGATCCGCTAACCCTTGCCTCGACCCGAGACTCCTGCACACGCGTCCCTCTCTGATTGTGCCACGTGGCACGTCTACAGCGCGGCTCCTCTCGGCGTCGGCGGCTTAATCGGCTCGGTGGCGGCTCCTCGGCTCCGGCAACTTATTCGGCTCAGAAAACCTGTTTTCAGCCCGTTTGACACCGTTCCGACCCTCTCGGACCTGGTTTTGGCCCTGTTTAAGGTAAAATAGAACATTTTAAGGTCGTATTTCACAAATTCCAGTTGGGAATTTATTATTATTTATTAAATACTAATAAAAGTGACTAATGAACCAATAGGAACCAACCAGCAACGGAAGCGTAGAACGTCCACGAGGAGCTAGGAGCTTACGTTTTTCTTGGGAGTACTTCGGCTAAGGCCTACCAAGTAAGTGGCTCACCCGTCGTAGGTTACGCGTTAATTGTTGTATGTTGGCACGTGCCCGTGGATATGCACGTGCCCGTGGATATGCATGTATCATTAAATTGTATGCTAGCTTAATGTGCTTAAGTACGAAATCATGTGAATGTGAATGTATGTTATGTATGTTGCTTACTTGATGTGATATGTTATGCATGTGACGATGTGTGGCCCTTGTACAATTATGGCTTGTTTGTATGAATATTTGAATGTAACTGTATGAATTTTATGACATGAAATACGGTAAATTGCATGAAACATAACCCCGCTAGGAATATGTATGACATGTAACGAAATGAGAATGAGAATGACATGTAAGCATGAAAACGTGACACGGGGTTATGTTCATTAATGATAACTATAGGACTAGTGGGACCTCATGCATATTGTGTGTTCATGCATTTGGGGGGATACCCCTACCCCATCACGAGGGTACGAACGCGTACATCCAATGGCAGGACAACGATCATCATGCCTTACATAGCGCTGCCGTGACGGTTCTAGTTTTAACGGGTCCCTGTATAAGGGGCTCTAAGAGTATGCCCACCGGCTAGGGACAGTGGCCCAATGGTGTGCGAACTAGCTGGTGAGCCCATACTCGCACGTATGGGCTGCGTGTAGAGTATATGGTACACGTCCACGATTACCTGTTAGGATTACACCGTAGGGAAAACGAAACAAAAGATAGGTCCCATCATTTCATTGCATGTGTTTGTCGCATAATCCCGATAGGAGGTCACTTACTGAGTATTCTAGAAATACTCAAGCCTCGTGCTACTTTACTTTTGCAGATAAGGGCAAGGCATCCATGTGACAACGACGGCGGCATCGTATATCCCAGGACCGTGGCACATGCATAGAGTAGTTGTTTGTTTTTTTTTCATTTCGTAGTCTAGGCTTAATTTGGTTGCATCATTAGTATAGGTTAGTATAGGTTGAAATGTATTTGCATAATAAACCATAGGGTAGAATAAAACATTCATTTTGGATTGTTAAACTTCGATAACATGAAACTCATCCTTGTTTCAAATGAAAACGAGTTTGCATAAAATATTAAAAGAATGAAAATTTGTAATATAAACAAAACTCTATCGAAACTCTCTATAGCAATCACTGTGTTGCTTATGATGTCTTTGCCTTTACCTAAAAAATAGAAAATATTGAGTATGAAACATATTTAGTAAATAATCATACTTCTAGGGTGAGGAGATACAATCATAAACAATGAAGAAGTGCCTAGAGTTATTCCAAGCTTAAGGTTTGTGTGTTATTTCTCAATCTCCATACTATCATTTATTTTATTTCTAGCCAACGCCAATTTGGAGAACACGATGAAGAAAAAAGAAAATAGAGGAAGTTGATTTGGAGTTAGTTTTGGAACTATTCCTCGACGAGTAGGATAAAACAAACATCAACTCAAGAAATTTAGTGAACCCTGCACATGTCATTGTTATGACTGTTTGCATGTATTATGTGATGCTATGCTATGTTATAAATTACGCTATGTCCTATTATATTCTGTTATAAGCTATGCTATAATACGACTATAACATGTTACCATGTTGTGGAATTATATTTATGATATTGATGATATGATTCATAAAACTCCATACGCAAAGCTATGTAAATTATGTTAATTAGGGAAGATATGATAATTATTACGTATGCATGTCTCACAGACTTGTTATGTCATGAATAAATGGATTTATGACTTGAATCATAAACTTATGCCATGGTTTTAAGCTATGGGGACCTCATGCATTTATGTGTGTCATTTGCATCAGGATACTTTTCCATTGTGATTAATACGAATGCGTACATTACGATATCTATGTTTGTCCTGATATTACGTGGGTCCTTTCTCTATGTGGTTTTCGGTAGGCTGAGCGTGCACTAACCCGACGAATGAGGCCTAGGGAATATATACATGAGTCTGTCTGGTGAGACTATTTGTACATGCGTAGGCCGTGTGTATGAAAGTACTACACACTCAACCCTGCCTGGACTGAGTTTAAACCATGTCATGATTGTTTTATGAAATGATAGGTCCCACCATATTGCAATTGATTGCATTTTTTTTACTTCCATAGTGGGGTTACTTATGGATTATTTCTTAAAATACGAAGTCACATGCTACTCTTCTTTTTTAGGTAAAGGTAAGGCACTTGTGTATAGATGACGGCGTCTGGTGAAGGCCATTAGATCGAAGCTAGGGTAGTTGCATTCATGTTTGTTTTAATAGCCCACTGTTAGATCACAACAACACGTTCTTTTTTTTTATCTCATTTAAATTCACATTAGCTATTTTCTGCTATATTGTCATAACAATATTGTTTTTAATGAATTTATTATGAACGTTTAAGTCCACGACATCGTTTATGAAATATTTTCATAGACTTTTCCACACTTATTAGTCATGTCATGCATGCAGTGATATCTATATTTGATTAGGAAAATTAGGGTTGCTATGGATGTTATGTATAACCAAAGATTTAATATTAGGAATCATAGATTTAGCTACTTATATATTAGATAACATATTGTGCCACCTAAAAAATGTGGAAAAGAATGTTCACCTGCCAGAGGTAGGGATCCGAGTCTGACTCGTGAAGCTTCGATAAGTCATATAGGCCTAGCCTTGTCACTACCTAGAGTACCACAAGTGGCACCATCGGTGCCTCTAGTAGTGTCGGTCCCCACTACGACTACCCTAATGTGGGAGACCTTTCATGAAATAATAGAGACTATGACAACCAAATAACTAACGTAGAGAACCAACAACCCTAAGATGATACAAGAGATGAAATAATTATGAAATTGTAAGACAAACAAGCTTCGTATCATCAATAGGACCTCTAAGGACCTAACCATGGTAGAGTTATGGCTATCATTGATGATGATATTTCATCTACTGAAGAGTTTAGATTACCATAAGGTATCTTGTGCATCGTTCATGTTTTAGGATGATGCACAACTATGGTGGCAACAAACGTAGATGTTTCTCAGTCCTAATGGTCTGTATTAAAACAAAGAAGGCAGAGAGATTCATCATATACTTCGATGAAGGTGTTTCACTCGACATAAGCTTACTTAGTAAAGCTATTCATTAAGATTTTCTCAACTCGACCAAGGTGACCTCAACCTAAGTGACTTATTTTGTAACGACCCGAAAAAAAAAGAGATAATAATAATAAGTAAATAATAATTATAAAAAATAAAATAAAATAAAAGTAAATTATCGACTCTCTCTCTCCACCTTCCCCAAATATCTCCCCAATCCCTGCAACCGCAAACGATCTGCAAAAAAAAACAAGAAAGGAAACAGAAACAAAAAAATCGCAGATTTTGGGAAGGGAGAAATGGGAGAAAGAAACATAGGAAAGATCACATATTGATTTTGGGAGAGAAGAATTGAAGATGGCCTTCACTTCAGGCAGATCTAATAGGAATGGAAAGAGATAGAAAAGTCATCGGTAAGTTAGATCTCATTTTCTTTTATTTTTGCACGAGATAGAAAAGTTATCTTAGATCTCTCTTTCAATTATTTAGATTTTTGGATATGGGATCGAAAATCAAAATTGGCTGTGTCAATTGCATCTAAATTGAATCATCATTTTGAGGAAAGAGAAGAAAATCATAATGGATGGATGCATAGCCATTTTTACTCAAGGAAAAATTTAAATAGATTGGAAAGGGTTAATGACAATAGTTTTAGGAAAGAAAAGAAAAAAATTCAAAATCATTTATCGAATTCATTAGAATCAGATTTCCACCTACATTACCTAGTTATTTAAATGTTAATTAGCAGTTAGAAATCATGTCAGATCTTTGAATGAGATCATAGATCGTCTCCTTTGTACCATTATTGAGAATTAGATCAACCATTCATTTACTAAACTGTTAGAATTAAATAGGGAAAAAAAAAGAATTAAACAGAGAAGAAAAGAATTAAACAAGAGGTTTGGAAAAGAATTAAACCGAGAGGTTTGAAAAGAATTAAACAGAGAGGTAAAGAAAAAAAAAATATATATATAATTAAGTACAGAAAAGAAGAAAAGAAAGAGATAAAGAAAAGAAAATTATATATTTAACTAATTAAGTACAGGAAAGAAAAGAGAGAGGCAGTGGAGAGGAAAATGGAAGATTTGGTGAACAGAAACAATTTTATAGAATATATACATCGAGTAAAAAAAAAAGATACCAAGATATATATATATATATATATTCAATACTCATAAAGTCTTTAATGCTGGCATGAAGTTTAGCACATGAACCCTTGTAGGAGTTAGAGAATTAAACATGAAATTGATGTTATGGATTCTTATAGGTTGGCTTGGATACAAAGGGAAAAATCAAACTTTCATTAAGGATAAATTGGTCACACCCGTATAAGCTAATCAGGTAAGTGGCCTTACTATAGGATAGGCTAAATAATTGTATGAGTTATGATGATGTGTGGATTATGATGCTTGATGATATGCGCGGTATATACATATTTTGTTGAGTGACGCTTGATATGTTTGACGCACGTTGTGGCATTATGATGAGCATGATGATTGCATGATTTTTACCTTAATATGATGATGTTTTCCATATTGAGCATGCTAGATGATGATGAGTGCCATATTGCATCATGTCGTTAGATCGACGTAGGACACAACTCTAAGAGCATGAAAATGATATTAATATAAATATCCACGAGTATGCGTTACCTAGAGTAACAAAGAGATGAGACTATAGGGTTGTGTCAGAAGAGACATTACGATGGATTTAGAGGGACCTCATGCATTTTGTATGTTCATAAGCATAGGGCTACTTCCCCTAGAGATGATGAGTGCGGACGCGCACCTTATGATGAGCGCGAATGCGCACAGGTGCGAAAGCACACAGATGAGGGTGTTCATGAGGCGCATGACACTATGGGGTTCCGCTGACCTCCGGACGTCACTACAGATTAGCTTGACCAGAGGGTCCAGGGGGTGTGCGAGCGCCCTGGGGATTCACACTCGCACGTGTGAGTCGTGTGTAGGGAAGTACTACACATCCAATTTTCCGAGACTGGAGGCCACCCCTAAGATGATTAGAGATAGGTCCCTAAATCATGATTGCATGTGTTTGCATTTGCATGGCCCCTATAGCGGGGCCACTTACTGAGTATTCTTTGAAATACTCAGGCCGTGTGCCACATCATTTTTCAGGTAAAGGCAAGGCGCACTTGTATGGAGGACGGCGACATCGCGAGCAGAGACTGTGGCACGTGCATAGGGTAGATTCATATTTAAATTTCTAGTCTTAAGTTAGAATGGGTTGTTTTGCATTTCATTGTTTTAAATTATTTTGTATTTGTTTTTGTTTTCTCTAAATGTTCAGTATTTCATATTTAAACACGTAAGACCATGGCTGTGTTTTCCAGAGAAGAAGTTGTTTTAAACGTTTTTTTTTAAATTTACGTTATCAATTATGTTCATGTAAGAGTTATTTCCGCATTATAGATGAGCATCAAACGTTAGTAGCGACTCTGAGTATGTGGAAATTTAGGGTCGTTACATATTTCTAGCCTCGATGGCTTAGGCCTCGACCTTGACTCTAAGATCATCCCTTTGTCATGACTTTCTAACACTACATGGGTAACAAATTTTGATTTGTTAACTTATTTGATTCGGTTTGGTGTTTCTTGTATTTTCTTTTTTATTCACTCATTCCATTAAGGTTTAGCTTCTCCTTTAGTGTCAAGTTAATGTTTTATGTAACGATCCTAAATTTCTACATACTCAGAGTCGCTACTAAGTCTCATGCTTGTCTCTTAAATGCGGAATATAGCTCTTAGATACTCATCATAAATAACGGAAAATTTAAAACACATTCAGAACACTTCAAACTACTAGAACACATTGTCGATCTTACATGTTTCAAAACATAACGTTGGAATTTAAAATTAAAACAAAAACAATTACAAATGAAATAATTTAAATAATGAAATAAAAGCGTTTTGTACTGACCTAAGACTAAGAATTTAAACATGCAACTACCCTATGCACGTGCCACAGTATCTATATCTGGTGTCATCGTCGTCCGTACATGGGCGTCTTGTCTTTACCTGAAAAATGATATGTGGCATACAGCTTGAGTATTTCGAAAAATACTCAGTAAGTCACCCACTGTTGGGGTCATGCTGATGCAAACACATGCAACATGCTCTTGGGATCGAGCTCTAGCGCATCTAGGAGTGACCTCCAATCTCGAACAAATTGGATGTATAGTACTTCTTTACACACGACCCACACGTGCGAGTGTGAATCTGTAATAACCCGAAATTTTCTACTTAATTTAAGGTTGCTACTGTATACGTACCATAAACATTGAATGCAGAAGACTTCATTTAAATTCCATAAAACATAACGTTTATCTTAAAACACAGCCATGGACTTGCGTGTTTTGAAAACATCTTTTAAACGACGCAACAAAAGACACGAAATAAAATAAATATGCATTTAAGTTTAAAAAAATTTATTCTAGCCTAAGTCTAAGAAAATAAATACCACTATTCTATGCATGTGCCATGGTCTCGAGTTGCGATGTCGTCGTCAGCTGAACAGGAATGCCTTACCTTAACCTGAAAAATGTAGTAGCACTTTGCTTGAGTATTTAAAGAAATATTTGGTAAGTGACCCCACTATTGGGGTTAAATGCAACAATCACATGCAATGAAATGATGGGACTTATCGTTTCGTTTCGTTTTTCATACGGTACTGTCCTAACGGATATTTTAAACATGTACCATATACTCTACACACAGCCCATACGTGCGAGTATGGACTCACCAGCTAGTTCGCACACCGCTGGGCCACTTTCCTTTTCCGATGGACATACTCTAGGAGCCCCTTAAGCCGGACACCTGCTAGAACTAGTAACCGTCACGGCAGCGCTATACAAAACATAACGATCGTTGTCCTCCGGCCTTAGAACGGGATTGTGGAATCCGGTGAGTAACTAAACTTGGGAGGGATTTTGTATATATGAAGAGAGTGTTTGTCTCAATGTTTTTCACCAAGGAAGACCTTCCATGTACCATGATCACTCTATTTATAGAGTTATGTTTGCATGTTCATGTAATATTGAGGTCACCAAATTTTGACACTCAAAATTCCATCAAAATGTTTGGGATTATGTGGCAAGCATGCAAGTTTGAGTTCACCAAATTTTGACACTCAAAATTCCACTCAAATGTATGGGATTATGTGGCAAGCATGCAAGTTTGGTTAAACAAAATTTTGACACCTCAAAATTCCACTAACATAGATTTTTCCATTAAATGAAGTCAACATGTTGACTTTCTTGATTTTAATTCAACAATTAATTTGAATAATTAATTTCAAATTAAAGTAATATTAAATGATTAATTAAACTATTTAATTAATATTTAATATTAATTCATATGCCAATCCCAATCAATTCCGACACATATTTGATTAAGATATTTAAATCTTATTTAAATATCTTAGATTCTCTCTTTTTGTTTAATTCGTAAATAAAACAAAAATGCGATTAAATATATCGTATATATGTAGCGCATATTCCCTAATTTGAATTCGAACACTTTGAACTCACTCGTCACATTGTTCTATGGTTTAGTCCGATATGAGCTAGCAGAGGGACCTAATGGACCTATAGATCATGGGCTCCAACGATCCAAGATTAACCGTTAAACTCATTAACCTTGTTAACCAACATTCGTTAACTACTAGGACACTCCACTATAGTCTAGTAGTTGCACTCCCCTCACTATAGATATATTTCTGTCCATTTGATATAACCATGATTAGTAAGTCAATCCTCCACAGGTTGTTCGTAACTAAAGCTGTGTTAATTTACCGTTTTACCCCTGAAGTTACTTCTTGTTCCTTATGTCCTGCTTATCCTCTTATGAACAATTGGTTTGTGGTCCAACCAGTAAACCGAATCCCTCTCAGGCCAATGAGAGGGTGGGGCCCCTTGTTCAAGACCTAGAGTCAGTGCTTAAGGGAACTACCTCTCTTCTATCCCTAAAAGTGGGTAGGAGCGAATTCCATCTTGCACACCACGTCCCCAGCTATTGACCCAGTCTTACCCCTGAAATGGGAGGCCTATTGAGTCGGCAAACTCAAGCCACTCTTACCCATGCAAAGCTAAGGATAATTCTGAATAAACAGGAGTTCATGGTAAGCTCAGGATTAAGATCGAGTTACCTAGGTCATTGAATGAAAAGAAAATCAGTCTCAACAGTAAACGACATTATAAAGTGAGAGTGGTTTTCTTCATGGTCCGATCTTATGCAATACTCATTGCATAAGACACCCCCACTCACATGTCTCCACATGTACAATTTAGTGATCACATTGTTTATATCATATATAAAAGTGGGCCACATCTATAGTGTCCCCAGAATGAGGTACTCAGCCTTATCCTTATACTATAGATCATTTTGACTATATACGTGAACTTGATCCACTCTTATGTCTCTACATATAGTTCAAGTAATCATACTATAGCCAGAGTGTTCTTAGTTTATTGGCTTTAGATAATGATCGTAAAGTTCACTTTATTCAATAACAATCTTTACTGAATAAACAACAATAATAACTTTATTGAAAATAGAATATGTTTTTGTTTATAATAAGTTTTAGGACATAAAACCCAACAAAACTCACTTGGACTAAAACTCTAGTGGGGTTTTATAACGTTGAGTGGAGAGAAAGACATAAATACAATAAACTAGGGCATCACATACTCATGCCTTTTCTCCCACTTGCCCTAGATTACATAACTCGTAGTCCTAGACTCACTAGGTGCCCTTCAAACACTTTAGCCGTGAGGGGCTTTGTAAAAATGTTGTGCTCTAAAGCTATCTGTGTGACGATCATATCTCCTCGTTGCACAATCTCCCTTATGAGATGATATTTGCGCTCAATATGTTTTCCTCGCTTATGGCTTCTTGGTTCTTTTGAATTTGCAACTGCTCCACTGTTATCACAATAAAGAGTAACGGAAGATGCATATTTGGAACGACTTCCAAATCAGTTAAGAACTTCCTAAACCATACAGATTCTTTCGCTGCTTCACAAGCAGCAACATATTCAGCCTCCATGGTGGAATCAACAATGCAACCTTGTTTTATGCTTCTCCATATTATTGCTCCTCCAGTCAGAGTGAAGACAGATCCTGATGTCGATTTTCTCGAATCTACATCGGTCTGAAAATCTGAGTCAGTTTACCCTATAAGGATCAGATCCTTAGCACCGTACATTAGCATATAGTCCCTCGTTCTCCTAAGATACTTGAGGATATTCTTAACGGCAGTCCAATGAGCACGTCCCGGATTGGACTAATATCTGCTGACAATTCCCACAGCATAGCATATGTTGGGTTGGGTATATAGCATGGCATACATCAGACTACCGACTGCTGATGCATAGGAAATGTGTCTCATATCCTCAACTTCTTGAGGTGTCTTAGGACTTTGTTCCTTCGACAAATGAACTCCATGCCTGAAAGGTAATAATCTTTTCTTGGAGTCCTGCATCTTATATCGAATCAACATTTTGTCGATGTACGATGCCTAGGACAATGCTAGTGTTTTCTTCTTGCGATTCCGAACAATTTGGATTCCAAGAACAAATTGAGCCTCTCCCAAATCTTTCATTTGGAATTGTGTCTCTAGCCAATGCTTAATGTCAGTCAGAAATCCCACATCATTTCCAATGAGTAAGATATCGTCAACGTACAACACCAGGAAAGCTACTGTAGAGTTGACTATCCATTTATAAACACAAGGTTCGTTAACATTCTGTTTAAAGCCATAAGATTTGATCACATTATCAAACTTTATATTCCAGGATCGAGATGCTTGCTTCAACCCATAAATGGATCTTTTAAGCTTGCAAACCCTTTACTCGTGATCCTATTCAATCAACCCCTCTGGTTGAGCCATATAGATACTCTCTTCAAGATTGCCGTTTAAAAAGGCTGTCTTAACATCCATTTGCCAAATTTCATAATCATAAAATGTGGCAATAGACAAGAGTATTCTAATCGATTTAAGCATAGCAACAGGAGAGAAGGTTTCTTCATAGTCCACCCCCTCTCTTTGGGTATAACCCTTTGCTACTAGTCGAGCTTTAAAAGTCTGTACCTTACCGGTTTGGTCTTGTTTCCTCTTCTAGATCTATTTCAACCAATAGGTTTTACCCCATCTGGTTGATCTACAAGTTTCCAGACTGAATTGAAGTACATTGACTCCATTTCAAGATTCATGGCTTTAATCCACTGATCTCTATCTTCATCATTCATTGCCTGTTTATAGGTCAATGGATCCTCAACGCCATCATCAAGTATGATGACTTGAGTTTCTGCGAAACCCAAGTAACGATCGGGTTGAGTTATAACCCTCCCACTACGTCGAGGCATTCTCAACACTTGAGAAGGATGTGATTGACCAGAAGTGTCATCTCCATCAACAACTCTTGTTGAAGGACCAGCTTGATCAACAACTCTTGTTGTTCTATCAATTGCTTCGTTAGATATCTCACTTAATACTAGTTTGTTGCGGGGTTGATGATTTCTTACGTGGTCTTCCTCTAAGAATGTAGCGTTTGTTGATACAAACACTCTATTTTCTTGAGGGTCATAAAACAAACCACCTTTCGTCGCTTTGGGCTATCCTACGAATAGAACTAATTTTGAACGACGTTCTAATTTCTTGGAGTTTTGCAACAACACATTGTTGGCTTATTGGCCCTTGATCTCACATTAATTAATTTCAATCAATTAATTGATTGATGTTTTTATGATAACAAACCTACTTTTAATTATTAACTATTTTCAATTTTTTGAACCGTCCACAGTATAAGGTTGGGAATAACGATTACAATGACTTTTCAATTACTCAAATAAGAGCTAAAACGAAGAAATTAGAGTCGAGACAACATACCCGACGTGATGATGTGGCAGCAAAATCAAAATGATGGACAAATCAAAATATATCAAAGTATGACATTTATAATGTTGGAAGAGTAACAAATGGTGGAGTTTTTCTTATTATTATATTTCTAAATAAAATTATTTTTACAAAATATAAATTTGAATCTAACCGTTACTCACATCGATTTTTATTATTACTATATTATATTATTATATTTTAAAATTTTGGTAGTTACTCACATAATTTTTATTATCATTATATTATTATATTTATAATAAATTTTGAATTTTAATTTGACCATTACTCACATAACTTTTTATTATTATTATATTATATTATTATTATATTAAAAATTTTAAATCAATGAATTTGGAAAATTTTCTTATTTATTTACTTTTAATCTCCACTTTCCATTATTCCTAACACAATCCAATGGTCAATATTAATTCCTACATTTTGCCATTTTTCTCTTTTATATAAACTCATCTTCCCCGCATTTTAAAATAAACAACTTACATACATTCTCTAATCCTCATTTGTTCAAAGTCTTCATTGTTTGTTGCTATCTCCAAGCTTACAAGTTTATGTCTCTTCATCTTATTCTTGAGAGGGATTATTATTGTATTGTGAGGAAATAGTTGTGAGTGTCCCAAATTGTAAATCTACTCTTTGAGAGAGTTGTGGTGTGTTATTATCAAACTCAAATACTTGTACCGGTTTGATCCTGCGCCGTGGAAAGGATTGAGTTTGCTCTTGAACTCGTAAAAAGAGCGGTGTAGCGGTTTGGCTCTGATCCGTGGAAAGAGTCGAGAAAGTTCTTTATTCAAATTCCCAAGAGGCGCTTGGGGTGTGGAGTAGGTCGAGTTTGACCGAACCACTATAAAATTACGGTGTCATTTTCTCTAACTCTTTCTTATTTACTTTCAAAATTATTATTGTGATTTATTGCATGTTCTACTTGATTATTGTTTTGACTTGAATTATTTTGTTCTAGTAATTATATTCTTCTACTTATTTGTAAAAAGTTTAATCATTAAAATAAAATTAATCACGTTTAAACACTTTTATCGTTAAAACCCTATTCACCCCCTCTAGGGTTGCCATACCGATCCAACAATTGGTATCAGAGTAGGTTTCTCTTATAGATTTTTTATATAAACTTTATTGTTCGAGCTTATGGCCAACCTACGTGTTAAAAATGGTTTTATTGAAGGACAATCAACTTCTAGACCCCCTTATTTTGATGGAACAAATTATACATGTTGGAAAGCTAGAATGAAAATTTATTTGCAATCGGTTGATTATCAATTATGGTTAAATGTTAGTAATGGTCCTTACATTCCAATAAAAATTGTTAATAATATTGAGGTGCCTAAATTAGAAGAAGAATTTGATGAGCATGATATGAAAAAATGTTCTTTGAATGCTAGTGCTATCAATTGTCTTTATTGTACTTTAAGTAATGATGAATTTAATAGAGTATGTATGTGTTCTTCGGCATATGAAATTTGGAAAACTCTTGAAGTAACTCATGAGGGAAAAAATCAAGTTAAAGAAACAAAAATTAGCATGTTAGTTCATAATTATGAACTATTTAAAATGGAGGAAAATGAACGTATCGCTGATATGTTTACTAGATTTACTAATATTCTAAATGCTTTGAAAAATCTTGGAAAAGTATATTCTACTTCCGAAAATGTGGAAAAAATTCTTAGGTCTCTTCCTAAAAGTTGGGAGGCAAAAGTGACGGCAATTCAAGAAGCAAAGGATCTCACAAAGCTTCCTTTGGATGAACTCGTTGGTTCTCTCATGACACATGAGATTACCATGAAGGGGCACATGGAAGAAGAATCCAAAAAGAAGAAAAGTATAGCCCTAAAGTCCATCAAAGTTGACTCTGAAGATGAGAGCGTCCTTGATGAAGATGATGTCGCCTACTTCACACGTAAGTATAAAAATTTTATTAAAAGGAAGAAACATTTCACCAATCAAAAAGAGTCAAAAGGTGAAAAGAGCAAAAACGATGAGGTAATATGTTATGAATGTAAAAAGCCGGGTCATATAAGAACGGATTGTCCTCTCCTCAAATCATCTAAGAAATCCAAGAAGAAAGCAATGAAGGCTACTTGGGATGATAGTGATGAAAGTGCAAGTGAAAGTGATGAAGAAGTAGCAAATTTTTGCTTCATGGCTCATAGTGACAAAGAGGAAGAACAAGAGGAAGAACAAGAAGATGAACAAGAAAATGAGGTAACTCTTGAATCTCTTTCTTATCATGAATTATTTAAACTTGTTGATGAGATGACAATTGATTTAGAAAAACTTAGTTCAAAGTATATTGTGCTTAAAAAGAAATATAAGACTTCCATCATTGAAAATAAGTCTTTATTAAAACAAATTTCTTGCTTAAAAGAGAAGGATCATAATATTGTTAAAATTGATGTACCTTGTGAAAAACATGTATTTGATTGTAATGAGAAGAATGCATTAATTGATAAAGTCAAGTTTCTTGAGCATGATTGTGGTGAAAAAGATAAATTAATTAAATTGCTCAAAGAAAATGAATCAAATAATTTGCAAGAACTTGGTAGGGCTAAGGAGTCTATTAAAAGATTAACAATAGGTGCTAAAAAATTAGATAAAATACTTGAAGGAGGTAAGTCATATGGTGATAAAAGAGGATTAGGCTATATTGATGAATATTCTACACCTTCAAGTTATAAAACAATATTTGTTAAAGCATCCCCTATCATGTCTAAATCTAACACATGTAAACTTGTATCTAAGTATGATAAATCTAGATTTGTGCCTATATGTCATTATTGTGGTGTTGAAGGTCATATTAGACCTAAGTGCTTTAAATTGAAAAATTCTCAAAATATTCATTTAGGAAGAAAAGTTTCTCAAAATACAAAGTTTAACCATGTTTTAAAAAATAATTTCTCGAAAAAAATAGAATACAGAAATTTAGTCCAAGAAATAAATTCTTGTACAATGTTGTTTGTTTCTCGTGTCGTAAGTTTGGACATAAATATTATTCTTGTTACTTATCCAAATACAATGTTTTTAATATGAATGCAAACATGAAATGGATTCCTAAATTTGTGAAGACTAACTTTCTAGGACCCAAACAAGTATGGGTACCAAAAGGTCAATTTTGAATATCTTTGTTTTTAGGTTTGTTTGAAAGCCTCCCAGAAAAATAAGTGGTACTTGGATAGTTGTTGCTCAAGACACATGACGAGTAATCCATCAAAGTTTGTGAATCTTTCCAAGAAGGATGGTGGCTTAGTAACCTTTGGTGATAACAAGAAGGGTAAAATAATTGGTAAGGGTACTATAGGTAATGACTCTTATACTCTCATTGAAAATGTATTGTTAGTTGATGGTTTAAAGCATGACTTACTTAGCATTAGTCAATTATGTGATAAAGGTTTTAGAGTTGTATTTGATAAGAATAATTGCATAATTGAAAATGCTAGTGATAGGAAAGTTTTGTTTGTAGGAAATAGAGATGATAATGTGTATACTATTGATTTGAATAATTGTCCTACAAATGATAAATGTCTTTCGATTTTGCTTGATAACTCTTGGCTATGGCATAGAAGACTAGGACATGTTAGTATGCACTTGATTTCAAATATTTCAAAAAATTCATTAGTTAGAGGTCTTCCTCAACTTAAATTTGAAAAAAGATAAAATTTGTGATGCTTGTCAAATGGGTAAACAAACTAAGTCTTCTTTCAAATCTAAAAATATGATTTCTACTACTAGACCTCTTCAACTACTCCATATGGACTTATTTGGCCTTCTAAAATAGCTAGTTATGGAGGAAACTATTATGCTTTTGTGATAGTTGATGATTTTTCAAGATTTACTTGGGTTTTGATGATAACACAAGAATGATGTTTTAAAAAGATTTGCTAGTTTTGTAAAAAGAGTTCAAAATGAAAAAGGGTTTTTAATTACTAAAATTAAAATTAGGAGTGACCATGGAGGAGAATTTGATAGTGTTGCCTTTGAAAAATTTTATGAAGATAATGGTTCTTCTCATGACTTCTCCTCTCCAAGGACTCCTCAACAAAACGGTGTGGTTGAAAGGAAAAATCGTACTTTACAAGAATTTGCTAGATCAATGTTAAATGGGTATGATTTACCTAAATATTTTTGGGCGAAAGCCGTTAATACCGCTTGTTATATTTTAAATAGAGTTTTAATTAGACCTTTGTTAGAAAAAACTCCTTATGAACTTTGGCACAACAAAATTTCAAATGTTGGGTATTTCAAAATTTTTGGTCTCAAATGTTTTATTTTGAACAACAAAGAAAACGTTGGAAAATTTGATTCAAAAACGAATATTGGTATTTTTCTTGATTATTCATCTACTAGTAAAGCTTATAGAGTTTTTAATAAAAGAACTTTAGTTATTGAGGAATCTATGCATGTGGTATTTGATGAATCTTGCAATAATCTCCCTAGTGAGTCTATTTGTACTGATGATTTAGAAAGAAATTTTGGAGATTTACTTGTTAATGACAAAGGCAAAGAAATTGGTTAAAGTAAAGGAGAAGTGAGCTTAAAGGAGGAAGGTTCTTCATCAATGCTAAAAGAATGGAGGTATGCCTTATCTCATCCCAAGGACTTGATTCTTGGTGATCTCGAATAAGGTGTGAAAACTCGTTCTTCTATTAATTTATTTAATAATCTTACTTTTGTTTCTCAAATTGAACCAAAAAGTCTTAAGGATGCCGAAAATGATGAGTTTTGGATTTTAGCTATGCAAGAAGAACTAAATCAATTTGAGAGGAACAAAGTTTGGGAATTAATCCCTAGGCCCTCTAATACTTTTATTATTGGAACAAATGGATTTTTAGAAATAAAATGGATGAAAATGAGAATATCATTATAAATAAAGCTATGCTTGTAGCTCAACGTTATTGTCAAGAGAAAGCCATAGATTATGAAGAAACTTTTGCACCCGTTGCTAGATTAGAAGCTATTAGAATGTTACTTGCTTTTGTGTCTTACAAAAATTTTGTATTGTATCAAATGGATGTGAAAAGTGCATTTTTGAATGGTTATATTATGGAGGAAGTTTATGTAGAACAACCTCCCGGATTTGAAAATGTAGAATTTCCTCGTCATGTCTATAAGTTGAAAAAGGCTCTTTATGGCTTAAAACAAGCTCCAAGAGCTTGGTATGATAGACATAGTAATTTTCTTATTGGGAATGATTTTAAAATGGGTAAACTCGACACTACACTCTTTATTAAGATTAAAGAAAACGAGATGCTATTAGTGCAAAAATATGTGGATGATATCATATTTGGTTCTACTAATCCTTCCTTATGTGAAGAATTTTTTAAATGTATGCATAGTGAGTTTGAGATAAGTATGATGGGAGAACTTCGTTTCTTTCTTGGACTCCAAATCAAACAACTCAAGGATGGTATCTTCATCAATCAAGAGAAATACACTAAATATTTGCTCAAAAGGTTCAAGTTAAATGGAGGTAAAATTGCAAGAACTCCCATGAGCACATCCACTCAACTTGACAAGGGTGAAAAAGGTAAAAGTGTGAATATTAAAGCTTATCGAGGTATGATTGGATCTTTACTTTACTTGACCGCTAGTAAACCCAATATTATGTTTAGTGTATGTCTTTGTGCTAGATTTCAATCTTGTCCTAAGAAATCTCATTTACATGCCGAAGAGAATATTTAAATATTTGCTTGGAACTATTGATTTAGGATTGTGGTATCCTAGAAATGTTGAATTTAAATTGGTAGGATATTCTGATGCGGATTTTGCCGGAAGCTTACTTGATCGTAAAAGTACTAGTGGAACTTGTCAATTTCTTGGTAGTTCTTTAGTTTCTTGGTTTAGTAAAAAGCAAAATTCGGTTGTCTTATCTACTACTGAAGCGGAATATATTGCGGTTGCTAGTTGTTGTGCTCAAATTCTTTGGATGAAACAAACTCTTTGTGATTTTGGATTAAAGTTTGATAGTGTGCCTATATTTTGTGATAATACAAGTGCTATTAATTTAACCAAAAATCCTCTTCATCATTCTAAAACTAAACATATTGACATTAGACATCACTTTATTAGAGAGCATGTGCAAAATGAATATATTATTCTTGATTTTGTAAACTCTAATAATCAACTAGCCGATATTTTCACCAAGCCATTGAATGAAGAAATTTTTTGCAAAAATAGGCTTGAGCTTGTATTATTCGTTGTGATATATCTTGAATTTTATAATCGTGTTTATAATTATTGAATGCATGTTCTTAGGGGGAGCCATTATGTCATTCTTAAATGTATTCTTTTTCAATGGTTCTTTTTGATGATTACAAAGGGAGAGAAAATTAAGAAAAATATGCTCTAAGTTTGTTGTTTTATAATTTATGAATCATTTACTTATTGTGATGTTTCATAATTTCTTGAGGCATTAATATAGGAGAAAATATTCTCTTGAGTGAAATTTATGATAATATATTAGTATGTATTGATATTATTACATGGATGGTGTATTACCTTGGTTTTTATGAAGTTTTCTTGAAATGGTTTGTCATCATAAAAAGGGGAGATTGTTGGCTTATTGGCCCTTGATCTCAATTAATTAATTTCAATCAATTAATTGATTGAAAACAAACCTACTTTTAATTATTAACTATTTTCAATTTTTTGAACTGTCCACAGTATAAGTCGGGAATAACGATTACAATGACTTTTCAATTACTCAAATCAGAGCTAAAACGAAGAAATTAGAGTCGAGACAACATATCCGACGTGATGATGTGGCAGCAAAATCAAAATGATGGACAAATCAAAATATATCAAAGTATGACATTTATAATGTTGGAAGAGTAACAAATGGTGGAGTTTTTCTTATTATTATATTTCTAAATGAAATTATTTTTACAAAATATAAATTTGAATCAAACCGTTACTCACATCGATTTTTATTATTACTATATTATATTATTATATTATTATATTTTAAAATTTTGGAAAGGATTGAGTTTGCTCTTGAACTCGTAAAAAGAGCGGTGTAGCGGTTTGGCTCTAATCTGTGGAAAGAGTCGAGAAAGTTCTTTATTCAAATTCCCAAGAGGTGCTTCGGTAGTGGAGTAGGTCGAGTTTGACCGAACCACTATAAAATTACAGTGTCATTTTCTATAACTCTTTCCTATTTAATTTAAAAATTATTATTTTTATTTATTGAATGTTCTACTTGATTATTGTTTTGACTTGAATTATTTTGTTCTAGTAATTATCATTTTCTACTTATTTTTAGTTTAATCATTAAAAAAAAATCACGTTTAAACACTTTTATCGTTAAAACCCTATTCACCCCCCTCTAGGATTGCCATACCGATCCAACACACATGTGCTGGACAACCTCAAATTTTGAAGTGATGTAAACTACCTTTACACCCTTTCCATAACTCATATCGTTTTCTAACTTATCATAGCCGTAATGTTCTTATACCTATCACAGACATATCATTACGTGAACGTACCTTAGTCATATCATCACAAAAACGTAACCTAACGCTATCGTTCTATCAATTCTAACGCTATCGTTCTATCAATTCTAATGCTATCGTTCTATCAATCCTAACGCTATTGTTCTATCAATCTATCACAACCTATCCCTTTTTATCCGTAACCTAACCGTATTCTTTCATCAATCTCTCTTATCCATATCACTCCGGTATGTAACCTAACCTTAACGTTTCATGAATGTATTTTACTCCTATCGTTACATTTCGTTTTGTGCATCCTTCTCGTATCCTATCTCAAGCTTATCATTGAACACATTGTACCGTAATTATTATCAAACAATTCACGTATTATAACATATACATAACAAATATCTATCCACAGAAAATTCACACATATCAATATATATGACACGTGGAGAACCACAGGGCACGTGTCAACAACAAATATAACCATGTCGATAGTAAGGTCACTTACCTGGCTAGCTTAAGTCGTTGTAACAAATGTGATGTGATTTGCTAGAATTCATATAAATGATTGACATTTAGTTTCTAACTCAAAGCTAAACCATTGTAAGAATTCGAAGATCTAAATATAATTCACTGTGATTTCTAAAAAAACAATAGGATAAAAGAAAATGAAAATTTAATATATACCTTATTGATCAGATCTATCTTCACGTAAATCTCCCCGTGAATCACAACTCATTATTTTTCTGTTGTTGTTTTTTTTTTTTTTGGAGTAACGGTTGCTTTCTGGCTTAAGGATGGGTTAAGGAATTATAATTGTGCGAAGGGATGAGAGGTTAACAGAGAGGAGCGGAAAATGTTGTTTTATTTTGTTTATTTATTTATAATTATTTTTTATTTCTTTATTTCTTTTTGGGCTATTACAAAATCCTTCGGGCACTTGCTTGGACCCTCTAATCAAGCTAATTTGTAACGACGTCTGGAAGTCAGCGGAACCCCATAGTGTCATGTACTATTCAAACTTGATAGCTTGGCTAATTATCATAGGTTTAATGTAAGGAGCACAGCTGCGAGTTTAAACTATTTATTGGTCTATTTTTCTTGAGGCTTCAACTCTAGCCGACCAAGGAGAGACTTGAAATATAAATATATCTAAGAATAGCTCAACAATCCTCACATTTGTGTAAATCAAGGTAGGTCTTAAACAAATATACTCTAATTTTTCATACGTTAATAACTTTGCCTACGAAATGGCTTTAATGTTGGCTTGGTTGGATGACCTGTATGATGTATGAATGACGAATTTTTCATGATTGTTTGATGTGTTTTATGTTATGTTATGTTTATGCAATGATACAAGATGTACTATAATATGATTATTTCATGTTATGGAACTATGTTGTGATATTAATATTGCATGATGCACGAACCTCCATATATTACACTACATAAACTACGATATCATGTTCGTCGTGATATTATGCATGCTCCTTTCCCTCCATAGCTTCTGCCAATGTGAGCGCAAGCTAGCTCAACAAGTAGACTTAGAGGATACGTATACGAGTATGCTAGGTGGATCTATGTGTGCATGTGTAGAGAAATATTACACATTCAACTCTATCCAGACTGAAAAGTAGCGATCGTTGCATGTATTTGTATTTTTCGACCACAACAGTGTGATTATTTACTGAGTATTTTTTAAATTATCAAACCAAGTGCTATTTTTTTTTCAGGTGAAGGTAAGACAACCATGTAGTGTCACTATGTAGGCTATGAGGAGGAAGTTATGATAGTTGCATTTTCTATTCAAGTTATAGCCCTTTTGTTAGATATTAAAATTAGTTACTTAAGATTAATATTTAAAATGTTAATGTTGACAAAAAAAAAATATATATATATATATGGAAGTCTCC
Organism: Cucurbita moschata; assembly: GCF_002738365.1. NCBI lineage: Eukaryota > Viridiplantae > Streptophyta > Magnoliopsida > Cucurbitales > Cucurbitaceae > Cucurbita > Cucurbita moschata. Next base: position 5,637,449 of record NW_019268517.1, read on the forward strand.
ATTTTATGGAAATGTCAATGTCAATAGACAATTTTGAAAAAAAAAATATAAAACAAAAATAATAATAAATTAAATTAGTAAAAAATAACCTATTTTACGATTTTAAATATATTAAAATACATATTATTAACTCGAGATAAAAGAGACATATGATGATGTAATTAATATGAATTTTAAAGTTTAACCATTCAAAAATTATGAAAAGGTTGTAATGAATAATTATTAGAAAAAAAAAATTAATTTCCCAACTTAGTGAACCAGGAATTATTTATCATCATTTTCAAAATTAAAATTAAAGTTGGATCTATAAATAATTAAATAAAGAAAGAAAGGAAAAAAAAATGTAGGAATTATCTCTACAATTTGCTTTTCATTGACCGTGACAGAGAGTATTGACAAGGACCATTATATTCTTTTTTCATTAAAATGTCCATATTTAATATTGTCAACCAAATCCACTTTTTAATCGTATGGTATAAAAATTGACCTTATATTTATTAAAAATATCAACAAATAATATTAATAATAATCCTCTTCCTCGTTTAAAATAGTAAATTCTTATACGACGGTTTAAATATTCTTATAAATTTTTCATAAGTTCCCATACACTACTAGATATCACGTCGGGTTGGAAAAGAGAACGAAACATTTCTTAAAATAATATGGAAACATGTCTCACAGACACATTTTAAAACAGTGAGACTGACGGCGATACGTAATGGGCCAAAGTAGATAATTCCTGCTAACGGGAGCTTAGGCTATTACAAATGGTATCAGAGCCAGACACCGAGCGGTGTGCCAACAAAGTTGCTGGCCCCCAAGGGGGTGGATTGTGAGATCCCACGTCAGTTGGAGAGGAGAACGAAGCATTCTTTATAGGAACGTGAAAACCTCTCCCTAACAAACATGTTTTAAAACTGTAAGGCTGACGACGATACATAACAAGTCAAAACGGATAATATCTACTAGCCGCGTACTTCGGCTGTTACACTGACATCCATATTTTCATTAAATTGAGGTCTCTATATTTTTCGTCAACATCATCATTTAAAACTTGAGTGTTAATATTACTCTCTTTAATATTTCGTCATGAAAAATTTGAAGTTAAAGGTTTTTTATGATTTCATACAAGTAACACAGGTGAAACAAGATTTGAGGTTTCAAACATATGCATCGTCAAATTTGTAATAAGACACAAGAGAACAGACAAACATATACATCGTCATTGCATTGTAATGAAACAATAAAAAGATGGTGGAATTCAGAGAAGATTTCCAAACCCATCATAACACGACGTACGATCAAACTGATTATTTAAACACGATATTGAAATGGAAAATTGAAGAAGAAACCAGAAAGGGAAATGAAAGGATTTGGTTTCAAGTAGGGCATTGGAAGCCAGACGGAACCTTCTTTCCCCAGTAGTTCAAAAGCAAGCTGAGGGAAACTGAGAGGTCAATCTGGAGACCCAAGGCTTTGGCCTTCACCGCAGTGCAAAGGCACACAGCAGCTTCTAGGTCAACAAGGCCTTGGATTAGGGTGCAGCATGGGGATTTTGGTGGTGAGCCGATCACTATGTGCACTAGACCGTCCAGCAAGTCGGCACAGACGCCGAGCATGAGGGTGTCCTTGGGGCACTTGAGGAGTGATGGTGGCTGCCTTGAAGGGGTGGGCTTGTGGGGTTTGAGTGGCGGCGGTGGGCAAGGGACATAAGTGGAGCTGACCATAATGAAGAAGAGGAGGTTGACGAGGAGGAGGAGGGCAATGGGTGAAGAGAGCTTGGAAGCCATTGGTGGAGAGATATTGAAGGGTTTGTAGGTTTGTGCGATGGCTTGTGAAGAATTATGAGAAGGGTTAGGGTTTTTATAGATGAGGTTTGGGAATTTGTTGTATTTTAACACAAAATTTCCTTATAAATTGCTCCATACAAAACACCAAACTTTTTCATTTACTTTATTAAGTTTTAAGGAATTCATTTGAGAGAGATGGGTTTTCAATTAGTTTGTCTGTTTCTAAAATATTATAAAAATGTAAAATGGCTGGCAAAATAGAAGTGATGTTTGATAATAAGATATCAAATATTTTTAAAAGAAATTATTGTGGTATGTATGGTTGGAAAATAATATTTGATAGAAGCCCTTTAAGACAAGTGGGTAATAGATGATAATCTAGAAATTATTTTTAGCACAATAATGGGTAACAAATTATTTTTAGACAAGTGGGAAAATAATTATTTTACTGTGGTTGCCATGGCTTTTTAACAGTGCATGGGTAAAAAATTTTAATTTGTTAACTGATTTGATTCAGTTGTGAGTTTCTCGTATTTTATTTTTTATTCACTCATTCCCATTAAAGTTTAGCTTCTCCTTTAGTCTCAAGTTAATGTTTTATGTAACGATCCTAAATTTTTACATACTCAGAGTATTTACAAAGTCTCATGCTTGTCTCTTAAATGCGGAATATAGCTCTTAGATACTCATCATAAATAACGGAAAATTTAATACACATTCAGAACAATATTGTTTTTAATGAATTTATTATGAACGTTTAAGTCCACGACATCGTTTATGAAATATTTTCATAGACATTTCCACACTTATTAGTCATGTCATGCATGCAGTGGTATCTATATTTGATTAGGAAAATTAGGGTCGCTATGGATGTTATGTATCACCGAAGATTTAATGTTAGGAATCATAGATGTACCTACTTATATATTAGATAATATATTGTGCCACCAAAAAAATGTGGAAAAGAATGTTCACCTGCCAGAGGATGAGGTAGGGATCCGAGTCTGACTCGTGAAGCTTCGATAAGTCATATAGGCCTAGCCTTGTCACTACCTAGAGTACCACAAGTGGCACCATCAGTGCCTCTAGTAGTGTCGGTCTCCACTACGACTACCCTAATGTGGGAGACCTTTCATGAAATAATAGAGACTATGACAACCAGATAACGAGCGTAGACAACCAACAACCCTAAGATGATACAAGAGGTGAAATAATTATGAAATTGTAAGACAAACAAGCTTCGTATTATCAATAGGACCTCTAAGGGCATAACCATGGTAGAGTTATGGCTATCATTGATGATGATATTTCATCTACTAAAGAGTTTAGATTACCATAAGGTATCTTGTGCATCGTTCATGTTTTAGGATGATGCACAAATATGGTGGAAACAAACGTAGATGTTTCTCAGTTCTAATGGTCTATATTAAAACAAAGAAGGCAGTGAGATTCATCATATACTTGGATGAAGGTGTTTGCCTCGACCTAGGCTTACTCGGTAAAGCTATTCATCAAGATGTTCTCAACTTGACCAAGGTGGCCTCAACCTAAGTGACTTATTTCTAGCCTCGATGGGTTAGGCCTCGACCTTGACTCTAAGATCATCCCTTTGTCATGGCTTTTTAACACTGCATGGGTAACAAATTTTTATTTGTTAACTTATTTGATTCGGTTTGGTGTTTCTCGTATTTTATTTTTTATTCACTCATTCCCATTAAGGTCTAGCTTCTCCTTTAGTCTCAAGTTAACGTTTTATGTAACGATCCTAAATTTTTACATACTTAGAGTCGCTACTAAGTCTCATGCTTGTCTCTTAAATGCGGAATATAGCTCTTAGATACTCATCATAAATAATGAAAAATTTAAATCACATTCAGAACACATTTTCGGTCTAACGTGTTTCAAAACATAACGTTGGAATTTAAAATTAAAACAAAAACAATTACAAATGAAATAATTTAAATAATGAAATAAAAGCGTTCTATATTGACCTAAGACTAAGAATTTAAACATGCAACTACCCTATGCACGTGCCACAGTATCTATTTTCGATGTTGTTGTCGTCCGTACATGAGCGTCTTGTCTTTACCTGAAAAATGATATGTGGCACAAGGCCTGAGTATTTCAAAAAATACTCAGTAAGTCACCCACTGTAGGGGTCATGCTGAGGCAAACACATGCAACATTCTCTTGGGATCGAGCTCTAGCGCATCTAGGAGTGACCTTCAATCTCGAACAAATTGGATGTGTAGTACTTCTTTACCCACCCCCCACACGTGCGAGTGTGAATCTATAACAACCCAAAATTTTCTACTTAATTTAAGGTCGCTACTGTATACGTACCATAAACATTTAATGCGGAAAATTTCATTTAAATTCCACAAAACATATCCTTTATCTTAAAACACAGCCATGGACTTCCGTGTTTTGAAAACATATTTAAAACGACGCAACAAAAGACACGAAATAAAATAAATATGCGTTTAAGTTTAAAACATTCTATTCTAGCCTAAGTCTAAGAAAATAAATACCACTATTCTATGCATGTGCACTGGTCTCGAGTTGCGATGCCGTTGTCAGCCGTACATGAATGCCTTGCCTTAACCTGAAAAATGTAGTAGCACATTGTTTGAGTATTTAAAGAAATACTTGGTAAGTGACCCCACTATTGGGGTTAAATGCAACAATCACATGCAATGAAATGATGGGCTTATCTTTCATTTCGTTTCGTTTTCCCTACGGTGCTGTCCTAACGGATATTTTGGACGTGTACCATATACTCTACACACAGCCCATACGTGCGAGTATGGACTCACCAGCTAGTTCGCAGACCGCTGGGCCACTTTCCTTATCCAGTGGGCATACTCTAGGAGCCCCTTAGGCCGGACACCCGCTAGAACTAGTTGTTAGATTATGGAGCCTGATGCTTATTTATAACTTGGTCAACGGTTATATTCGATAAAGCTATATTTGGTAAAGCTATATCCGGTAAAGCTATATATAGTAAATAGTTATATATAGTAGATGGTTAAATCCGATAAATCTATATATAGTAAATAGCTATATATAGTAGATGGCTAAATCTGGTAAAGCTATATATAGTAAACTAAACCATATATATATATCCCGTCCGTTAGAGCTTTGAGATGTACTTTCTATTCTCTGTACCCTCTCAATAAAAAAATCCTTTTAGCCAGAGTTCTCCTTGCAATTTTCTCTATCTCATTCTTTGTGTTCATCTAGATCGAGCGTGTGCGTTGTTGTGGGATCCTAACAACTGGTATCAGAGCTAACGACTGGTATCGATCCCAACAACTGGTATCAGAGCTAGGAAAAATTCACCACGATCTATGAAGATGAAAAGTTCAAAGATTGGAATTGAGAAGTTCGATGGATCTTATTTCGGTTTCTGGAAGATGCAGATTGAAGATTATCTGTACCAGAAAGATCTTCACGAACCTTTGTTGGGAGTGAAACCGGATACCATGACCACGGAACAGTGGAAACTCAAGGATCGACAAGCCTTGGGGCTTATCTGGTTGACGCTATCCAGAAACGTGGCGTTCAACATTATCAAGGAGAAGACAACGTCAAATCTGATGAAGGCGCTGTCGAATATGTACGAAAAATCGTCGGCTATGAACAAGGTGTATTTGATGCGTAGATTGTTCAATCTACAGATGTCTGAAGGTGGACGTGTTGCTGATCATATAAATGAATTCAATATGATCATAAGTCAACTGAGTTCGGTGGAAATTAATTTCGAAGATGAAATTAAAGCGTTGATTTTGATGTCATCCTTACCCGAGTCATGGGATACTGTTGTTGCCGCAATCAGCAGCTCCCGAGAATCTGATAAACTAAAGTTTGGTGAAATTCGAGATGTAGTTCTCAGCGAAAGTATTCGTAAACAAGAAACTGGAGATTCATTAAGCAATGCTCTCAGTGTTGATCGAAGGGGAAGAAGTAAACCGAAGGGCCCAAACAAAGGGCGATCAAAATCAAAGAACCTCGAAAAATCTCCAAATAGACCAAACGTAACGTGTTGGAATTGTGAAGAAAAATGTCACTTTCGGACAGATTGTACAAGACCAAAGAGGAAGCAGAATTACAAATCTGGAGATGATGATGATTCTATAAATTCAGCAGAAGACATTGGGGATGCTCTAATCCTTAGCGCGGATAGTACGGTTGAATCCTGGATTTTGGATTCAGGTGCATCTTTTTTCATATCGTTTCAGATATCGTTCATCATTCATATCATATCGTTTCTCATTCTTCAGTTCTCGTATCATACATAATTCTAACGGGGTTATATTTCATGTCATTCATATCATGTTGTATACACACAATTTAAGAGATCTAACATAACGTTCTATGCTTTTATCACAACATTTCATCATATACACATCATACCATGACATATTGCATCACAATGTATCATATCATAAACAAGTCATAACGTAAACACTTCGTAGTCATATTGTCTTCTAACTTATCATAGCCTTAACGTTCTTATACCTATCACAGACATATCATTACGTGAACGTACCTTATCATTACGGTGTCATTTTCTCTAACTCTTTCCTATTTAATTTCAAAATTATTATTGTGATTTATTGCATGTTCTACTTGATTATTGTTTTGACTTGAATTATTTTGTTCTAGTAATTATCATCTTCTACTTATTTGTAAAAAGTTTAATCATTAAAAAAAAAATAATCACGTTTAAAAACTTTTAACGTTAAAACCCTATTCACCCCCCTCTAGGGTTGCCATACCGATCCAACACACATGTGCTGGACATCCCCAAATTTTGAAGTGATGTAAACTACCTTTACCCCCTTTCCATGACTCATATCGTTTTCTAACTTATCATAGCCGTAACGTTCTTATACCTATCACAGACATATCATTACGTGAACGTACCTTAGTCATATAATCACAAGAACGTAACCTAACGCTATCGTTCTATCAATCCTAACGCTATCGTTCTATCAATCTATCACAACCTATCCCTTTCTACCCGTAACCTAACCGTATTCTTTCATCAATCTCTCTTATCCATATCACTCCGGTATGTAACCTAACCTTAACGTTTCATGAATGTATTTTACTCCTATTGTTACATTTTGTTTTGTGCATCCTTCTCGTATCCTATCTCAAGCTTATCATTGAACACATCGTACCGTAATTATTATCAAACAATTCACGTATTATAACATATACATAACAAATATCGATCCACAGACAATTCACACATATCAATATATATGACACGTGCAGAACCACGAGGCACGTGTCAACAACAAATATAACCATGCCGATAGTAAGGTCACTTACCTGGCTAGCTTAAGTCGTTGTAACAAATGTGATGTGATTTGCTAGAATTCATATAAATGATTGACATTTAGTTTCTAACTCAAAGCTAAACCATTGTAAGAATTCGAAGATCTAACTATAATTGGTTGTGATTTCTAAAAAAACAATAGAATAAAAGAAAATGAAGATTTAATATATACCTTATTGATCAGATCTATCTTCACGTAAATCTCCCCGTGAATCACAACTGGGTATTTTTTTTTTTTTTGTCAAGTAAATCTGACTATTATTATTTTTCTGTTGTTTTTTTTTTTTTTGGAGTAACGGTTGCTTTCTCGCTTAAGGATGGGTTAAGGAATTATAATTGTGGGAAGAGATGAGAGGTTAGTGGAGAGTAGTGGGGAAATGTTGTTTTATTTTATTTATTTATTTATTATTATTATTATTTTAACCATTTTTTTATAATTAGTTTTTATTTGTTTATTTCTTTATTTATTTTTGGGCTATTACAAAATCCTTCGGGCGCTTGCTTGGACCCTCTAATCAAGCTAATTTGTAATGACGTCTAGAAGTCAGCAGAACACCATAGTGTCATATACTATTCAAACTTGATAGCTTGGCTAATTATCATAGATTTAATGTATGGAGCACAACTGCGAGTATAAACTATTTATTGGTCTTTTTTTCTTGAGGCTTCAACTCTAGCTGACCAAGGAGAGACTTAAAATATAAATATATCTAAGAATAGCTCAACAATCCTCACATTTGTGTAGATCAAGGTAGGTCTTAAACTAAAGATACTCTAATTTTTCATACGTTAATAACTTCGCCATACGAATCGACGTCAAAACCCCTATTTTACACCACAAAAGTAACCTCAGAACCCTTTACACACCTCAGGAGTTGGTTTTAGACAAGTCCCTTATGCTGAACACCGTTGGCAAGGAAGACGGAACGACGGACTTCCGAGCTTCTCCAGATCCGGGAATGTGAGGTCCTTACCAACAAAATCTGTTCCAAAAACGGGGTTAGGGTGAAGAATAATTTCGAGAACGTAGGAAAAAAGAGGGAAAAAGGACGTCGAGACGACGTTGTTGAGGAGAGAGAGAGGTTGCCGGAAAATTGCACTGGCAGTCGGGCGAAGAGGACGAAGTCTGACCCAAGAGCCGGATCCGACAACCCGAACCGAACCCCATTCCTTCGGTCGGCCCAGAACTGACGATTCTCGAGGCCCAAACACCCTGGCCCTTCACCCATGAACCAGCCCATCACCGCATTTGGCCCGAGACCTACGAGCGATCCGTTAACCCGTGCCTTGACCCGAGACTCCTGCACACGCGTCGCTCTCTGATTGTGCCACATGGCACGTCTGCAGCATGGCTCCTCTCGGCTTCGTCAGCTTAATCGACTCGGCGTCGGCTCCCCGGCTCTGGCGGCTTATTTGGCTCGGGAAACCTGTTTTCAGCCCATTTGACACCGTTTCGACCCTCCCGAACCTGGTTTCGACCCTGTTTAAGGTAAAATGGAACATTTTAAGGTCGTATTTCACAAATTCAAATTGAGAATTTATTATTATTTGTGAAATACTATCGAAAGTGACTAATGAACTAATAGGATCCAACCACCAACGGAAGCGTAGAACGTCCACGAGGAGCTAGGAGCTTACGTTATATTCTAGGGAGTACTTTGGCTAAGGCCTACCAAGTAAGTGGCTCACCCATCGTAGGTTTCGCGTTAATTGCTATATGTTGGCACGTGCCCGTGGATATGCACGTGTCATTAAATTGTATGCTAGCTTAATGTGCTTAAGTACGAAATCATGTGAACATGAATGTATGTTATGTATGCTGCTTAGTTGATGTGATATGTTATGTATGTGACGATGTGTGGCCCTTGTACGATTATGGCTTGTTTGTATGAATATTTGAATGTAACTGTATGAATTGTATGACATGAAATACTGTAAATTACATGAAACATAACCCCGCTAGGAATATGTATGATATGTAACGAAATGAGAATGAGAATGACATGTAAGTATGAAAACGTGACATGGGGTTATGTTCATTAATGATAACTGTAGGACTAGTGGGACCTCATGCATATTGTGTGTTCTTGCATTTGGGGGATACCCCTATCCCATCACAAAGGTACGGACGCGTATATCCAATGGCAGGACAACGATCGTTATGCCTTGCATAGTGCTGCCGTGACGGTTCTAGTTTTAACGGGTCCCGGTATAAGGGGCTCCAAGAGTATGCCCACCGGTTAGGGACAATGGCCCAGCGGTGTGCGAACTAGCTGGTGAGCCTATACTCGCACGTATGGGCTGCGTGTAGAGTATATGGTACACGTCCACGATTACCTGTTAGGATTACACCGTAGGAAAAACGAAACAAAAGATAGGTCCCATCATTTCATTGCATGTGTTTGTCGCATAATCCCGATAGGGGGTCACTTACTGAGTATTCTAGAAATACACAAGCCTCATGCTACTTTACTTTTGCAGATAAGGGCAAGGCATCCATGTGACAATGACGGCGGCATTGTATACCCCGAGACCGTGGCACATGCATAGGATAGTTGTTTGTTTTTTTTCATTTCGTAGTCTAAGCTGAATTTGGTTGCATCATTGGTATAGGTTAGTATAGGCTGAAATGTATTTGCATAATAAACCATAGGGAAGAATAAAACATTCATTTTGGGTTTTGTTACTTTTCCTTTATTTCAATAATGTTCTTCTCTTTTTTTCCCCTTGTAATCATTTTCTCTGAGGTAATAAAATGCGAGTGCAAGTAGCATTTATGAATAGGGCCCATTTAATGTATATTCCGCATTTTAAAGTATAGTAATGACCTTAGATTAAATAGGTAAAATATTAGGGTCGTTACATTTAAAATGTTAGATCTGGATCTTATCAACACTTTACTCTTCTTTAAGATCTTTTAAATCAATTTTCTTGTTGGTAAATTGATTAGATTTTGCCGATCAGAAGAAAAAAAAACCATCGAAAGAAAGAAAGCTTATTCATGTTAAATGTCTTTCTTTTTTCCTCTTGATTATTATATGTAACTCTCATAAGTTACTACGTCTAAATTAGTCCTTAATCATTTTATTTTTTTAATTCGTTTCTTTGTCGTTATTCGGATTTCTCCTTCAATACCCTTGTTTATGTGTTGAGTGTATTGTCTATTCATTTTGAATTGCACTTAGCTCTATAACATAGCTTGTCTCACATCCCAATTTTTTTTTTGGAGTGTGATTTATGTGTGCTCAATTGTGAGGGTGAGTTTGTAAGGGGGTGACACATTGATTCGAGTGTTGAGTGCTAAACACGAGCTAACTACATTTACAAGTGAATACACGTGAGGGAGCGCAGTGAGGTCCTTTTTTTTTCTTTTACCTTTCTTTTGTAGCATGGAAAATCCAGACGACAATACTAAAATTACTGATGCACGATTGAGAGAAGCACAACAACGAACCATGGAAAGACTAATTCGAGGAATAGAAGAGTTGACTTATCGAATAGGAAGATTGGAGATTCAAAATCAAGCTCGACATAGGATTTCACTACCTATGCCCTCAACTGATACGTATGAGGGCGACAATTCTGATCACCACGAGGATAATCCACATGCGGTTGGTCATGGCTTGATGCGAGGGAGAGACCATGGAAGAAGGTATCATAATTTACAACAACGAGTTCCTTATGATGATAGAATTGATCGTAACGTAGGGAGTATCAAATTAAAACTTCCCAAGTTTTATGGCAAAACCGATCTAGAGGAGTACCTTCAATGGGAGAAAACGGTGGAGTCGGTGTTCAACTGCCATAATTTTAGTGATGAAAAGAAGGTACTATTATGCATTGCTCAATTCAAACAATATGCTCAAATTTGGTGGGATAAATTGATGTCAAATAGGAGAAGAAATCTTGAAGCACCAATTGATTCATGGGTCGAGTTCAAAGAGTCCAAGAGGAAACGTTATGTTCCACAATATTTTCAACGGGACATGGCGCAGAAGCTTCAAGCATTGAAACAAGGACGCAAATCTGTGGAAGATTATTACAAGGAGATGGATACATTGATGGATCGCCTTGAACTCGATGAGGACATGGAGGCTCTCATGGCATGGTTTCTTAATGGGTTAAACACAGAGATTGCGGACAAGACTGATTTACAGCCTTATTCTAATATTGAGGAGTTGTTGCACATTGCAATTAAGATCGAGAGGCAAATCCAACGAAGGTCTCAACGGTATTCTTCTAAAACTTTTCCCAATTCTACTTCTACATGGAAAAAGGACAGTAAGAACATTGATTATAAGCATAGAAATCAAGAGATTAATGAGTAGCCTCAAGCTAAATTTGAGAAAGGGGAGAGTTCTAGAACAGGGAAAGAAAATGTAGAAAAGTCTAATGTTCGAAATAGAGATTTAAAGTGTTGGAGATGTCAAGGGGTAGGATACTATAGTAGAGATTGCCCAAATGCAAGAATTATGACCATCAAGGAGGGAGAAATTGTTACGGATGACGAGGCACATGACGACATAAATGAGGAAACTGATGAGAGTGAGGAGTTTAGTGAAGAGGACCCTACACATATATCTTTGGTTACGCGACGAGCTCTAAACACCCACATGAAGGAGGACGGCCTAGACCAAAGGGAGAACTTGTTTCAAACTCGGTGTCTTGTTCAATCTGTACCTTGTAGTGTTGTAATTGATAGCGGTAGTTGCACCAATGTTGTGAGCTCCATTCTGGTCAAAAGACTTAATTTAAAGACACAACCACATCCAAGACCCTACAAGCTTCAATGGTTGAATGATTGTAGGGAAGTACGGGTAACTGAACAAACTCTTGTTTCTTTTACTATTGGAAAACATGTTGATGATGTTTTATGTGATGTTGTATCTATGCATGTTGGAGATTTACTACTGGGGAGGCCATGACAATTTGATCGTCAGGTAATGTATGATGGGTATGCAAATCGATATTCTTTTACTCACAATGGTAGAAAAACTATTCTTGTTCCATTGTCTGCAAAAGATGTATTTATTGATCATTGCAAACTTGAAAAGAAAAGGCAAGAGGCTGATGCAAAAGCAGAGATTGAAAAAGAATCAAGTGAAAGAAAGAGTTTGAGGGAAAAGCAAGAGGGTAACACTCAGCCTAGAGAAAAAAAGAGAGAAAAGCCAAATCAGTAAGCTTGTATGTTAGATCAAGTGAGGCTAGGAATGTTTTTCTCTCTAACAAGACTATTCTTGTACTTATGTGCAAGGGATCTTGTCACTTTACTAACATGCTTAACCCTTCTTTGCCTAGTTATTTTGTTGTGCTTTTGCAAGAGTTTGAAGATTTATTTTTCGAGGAGATGCCTAGTAGTTTGCCACCACTTAGAGGGATTGAACACAAGATTGACTTCATTCCTAGCGCGCCCATTCCAAACCGACCAGCTTATAGGACTAATCCAATGGAGGCTGAAGAGATACAAAGGCAAGTAAGTGAACTCCTTGCTGAAGGGTATGTACGTGAAAGTTTGAGTTCTTATTCTATTCTAGTTATTCTTGTACCTAAGAAAGATGGTTCTTGGCGTATGTATGTTGATTGTAGGGCTATAAAAAGGATAACTATAAAGTGTAGGCATCCAATTCCCAGATTAGATGATATGTATGAAGAATTGCATGGACGCAGTCTTTTTACTGAGACTGATTTAAAATCGGGTTATCATCAAATTCGTATGCATATTGGGGATGAGTGGAAAACAGCTTTTAAAACCAAGTATGGTCTTTATGAATGGTTGGTTATGCCTTTTGGATTAACCAATGCACCTAGTACATTCATGAGACTAATGAACCATGTCTTACGAGAATACTTAGGTAAGTTTGTGGTTGTTTATTTTGATGACATCCTTGTTTACTCTAAATCTTTAGATGATCATATTACCCATGTACGCACTATTTTGACTACTTTAAGAAACGAATATTTGTACGTAAATTTAAAGAAATGTAGCTTTTGCATGGAAAAAATTCACTTTCTTGGGTTTGTAGTTTCATCTAATGGTGTTAAGATTGATTAGGAGAAAGTGAAGGCTATAAAAGATTTGCCTACACCTAAAAATGTAGGTGAGGTAAGAAGTTTTCATGGTCTTGCAAGTTTCTACCGTAGGTTCATTAAGAATTTTAGTACAATTGCTTCACCCTTGAATGAACTTGTTAAGAAAAAATGTATCCTTTATATGGGAAAAAGATCAAGAACTTGCTTTTAATACTTTGAAAGAAAAATTGAGTTATGCTCCCTTGCTTGCATTACCTAATTTTGAGTCTACTTTTGAAATTGAATGTGATGCTAGTGGAGTAGGGATAGGTGCTGTATTAATGCAAAATCAAAGATCTTTAATGTTCTTTAGACAGAAGTTGACTGGTGCATCTTTGAGGTATCCAACTTATGACAAAGAGCTTTATGCTTTGGTTCGTGCATTGCAAACTTGGCAACATTATCTTTGTCCTAAGGAGTTCATTATTCATACGGATCATGAAAGTTTAAAGCATTTGAGAGTACAAAATAAACTCAACAGACGACATGCTAAGTGGTTAGAATTTATTGAAACATTCCCTTATGTCATAAAATATAAACAAGGTAAGGAGAACATTGTTGCAGATGCTTTATCCCGAAGGTATGTCCTCTTCAATACTTTGTTGAATGTTCGATTCCATCCTTTGGAATCCGAGTCAACCTATATGAGCCCATGACATCAGTTTCAGGTTTGAACTCTACAACATTATTTCTCTAATTTACATTGGTCCATTGTTCAAAGTCTTGAAAGGTTATATATCTATAATTATATTTTTATTAAAGATCTTCTTTTTCATGGTTATGTTGTATAAGAGAGTAGATATGGCTATTTCAAGCTATTCTCAGCTTTACTCCTCTCCTCTCTGTATTTACCTTTCCCTCTATATTTAGTTTGTGGTTTTAAATCCCTAATTTCTCTTTTTATCTATTGCACTCTGTTCTCATGTATTCAAAATTAATTTCTATTGATCTACGTTTCGAAATCTTTCCTTATCTCAAGTGTTTATTTTTCACAAATTTTCTTGGTCATTCTATTTTTAATCTATTCATTTGGCTACTGATATAAATTTAATCTAATATTACTAATGTGACCTGATTTGCTAGAATTCATATAAATTATTGATATTTAGTTTCTAAATCAAAGCTAAACCATTGTAAGAATTCGAAGATCTAACTACAATTGGCTGTGATTTCTAAAAAAACAATGGGATAAAAGAAAATGAAGATTTAATATATACCTTATTGATTAGATCTATCTTCACCTAAATCTCCCGGTGAATAACAATTGGGTAAAGGCTATTCTCTCCTTTTTTTCTGTTTTTTTTTATTATTATTATTATTTTTTTTGCAGTTGCTTTCTGGCTTAAGTATGGGTTGAGGAATTATAATTGTGGGAATGGATGAGAGGTTAGTGGAGAGAATGGGGAAATGTTGTTTTATTTTGTTTATTTATTTATTACATTTTTTTTATAATTATTTTTTATTTGTTTATTTGTTTATTTGCTTTTGGGCTATTAGAGAATCTTTGGGGTGCTCCCTTGGACCCTCTTATCAAGCTAATTTGTTACGACGTCTGGAAGTTAGCGGAACCCCATAGTGTCATCTACTATTCAAACTTGATAGATTGACTAATTATCATAGGTTTAATGATGGAGCACAATTGCGAGTATAAACTATTTATTGGGCTGTTTTTCTTGAGGCTTCAACTCTAGCCGAGAAAGCAGAGACTTAAAATATAAATATATCTAAGAATATCTCAACAATCCTCACATTTGTGTAGATCAAGGTAGGTCTTAAACAGAGATACTCTAATTTTCCATACGTTCATAACTTCGCCTACGAAATGACTTTAATGTTGGCTTGGTTGAATGACTTGTTTGATGTACGAATGACGAATTTTTCATGATTGTTTGATGTGTTTTATGTTATGTTATATTTATGCAATGATACAAGATGTACTATAATATGATTATGTCATGTTATGGAACTATGTTGTGATATTAATATTGTATGATGCACGAACCTCCACATCTTACACTACATAAACTACGATATCATGTCCGTCGTGATATTATGCACGCTCCTTTCCCTCCATAGCTTCTGCCAACGTGAGTGCAAGCTAGCCCAACAAGTAGACTTAGAGGATACGTATACGAGTCTGCTAGGTGGATCTATGTATGCATGTGTAGAGAAATATTACACATTCAACTCTATCCAGACTGAAAAGTAGAGATCGTTGCATGTATTTGTATTTTTCGACCGCAACCATGTGATTATTACTGAGTATTTTTTAAATTATCAAACCAAGTGCTATTTTCTTAAGGTGAAGATAAGACATGTTGGGTTTTATGTCCTAAAACTCATAGTTTGTAAACAAAAATATATTCTATTTTCAATAAAGTTATTATTGTTGTTTATTCAGTAAAGATTGTTACTGAATAAAGTGAACTTTACGATCATTAATCTAAATCCAATAAACTAAGAATACTCTAGCTATAGTATGATTACTTGAACTATATGTAGAGACATAAGAGTGGATTATATTCAAGTATATAGTCAAAATGATCTATAGTATAAGGATAAGGCTGAGTATCTTATTCTAGGGATACTATGTAGGCGACCCACTTTTGTATATGATATAAACAATGTGATCACTAAATTGTACATGTGGAGACATGTGAGTGGAGGCGTCCTATGCAATGAATATTGCATAAGATCGGACAATGAAGAAAACCACTCTCACTTTATAATGTCATTTACTGTTGAGACTGATTTTCTTTTCATTCGATGACCTAGGTAACTCGATCTTAATCCTGAGCTAACCAAGAACTCCTGTTTATTCGGAATTATCCTTAGATTTGCATGAGTGAGAGTGGCTCGAGTTTGCCGACTCAATAGGCCTCCCATTTCAGGGGTAAGACTGGGTGAATAGCTGGGGACGTGGGGTGCAAGATGAAATTCGCTCCTACCCACTTTTAGGGATAGAAGAGAGGTAGTTCCCTTAAGCACTTACTCCAGGTCTTGAACAAGGGGCCCCACTCTCTCATTGGCCTGAGAGGGATTCGATTTACTGGTTGGACCACAAACCAATTGTTCATATGTCATGCAAGTGGTATTGATCAAACCTCTTGTGGAGTGGTTCGAATCACGAGTTTAGAAACGAGTTTTCTTTACTCTTGATCTTGATCATCAAGGTACTCCGAATCTTATTCTCCTTGTATTGATTCCTTATCCATATCATTTTGGTATCAAAGCATTGGGCTCAAGATCGGATATATGTTTCATTGCGCTTATCTCTTTTAATTCTCTTATAATTTTTTTTTCTCCGTTTGTGTAGAAGGTTCATATTTTATCACAAAAATATATAACAAAAAAAAAAAGTGAGGGTCGTCGATAGAGCCGAAAACTCCGGTGAACGCCAGAGTTTTTGCTCGCACACGACCCATAAAGGGCGGCCGAGGGCTGGGATGCCACAAATCGCATCCCCGACCTTCCGCCACTCTGGGAGAACCTGCAAATAAACAAAAACAGTAAAAAGAAAACGAGAAGAAACAGAAAACCGATGGAACTCCAGCGAAGCCGAACCATACGAATCGAAGTCAAAACCCCCATATTACACTACAAAAGTAACCTCAGAACCCTTTATACACCTCAGGAATAGGTTTTAGATGAGTCCCTTACGCTGAACACCGTTGGCAAGGAAGACGGAACGGCGGACTTTCGAGCTTCTCCAGATCCGGGAGTGTGAGGTCCTTACCAACGAAATCTGTACCAAAAACGGGGTTAGGATGAACCAGGCCATCACCGCGCACGGCCCGTCACCCATGAGCGATCCGTTAACCCGTTCCTTGACCCGAGACTCCTGCACATGCGTTGCTCTCTAATTGTGCCATGTGGCACGTCCACAGCGCGGCTCCTCTCGGCTTCGACGACTTAATCGGCTCTACGGCGGCTCCTCGGCTCCAAGGGCTTATTCGGCTCGAGAAACCTGTTTCAAGCTCGTTTGACACCATTCTGACCCTCCCGGACCTGGTTTTGGCCCTGTTTAAGGTAAAATGGAACATTTTAAGATCGTATTTCACAAATTCCAGTTGGAAATTTATTATTATTTGTGAAATACTAACGAAAGCGACTAATGAACCAATAGGAACCAACCACCAACGGAAGTGTAGAACGTCACGAGGAGCTAGGAGCTTACGTTATATTCTTGGAAGTACTTCGGCTAAGGCTTACCAAGTAAGTGGCTCACCCGTCATAGGTTACGCGTTAATTGCTGTTTGTTGGCACGTGCCCGTGGATATGCACGTGTCATTAAATTGTATGCTAGCTTAATGACGCATACATCCTATGGCGGGACAACGATCGTTATGCCTTTTAGAGCGCTGCCGTGACGGTTCTAGTTTTAACAAGTCCCGGTATAAGGGGCTCCAAGAGTATGCCCACCGGATAGGGATAGTGGCCCAATGGTGTGCTAACAAGCTGGTGAGCTCATACTCGCACGTATGGGCTGCGTGTAAAGTATATGGTACACGTCCACGATTACCTGTTAGGATTACACTGTAGGGAAAACGAAATGAAACAAAACGAAAGATAGGTCCCATCATTTCATTGCATGTGTTTGTCGCATAACCCCGATAGGTGGTCACTTACTGAGTATTCTAGAAATACTCAAGCCTCGTGCTACTTTACTTTTGTAGATAAGGGCAAGGCATCCATGTGACAATGACGGCGGCATCGTACATCCCAGGACCGTGGCACATGCATAGGGTAGTTGTTTGTTTTTTTCCATTTCATTGCTAGGCTTAATTTGGTTGCATTATTATTATAGGTTAGTATAGATTGAAATGTATTTGCATAACAAACCATAGGGTAAAATAAAACATTCATTTTGAACTGTTAAACTTCGATAACATGAAACTCATCCTTGTTTCAAATGAAAACGAGTTTGCATAAGATATTAAAAGAATGAAAATTTGTAATATAAACAAAACTCTATTGAAACTCTCTATAGCAATCACTGTGCTGCTTAAGATGTCTTTGCCTTTACCTAAAAAATAGAAAATATTGAGTAAGAAACATATTTAGTAAATAATCATACTTCTAGGCTGAGAAGATACAATCATAAACAATGAAGAAGTGCCTAGAGTTATTCCAAGCTTAAGGTTTGTGTGTTATTTCTCAATCTCCATACTATCATTTATTTTATTTCTAGCTAACGCCAATTTAGAGAACACGATGAAGAAAAAAGAAAATAGAGGAAGTCGATTTGGAGTTAGTTTTGGAACTATTCCTCGACGAGTAGGATAAAACGAACATCAACTCAAGAAATTTAGTGAACCCTGCACATGTCATTGTTATGACTGTTTGCATGTATTATGTGATGTTATGCTATGTTATAAATTACGCTATGTCCTATTATGTTCTGTTATAAGCTATGCTATAATACGACTATACCATGTTACCATGTTGTGGAATTATATTTATGATATTGATGATATGATTCATAAAACTCCATACGCCAAGCTATGTAAATTACGTTAATTAAGGAAGATATGACAATTATTACGTATGCATGTCTCACAGACTTGTTATGTCATGAATGAATGGATTTATGACTTGAATCATAAACTTATGCCAAGGTTTTAAGCTATGGGGACCTCATGCATTTATGTGTGTCATTTGCATCAGGATACTTTCCTATTGTGATTAATACGAATGCGTACAATGCGATATCTATGTTTGTCCTGATATTACGTGGGTCCTTTCTCTATGTGGTTTTCGGTAGCCTAAGCGTGCACTAATCGGACGAATGAGGCCTAGGGAATATATACATGTGTCTGTCTTGTGAGACTATGTGCACGTGCGTAGGCCGTATGTATGAAAGTACTACACATTCAACCCTGCCCGGACTGAGTTTAAACCATGTCATGATTGTTTTATGAAATGATAGGTCCCACCATATTGCAATTGATTGCATTTTTTTTACTTCCATAGTGGGGTTACTTATGGATTATTTCTTAAAATACGAAGTCACATGTTACTCTTCCTTTTTAGGTAAAAGTAAGGCACTCGTGTATAGATGACGGCGTCTGGTGAAGGCCATGAGATCGAAGCTAGGGTAGTTGCATTCATGAGTGAAGAAGAGGAGGTTGACGAGGAGGAGGAGGGGAATGGGTGAAGAGAGCTTGGAAGCCATTGGTGGATTGATATTGAAGGGTTTGTGGGTTTTTATAGATGGGGTTTGGGAATTTGTTGTATTTTAACAAAAAAATTCCTTATAAATTGCTGAATACAAAACACCCAACTTTTTCAATTACTTTATTAAGTTTTGAGGAATTGATTTGAGAGAGATGGGTTTTCAATTAGTTTGTCTGTTTCTAAAATATTATAAAAAAATGTCAAATGGCCTGCAAAATAGACCAAGTGATGTTTGATAATAAGATATCAAATATTTTTAAAAGAAATTACTGTGGTATGTATGGTTGGAAAATAATATATGATAGAAGCCCTGCAAGACAAGTGGGTAATAGATGATAATCTAGAAATTATTTTTATCACAACAATGGGTAACAAATTATTTTTAGACAAGTGGGAAAATAATTATTTTACTGTGGTTTTATGGCTTTCTAACACTTTTTAGACAAGTGGGAAAATAATTATTTTACTGTGGTTGTCATGGCTTTCTAACGCTGCATGGCTAACAAATTTTGATTTGTTAACTTATTTGATTCGGTTTGGTGTTTCTTGTATTTTATTTTTTATTCACTCATTCCCATTAAGGTTTAGCTTCTCCTTTAGTCTCAAGTTAATGTTTTATGTTACGATCCTAAATTTCTACATACTCAAATTCGCTACTAAGTCTCATGCTTGTCTCTTAAATGCGGAATATATCCCTTAGATACTCATCATAAATGACGAAAAATTTAAAACACATTCAGAACACTTCAAGCTACTAGAACACATTGTCGGTCTTACGTGTTTCAAACCATAACGTTGGAATTTAAAATTAAAACAAAAACAATTACAAATGAAATAATTTAAATAATGAAATAAAAGCGTTCTATACTGACCTAAGATTAAGAATTTAAACATGCAACTACCCTATGCACGTGCCACAGTATCTATTTCTGATGTCGTCGTCGTTCATACATGGGCGTCTTGTCTTTACCTAAAAAATGATATGTGGCACACGGCTTGAGTATTTCGAAAAATACTCAATAAGTCACCCACTGTAGGGGTCATGCTGATGCAAACACATGCAACATGCTCTTGGGGTCGAGCTCTAGCGCATCTAGGAGTGACCTCCAATCTCGAACAAATTGGATGTGAAGTACTTCTTTACACACGACCCACACGTGCCAGTGTGAATCTGTAACGACCCAAAATTTTCTACTTAATTTATAGTCGCTACTATATACGTAACATAAACATTGAATGCGGAAGACTTTATTTAAATTTCATAAAACATAACCTTTATCTTAAAACACAGCCATGGACTTGCGTGTTTTGAAAACATCTTTAAAACGACGCAACAAAATACACGAAATAAAATAAATATGCGTTTAAGTTTAAAACATTCTATTCTAGCCTAAGTCTAAGAAAATTGATATGAACCACGACCAAGAAATTTCCATACCTCAAGGTCCAATTACAAGGACGGGAGCTAAGAAGCTACAACAAATCTTATACAGTTATATTCAAGCTATGGTGAGCTCATCAAAGGAAATTCTAGAAGACGCAGGAGACCACCCTTATATGTTGTGTAGAGTTAGCTTTAAGAAAGAGATAAATTAAATGCACTTTAAGTTGCGTTTAATGAACTCCGCTGAATTTATGAAACAAGTCCTAGGATAAGCCAATAAGCACATTTTATTAATTGCATTATTTAATTATAGTTTAACTATTTGTATGTCATATTTAAGCTAGTTTTAAATATAGGAGTTAAAGTTATATTGTAACCCACGTAGGTTACTATATTCCACCATTAACTAGCCATATGAATACGGAGGTTATGGTATTTTTCATTTACTAGCCCATTTAATTTGGGAGTTATGTATAACATAGGTTAAGATTGTAAGGGCTATATAAAGCCTTCTTTTCTTTGATTAGACATCAGATTTTGGAATTAAGAATAAAATTTCTACTTTTGCTTTGTTGAGAGCTAAACTTTCTTTGCAAATTTTTTGTTTAGAACTTGCATGAAGAGTCATTCAAGTGGTATTGATCAAACCTCTTTTGGAGTGATTCGAATCACGAGTTTAGAAACGAGTTTTCTTTACTCTTGATCTTGATCATCAAGGTAATCCGAATCTTATTCTCCTTGTATTGATTCCTTATCCATATCATTTTGGTATCAAAGCTTTGGGCTCAAGATCGGATATATGTTTCATTGCGCTTATCTCTTTTAATTCTCTTATAATTTTTTTTTCTCAGTTTGTGTAAAATGTTCATATTCTATCACAAAAATATATATAAAAAAAAAAGTGTGGGTCGTCGGCAGAGCCGAAAACTCCGATGAACGCTGGAGTTTTCGCTCGCACACGACCCATAAAGGGCGGTCGAGGGCTGGGATGCCACAAATCGCATCCCTGACCTTCCGCCACCCTGGGAGATCCTGCAAAAAAACAAAAACAGTGAAAAGAAAACGAGAAGGAACAGAAAATCGATGGAACTCCGGCGAAGCCGAACCATACGAATCGACGTCAAAGCCCCCATTTTACACCACGAAAGTAACCTCAAAACCCTTTATACACCTCAGGAGTTGGTTTTAGACGAGTCCCTTACGCTGAACACCGTCGGCAAGGAAGACGAAACGACAGACTTTCGAGCTTCTCCAGATCTAGGAGTGTGAGGTCCTTACCAATGAAATCTGTACCAAAAATGGGGTTAGGATGAACCGGCCCATCACCGTGCACAGCCCGTCATCCTCGAACGGCCCGTCACCCGTGAGCGATCTGTTAGCCCGTGCCTCGACCCGAGACTCCTACACATGCGTTGCTCTCTGATTGTGACATGTGGCACGTCTGCAGCGCGGCTCCTCTAGGCTTCGGCGGCTTAATCGGCTCTGCGGCGGCTCCTCGGCTCCAGCGGCTTATTCGGCTCGAGAAACCTGTTTCCAGCCCGTTGGACACCGTTCCGACCCTCCCGGACCTGGTTTCGGCCCTGTTTAAGGTAAAATGGAACATTTTAAGGTCGTATTTCACAAATTCCAGTTGAGAATTTATTATTATTTGTGAAATACTAACGAAAGTGACTAATGAACCAATTGGAACCAACCACCAACGGAAGCGTAGAACGTCCACGAGGAGCTAGGAGCTTACGTTATATTCTAGGGAGTACTTCGGCTAAGGCCTACCAAGTAAGTGGCTCACCCGTCGTAGGTTACGCGTTAATTGCTGTATGTTGGCACGTGCCCGTGGATATGCACGTGTCATTAAATTGTATGCTAGCTTAATGTGCTTAAGTACGAAATCATGTGAACGTGAATGTATGTTATGTATGCTGCTTAGTTGATGTGATATGTTATGCATGTGACGATGTGTGGCCCTTGTACGATTATGGCTTGTTTGTATGAATATTTGAATGTAACTGTATGAATTGTATGACATGAAATACGGTAAATTGCATGAAACATAACCTCGCTAGGAATATGTATGACATGTAACAAAATGAGAATGAGAATGACATGTAAGCATGAAAACGTGACATGGGGTTATGTTCATTAATGATAACTGTAGGACTAGTGGGACCTCATGGATATTGTGTTTTCATGCATTTGGGGGGATACCCCTACCCCATCACGAGGGTACGGACGCGTACATCCAATGACAGGACAACGATCGTTATGCCTTTTATAGCGCTGCCGTGACGGTTCTAGTTTTAACGGGTCCCGGTATAAGGGGCTCCAAGAGTATGCCCACCGGCTAGGGACAGTGGCCCAATGGTCTGCAAACTAGCTGGTGAACCCATACTCGCACGTATGGGCTGCGTGTAGAGTATATGGTACACGTCCACGATTACCTTGTTAGGATTACACCGTAGGGAAAACGAAACGAAACAAAACGAAAGATAGGTCCCATCATTTCATTGCATGTGTTTGTCGCATAACCCCGATAGGGAGTCACTTACTGAGTATTCTAGAAATACTCAAGCCTCGTGCTACTTTACTTTTGCAGATAAGGGCAAGGCATCCATGTGACAATGACGGCGACATCGTACATCCCAGGACCGTGGCACATGCATAGGGTAGTTGTTTGTTTTTTTCCATTTCGTAGTCTAGGCTTAATTTGGCTGCATCGTTAGTATAGATTGAAATATATTTGCATAATAAACCATAGGGTAGAATAAAACATTCATTTTGGACTGTTAAACTTTGATAACATGAAACTCATCCTTGTTTCAAATGAAAACGAGTTTGCATAAGATATTAAAAGAATGAAAATTTGTAATATAAACAAAAGTCTATCGAAACTCTCTATAGCAATCACTCTGTTGCTTAAGATGTCTTTGTCTTTGCCTAAGAAATAGAAAATATTGAGTAAGAAACATATTTAGTAAATAATCATACTTCTAGGCTGAGGAGATACAATCATAAACAATAAAGAAGTGCCTAGAGTTATTCCAAGCTTAAGGTTTGTGTGTTATTTCTCAATCTCCATACTATCATTTATTTTATTTCTAGCCAACGCCAATTTGGAGAACACGATGAAGAAAAAAGAAAATAGAGGAAGTCGATTTGGAGTTAGTTTTGGAACTATTCCTCGACGAGTAGGATAAAACGAACATCAACTCAAGAAATTTAGTGAACCCGTCACATGTCATTGTTATGACTGTTTGCATGTATTATGTGATGCTATGCTATGTTAGAAATTACGCTATGTCCTATTATGTTTTGTTATAAGCTATGCTATAATATGACACTATACCATGTTACCATGTTGTGGAATTATATTTATGATATTGATGATAAGATTCATAAAACTCCATACGCCAAGCTATGTAAATTATGTTAATTAGGGAAGATATGACAATTATTACGTATGCGTGTATCATAGACTTGTTATGTCATGAATGAATGGAGGTATGACTTGAATCATAAACTTGTGCCATGGTTTTAAGCTATGGGGACCTCATGCATTTATGTGTGTCATTTGCATCAGGATACTTTCCCATTGTGATTAATACGAATGCGTACATTACGATATCTATGTTTGTCCTGATATTACGTGGGTCCTTTCTCTATGTGGTTTTCGGTAGCCTAAGCGTGCACTAACCCGACGAATGAGGCCTAGGGAATATATACGTGAGTCTGTCTTGTGAGACTATGTGCACGTGCGTAGGCTGTATGCATGAAAGTACTACACATTCAACCCTGCCCGGACTAAGTTTAAACCATGTCATGATTGTTTTATGAAATGATAGGTCCCACCATATTGCAATTGATTGCATTTTTTTTACTTCCATAGTGGGGTTACTTATGGATTATTTCTTAAAATACGAAGTCACATGTTACTCTTCCTTTTTAGGTAAAAGTAAGGCACTCGTGTATAGATGGTGGCGTCTGGTGAAGGCCATGAGATCGAAGCTAGGGTAGTTGCATTCATGTTTGTTTTAATAGCCCTTTGTTAGATCACGATATCACATTTTTTTATAATCTCATTTAAGTTCACGTTAGCTATTTTCTGCTATATTGTCATAACAATATTGTTTTTAATGAATTTATTATGAACGTTTTAGTCCACAACATCGTTTATGAAATATTTTTATAGACTTTTCCACACTTATTGTCATGTCATGCATGCAGTGGTATCTATATTGGATTAGGAAAATTTGGGTCGCTATGGATGTTATGTATCACCAAAGATTTAATGTTAGGAATCATAGATTTAGCTACTTATATATTAGATAACATATTGTGCCACCTAAAAAATGTGGAAAAGAATGTTCACCTGCCCGAGGATGAGGTAGGGATCCGAGTCTGACTCGTGAAGCTTCGATAAGTCATATAGGCCTAGCCGTGTCACTACCTAGAGTACCACAAGTGGCACCATCGGTGCCTCTAGTAGTGTCGGTCCCCACTACGACTACCCTAATGTGGGAGACCTTTCGTGAAATAATAGAGTCTATGACAACCAAATAACTAGCGTAGACAACCAGCAACCCTAAGATGATATAAGAGATAAAATAATTATGAAATTGTAAGACAAACAAACTTCGTATCATCAATAGGACCTCTAAGGACCTAACCATGGTAGAGTTATGGCTATCATTGATGATGATATTTCATCTACTGAAGAGTTTAGATTACCATAAGGTATCTTGTGCATCGTTCATGTTTTAGGATGATGCACAAATATGGTGACAACAAACGTAGATGTTTCTCCTTCCTAATGGTCTGTATTAAACCAAAGAAGGCAGAGAGATTCATCATATACTTGGATGAAGGTGTTTGACTCGACATAAGCTTACTCAGTAAAGCTATTCATTAAGATTTTCTCAACTCGACCAAGGTGGCCTCAACCTAAGTGACTTATTTCTAGCCTCGATGGCTTAGGCCTCGACCTTGACTCTAAGATCATCCCTTTGTCATGGCTTTCTAACACTGCATGGGTAACAAATTTTGATTTGTTAACTTATTTGATTTGGTTGTGTGTTTCTCGTTTTTTTTTTATTCACTCATTCCCATTAAGGTTTAGCTTCTCCTTTAGTCTGAAGTTAATGTTTTATGTAACGATCCTAAATTTCTACATACTCAGAGTCACTACTAAGTCTCATGCTTGTCTCTTAAAATGCGGAATATAGCTCTTAGATACTTATCATAAATAACGAAAAATTTAAAACACATTCAGAATACTTCAAACTACTAGAACACATGTCGATCTTACGTGTTTCAAAACATAACATTGGAATTTAAAATTAAAACAAAAACAATTACAAATAAAATAATTTAAAGAATGAAATAAAAGCGTTTTGTACTGACCTAAGACTAAGAATTTAAACATGCAACTATCCTATGCACGTGCCACAGTATCTATATCTGGTGTCGTCGTCGTCTGTACATGGGCGTATTGTCTTTACCTGAAAAATGATATGTGACACGTGCCACAGTATCATACTGATGCAAACACATGCAACATGCTCTTGGGATTGAGCTCTAGCGCATCTAGGAGTGACCTCCAATCTCGAACAAATTGGATGTGTAGTACTTCTTTACACACAACCCACACGTGCGAGTGTGAATCTGTAACGACCTAAAATTTTCTACTTAATTTAAGGTTGCTACTGTATACGTACCATAAACATTGAATGCGGAAGATTTCATTTAAATTCCATAAAACATAACCTTTATCTTAAAACACAACCATGGACTTGCGTGTTTCGAAAACATCTTTAAAACGACGGAAAAAAAGACACGAAATAAAATAAATATGCGTTTAAGTTTAAAACATTTTATTCTAGCCTAAGTCTAAGAAAATAAATACCACTATTCTATGCATCTGCCATGGTCTCGAGTTGCGATGCCGTCGTCAGCCAGACAGGAATGCCTTGCCTTAACCTGAAAAATGCAGTAGCACTTTGCTTGAGTATTTAAA
This sequence comes from Cucurbita moschata, assembly GCF_002738365.1. Taxonomy (NCBI): domain Eukaryota; kingdom Viridiplantae; phylum Streptophyta; class Magnoliopsida; order Cucurbitales; family Cucurbitaceae; genus Cucurbita; species Cucurbita moschata. The sequence continues at coordinate 5,664,229 of NW_019268517.1, forward strand.
GAAATATTTGGTAAGTGACCCCACTATTGGGGTTAAATGCAACAATCACATGCAAAGAAATGATGGGACTTATCTTTCGTTTCGTTTTTCATACGGTGCTGTCCTAACGGATATTTTGGACATGTACAATATACTCTACACACAGCCCATACGTGCGAGTATGGGCTCACCAGCTAGTTCGCACACCGCTGGGCCACTTTCCTTTTCCGGTGGGAATACTCTAGGAGCCCCTTAGGCCGGACACCCGCTAGAACTAGTTGTTAGAGAGTATTGACAAGGACCATTATATTCTTTTTTCATTAAAATGTCTATATTTAATATTGTCAACCAAATCCACTTTTTAATCGTATTGGATAAAAATTGACCTTATATTTAATAAAAATATCAACACATCATATTAATAATAATCCTCTTTCTCGTTTAAAATAGTAAATTCTTATACGACGGTTTAAATATTCTGATAAATTCCCATACACTACGAGATATCACGTCGGGTTGGAAAAGAGAACGAAACATTTCTTAAAATAATATGGAAACATATCTCACAGACACATTTTAAAACAGTGAGTCTGACGGCGATACGTAATGGGCCAAAGTAGATAATCCCTGCTAACGGGAGCTTAGGCTATTACAAATGATATCAGAGCCAGACACCGAGCGGTGTGCCAACAAAGACGCTGGCCCCCAAGGGGGTGGATTGTGAGATCCCACGTCAGTTGGAGAGGAGAACGAAGCATTCTTTATAGAAATGTGAAAACCTCTCCCTAACAAACATGTTTCAAAACCGTAAAGCTAACGGCGATACATAACGAGTCAAAATGGATAATATCTACTAGCCGCGTACTTGGGCTGTTACACTGACATCCATATTTTCATTAAATTGAGGTCTCTATATTTTTCGTCAACATCGTCATTTAAAACTTGAGTGTTAATATTACTCTCTTTAATATTTCATCATGAAAAATTTGAAGTTAAAGGTTTTTTATCATTTCATACAAGTAACACAGGTGAAACAAGATTTGAGGTTTCAAATATATGCATTGTCAAATTTGTAAAAATTTGTAGTTTCATCTAATGGTGTTGAGGTTGATGAGGAGAAAGTGAAGGCTATAAAAGATTGGCCTACACCTAAAAATGTAAGTGAGGTAAGAAGTTTTCATGGTCTTCCAAGTTTCTACCGTAGATTCATTAAGAATTTTAGTACAATTGCTTCACCCTTGAATGAACTTGTTAAGAAAAATGTATCCTTTATATGGAAAAAAGATCAAGAACTTGCTTTTAATACTTTGAAAGAAAAATTGAGTTCTGCTCCCTTGCTTGCATTACCTAATTTTGAGTCTAGTTTTGAAATTGAATGTGATGCTAGTGGAGTAGGGATAGGTGCTGTATTAATGCAAAATCAAAGACCTTTAATGTTCTTTAGTGAGAAGTTGACTGGTGCATCTTTGAGGTATCCAACTTATGACAAATAGCTTTATGCTTTGGTTCGTGCATTGCAAACCTGGCAACATTATCTTTGTCCTAAGGAGTTCATTATTCATATGGATCATTAAAGTTTAAAGCATTTGAGAGTACAAAATAAACTCAACAGACGACATGCTAAGTGGTAAGAATTTATTGAAACATTCCCTTATGTCATAAAATATAAACAAGGTAAGAAGAACATTGTTGTAGATGCTTTATCACGAAGGTATGTCCTCTTCAATACTTTGAATGCTAGGTTGTTGGGTTTTGAACACATAAAGGATTTGTATCAACGTGACATGTTCTTTTCTCCTTTTGTTGAATCTTGTGAAAAAGGACTCATTGTGGATAATTACTTGTTGTTAGATGGATTTTTGTTCCGAAAAGGCAAACTTTGCATACCATCTTGTTCCATCCGTGAGCTACTTGTGAGGGAAGCTCATGGAGGTGGTTTAATGGCACACCATGGAGTTTCTAAAACTTATGATATGCTCTCTGAACATTTTTTTTTTGCCTAAAATGAGACATGATGTTCATAAAGTTTGTGCTCGTTGCATAGCATGTAAACTAGCTAAGTCTAGGCTTCAACCACATGGTTTATACTCCCCATTACCGGTTCCTAATGGTCCTTGGATTGATATATCAATGGATTTTGTTTTAGGTTTACCTAGGACTAGAAAAAGTTATGATAGCATCTTTGTTATGGTTCATCGATTTAGTAAAATGACTCATTTTATTCCTTGTCACAAAACTGATGATGCAAAACATATTGCAGACCTGTTCTTTACGGAAGTTGTACGAGTATGGGCTCACCAGCTAGTTCGCAGACCGCTGGGCCACTTTCCTTATCCGGTGGGCATACTCTAGGAGCCCCTTAGGTCGAACACCCGCTAGAACTAGTAACCGTCACAGCAGCGCAATGCAAAGCATAACGATCGTTATCCTGCAACTGGATGTACGCGTCCGTACCCTCGTGATGGGATATGGGTATCCCCCCAAATGCATGAGCACACATAATGCATGAGGTCCCAAAACTTTTCCATTTTCATTATCCTTTAATACAACCCCGCTAGCATTATGTACTTATCATATCATTTTTCATATTGTTTCAGATATCGTTCATCATTCATATCATATCGTTTCTCATTCTTCAGTTCTCGTATCATACATAATTCCAACAGGGTTATATTTCATGTCATTTATCATAATTTCATGTCATTCATATCATGCTGTATACACAGTTTAAGAGATGTAACATAACGTTCTATGCTTTTATCATAACATTTCATCATATACACATCATACCATGACATATTGCATCACAATGTATCATATCATAAACAAGTCATAACATAAACACTTCGTAGTCATATCGTCTTCTAACTTATCATAACCTTAACGTTCTTATACCTATCACAGACATATCATTACGTGAACGTACCTTAGTCATATCATCACAAGAACGTAACCTAACGCTATCGTTCTATCAATCTATCACAACCTATCACTTTCTACTCGTAACCTAACCGTATTCTTTCATCAATCTCTCTTATCCATATCACTCCGGTATGTAACCTAACCTTAACGTTTCATGAATGTATTTTACTCCTATCGTTACATTTCGTTTTGTGCATCCTTCTCGTATCCTATCTCAAGCTTATCATTGAATACATTGTATCGTAATTATTATCGAACAATTCACGTATTATAACATATACATAACAAATATCGATCCACAGACAATTCACACATATCAATATATATGACACGTGCAGAACCACGGGGCACGTGTCAACAACAAATATAACCATGCCGATAGTAAGGTCACTTACCTGGCTAGCTTAAGTCGTTGTCACAAATATATCATTAATGAATGTTCGATTCCATCCTTTGAAATCCGAGTCAACCTATATGAGCCCATGTAATCAGTTTCAGGTTTGAACTCTATAACATTATTTCTCTAATTTACATTAGTCCATTCTTAAAAGTCTTGAAATGTTATATATCTATATTTATATTTTTATTAAATATCTTATTTTTCGGTTATGTTGTATACGAGAGTAGATACTGCTATTTCAAGCTATTCTCCGTTTTACTCCTCTCTGTATTTACCTTTACTACTCTCTGTATTTACCTTTACTACTCTCTGTATTTACCTTTCCCTCTATATTTAGTTTGTGGTTTTGAATTCCCTAATCTTCTCTTTTTATCTGTTGCAATTTGTTCTCATGTATTCCAAATTAATTTCTATTGATCTTTGTTTCCAAATCTTTTTTTTTCAGTTGCTTTGTGGCTTAAGTATGTGTTGAGGAATTATAATTGAGGGAATGGATGAGAGGTTAGTGGAGAGGAGTGGGGAAATGTTGTTTTATTTTGTTTATTTATTTATTTATTATTATTATTCTTTTAACCATTTTTTTATAATTTTTTTTTATTTGTTTATTTGTTTATTAGTTTTTGGGCTATTACAGAATCCTTGGGGTGCTCGCTTGGACCCTCTTATCAAGCTAATTTGTAACGACGTCTGGAAGTCAACGGAACCTCATAGTGTCATGTACTATTCAAACTTGATAGATTGGCTAATTATCATAGGTTTAATGTATGGAGCACAATTGCGAGTATAAACTATTTATTAGGCTCTTTTTTCTTGAGACTTCAACTCTAGCCGAGAAAGCAGAGACTTAAAATATAAATATATCTAAGAATAGCTCAACAATCCTCACATTTGTGTAGATCAAGGTAGGTCTTAAACAAAGATACTCTAATTTTGCATACGTTAATAACTTCGCCTACGAAATGGCTTTAATGTTGGCTTGGTTGAATGACTTGTATGATGTACGAATGATGAATTTTTCATGATTGTTTGATGTGTTTTATGTTATGTTATGTTTATGCAATGATACAAGATGTACTATAATATGATTATGTCATGTTATGGAACTATGTTGTGATATTAATATTGTATGACGCACGAACCTCCACATCTTACACTACATAAACTATGATATCATGTCCATCGTGATATTATGCACGCTCCTTTCCCTCCATAGCTTCTGCCAACGTGAGTGCAAGCTAGCCCAACAAGTAGACTTAGAGGATTCGTATACGAGTCTGCTAGGTGGATCTATGTGTGCATGTGTAGAGAAATATTACACATTCAACTCTATCTAGACTGAAAAGTAGAGATCGTTGCATGTATTTGCATTTTCTGACCGCAACCGTGTGATTATTTATTGAGTATTTTTTAAATTATCAAACCAAATGCTAGTTTCTTCAGGTGAAGGTAAGACATGTTGAATTTTATGTCCTAAAACTCATAGTTTGTAAACAAAAACATATTCTATTTTCAATAAAGTTATTATTGTTGTTTATTCAGTAAAGATTGTTACTGAATAAAGTGAACTTTACGATCATTAATCTAAATCCAATAAACTAAGAATACTCTGGCTATAGTATGATTACTTGAACTATATGTAGAGACATAAGAGTGGATCATGTTCAAGTATATAGTCAAAATGATCTATAGTATAAGGATAAGGTTGAGTACCTTATTATGGGGACACTATGTATGCGACCCACTTTTGTATATGATATAAACAATGTGATCACTAAATTGTACATGTGGAGACATGTGAGTGGGAGCGTCCTATGCAATGAGTATTGCATAAGATCGACAATGAAGAAAACCACTCTCACTTTATAATGTCGTTTACTGTTGAGACTGATTTTCTTTTTATTCGATGACCTGGGTAACTCGATCTTAATCCTGAGCTAACCATGAACTCCTGTTTATTCGGAATTATCCTTAGATTTGCATGGGTGAGAGTGGCTAGAGTTTGCCGACTCAATAGGCCTCCCATTTCAAGGGTAAGACTGGGTGATTAGCTGGAGACGTGGGGTGCAAGATGGAATTCGCTCCTACCCACTTTTAGGGATAAAAGAGAGGTAGTTCCCTTAAGCACTGACTCCAGGTCTTGGACTAGGGGCCCCACCCTCTCATTGGCCTGAGAGGGATTCGATTTACTGGTTGAACCACAAACCAATTGTTCATAAGAGGATTAGTGGGACATAAGGAACAAGAAGTAACTTCAGGGGTAAAACGGTAAATTGACCCAACTCTAGTTACGAACAACCTGTGAAGGATCGACTTACTAATCATGGTTATATCAAATGGATAGAAATATATCTATAGTGAGGGGAGTGCAACTACTAGGCTATAGTGGAGTGTTCTAGTAGTTAACGAATGTTGGTTAACAAGGTTAATGAGTTTAACCGGTTAATCTTGGATCGTTGGAGCCCATGATCGATAGATCCATTAGGTCCCTCTGCTACCTCATATCGGACTAAACCATAGAACAGTGTGACGAGTGAGTTCAAAGTGTTCGAATTCAAATTAGGGAATATGCGCTACATATATATGGTATATTTAACCGCGTTTTTGTTTTATTTACGAATTAAACAAAAAGAGAGAATCTAAGATATTTAAATAAGATTTAAATATCTTAATCAAATATGTATCGGAATTGATTGAGATTGACATTTGAATTAATATTAAATATTAATTAAATAATTTAATTAATCATTTAATATTACTTTAATTTAAAATTAATTATTCAAATTAATTTGAAATTAATTATTCAAATTAATTGTTGAATTAAAATGAAGAAAGTCAAAATGTTGACTTGATTTAATGGAAAAATCCATGTTAGTGGAATTTTGAGGTGCCAAAATTTGGTTTAACCAAACTTGCATGCTTGACAAATAAACCCCACAAATTTTAGTGTAATTTTGAGTGTCAAAATTTGGTTTAACCAAACTTGCATGCTTGCCAAATAAACCCCACAAATTTTAGTGTAATTTTGAGTGTCAAAATTTGGTTTAACCAAACTTGCATGCTTGCCAAATAAACCCCACAAATTTTAGTGTAATTTTGAGTGTCAAAATTTGGTGAACTCAAATTTGCATGAACATGCAAACATAACTCTATAAATAGAGTGATCATGGTACATGGAAGGTCTTCCTTGGTGAAAACCCTTGAGAAAAACCTCTCACAAACACTCTCTTCATACATACAAAATCCCTCCAAAGTTTCGTCACTCACCGAATTCCACAATCCCGTTCTAAGGCCGGAGGATAGTGGAGAAGACACTAGTGCTAGTTCGAAGGCAGTTCGTGAGGAAAAAGGAACTTGAACTATAAAAGGTTAGTTTTCAAACTCCTTAAGTTTTAATACTTACGAACATGCTAGTTATTTACTATAATTGATGTTCTAAAAGTGCCTAAGATCCAAATTACTTCCGCATGTGCTATATTAACACCATCAAGAAAACCTTATTGTGTCACTATGTAGGCTATGAGAAGGAAGTTATGATAGTTGCATTTTCTATTCAAGTTATAGCCCTTTGGTTAGATATTAAAATTAGTTACTTAACATAAATGTTTAAAATGTTAATGTTGACAAAAAACTATCGAAGTCTCAATTTTATGGAAATGTCAATGTCAATAGATAATTTTGAAAAAAAATATATAAAACAAAAATAATAATAAATTAAATTAATAAAAAAACCTATTTTACGATTTTAAATATATTAAAATACATACTATTAACTCGAGATAAAAGAGGCATATGATGATGTAATTAATATGAATTTTAAAGTTCAACAATTCAAAAATTATGAAAAGGTTTTAATGAATAATTATTAGAAAAAAAAAATTAATTGCCCAACTTAATGAACAGGAATTATTCATCATCTTTTTCAAAATTAAAATTAAAGTTCGATCTATCAATAATTAAATAGAGAAAGAAAGAAAAGAAAAAGAAAAATGAAGGAATTATCTCTTTCATTGACCCTCAAGTATTCACAAGGACCATTATATTCTTTTTTCATTAATGTCCATATTTAATATTGACAACCAAATCCACTTTTTAGTCGTATTGTATAAATTGACCTTATATTTAATAAAAATATCAACACATAATATTAATAATAATCCTCTTCCTCGTTTAAAATAGTAAATTCTTACACGACAGTTTAAATGTTCTTATAAATTTTTCAAATATTCCCATAGACTACGAGATATCACGTCGGGTTGAAAAAGAGAACGAAACATTTCTTAAAATAATGTGGAAACATGTCTCACAGACACATTTTAAAACAGTGAGACTGACGGCGATACGTAATGGGCCAAAGTAGATAATCATTGCTAACGGCAGCTTAGGCTATTACAAATGGTATTAGAGCCAGACACCGAACGGTGTGCCAACAAAGACGCAGGCCCCCAAGGGGGTGGATTGTGAGATCCCACGTCAGTTGGAGAGGACAACAAAGCATTCTTTATAGGAATGTGAAAACCTCTCCCTAACAAACATGTTTTAAAACCGTAAGGCTGACGGAGATACATAATGAGTCAAAACGGATAATATCTACTAGCCGCGTACTTGGGCTGTTACACTAACATCCATATTTTCATTAAATTGAGGTCTCTACATTTTTCGTCAACATTGTCATTTAAAACCTTTGTGTTAATATTACTCTCTTTAATATTTCGTCATGAAAATTTTAAAGTTAAAGGTTTATTATGATTTCATGCAAGTAACACACGTGAAACAAGATTTGAGGTTTCAAACATATGCATCGTCAAATTTGTAATAAAACACAAGAGAACAGACAAACAACGTTGTTTATTTGCAAAAACTACGTACCATTATGTTACATTGCATTGTAATGAAACTATAAAAAGATGGTGGAATTCTGAGAAGATTTCCAAACCCATCATAATACGACGTACGACCAAACTGATTATTTAAACACGACATTGAAATGAAAAATTGAAGAAGAAACCAGAAAGGGAAATGAAAGGATTTGGTTTCAAGCAGGGCATTGGAAGCCAGACGGAACCTTCTTTCCACAGTAGTTCAAAAGCAAGCTGAGGGAAACTGAGAGATCAATCTGGAGACCCAAGGCTCTGGCCTTCACCGCAGTGCAAAGGCACACAGCAGCTTCCAGGTCAACAAGGCCTTGGATTAGGGTGCAGCATGGGGATTTTGGTGGTGAGCCGATCACTATGTGCACTAGACCGTCCAGCAAGTCGGCACAGACGCCGAGCATGAGGGTGTCCTTGGGGCACTTGAGGAGTGATGGTAGCTGCCTTGAAGGGGTGGGCTTGTGGGGCTTGGGTGGCGGCGGTGGGCAAGGGACATAGGTGGAGCTGACCATAGTGAAGAAGAGGAGGTTGATGAGGAGGGCAATGGGTGAAGAGAGCTTGGAAGCCATTGGTGGAGAGATATTGAAGGGTTTGTAGGTTTGTGCGATGGCTTGTGAAGAATTATGAGAAGGGTTAGGGTTTTTATAGATGAGGTTTGAGAATTTGTTGTATTTTAACACAAAAATTCCTTATAAATTGCTCCATACAAAACACCCAACTTTTTCAATTACTTGATTAAGTTTTAAGGAATTGATTTGAGAGAGATTGGTTTTCAATTAGTTTGTCTGTTTCTAAAATATTATAAAAATGTCAAATGGCCTAAAAAATAGACCAAGTGATGTTTGATAATAAGATATCAAATATTTTTAAAAGAAATTACTGTGGTATGTATGATTGGAAAATAATATTTGATAGAAGCCCTTCAAGACAAGTGGGTAATAGATGATAATCTAGAAATTATTTTTAGCACAATAATGGGTAACAAATTATTTTTAGACAAGTGGGAAAATAATTATTTTACTGTGGTTGCGATGGCTTTCTAACGATGCATGGGTAAAAAATTTTGATTTGTTAACTGACTTGATTTGGTTGTGTGTTTCTCGTATTTTATTTTTTATTCACTCATTCCCATTAAGGTTTAGCTTCTCCTTTAGTCTCAAGTTAATGTTTTATGTAACGATCCTAAATTTCTACATACTCAGAGTCGCTACTAAGTCTCATGCTTGTCTCTTAAATACAGAATATAGCTCTTAGATACTCATCATAAATAACGGAAAATTTAACACACATTCAGAACAATATTGTTTTTAATGAATTTATTATGAACGTTTAAGTCCACGACATCGTTTATGAAATATTTTCATAGACTTTTCCACACTTATTAGTCATGTCATGCATGCAGTGGTATCTATATTTGATTAGGAAAATTAGGGTCGCTATGGATGTTATGTATCACCGAAGATTTAATGTTAGGAATCATAGATTTACCTACTTATATATTAGATAACATATTGTGCCACCAAAAAAATGTGGAAAAGAATGTTCACCTGCCAGAGGATGAGGTAGGGATCCGAGTCTGACTCGTGAAGCTTCGATAAGTCATATAGGCCTAGCCTTGTCACTACCTAGAGTACCACAAGTGGCACCATCGGTGCCCCTAGTAGTGTTGGTCCCCAATACGACTACCCTAATGTAGGAGACCTTTTGTGAAATAATAGAGACTATGACAACCAGATAACGAGCGTAGACAACCAACAACCCTAAAATGATACAAGAGGTGAAATAATTATGAAATTGTAAGACAAACAAGTTTCGTATCATCAATAGGACCTCTAAGGGCCTAACCATGGTAGAGTTATGGCTATCATTGATGATGATATTTCATCTACTGAAGAGTTTAGATTACCATAAGGTATCTTTTGCATCGTTCATGTTTTAGGATGATGCACAAATATGGTGGCAACAAACATAGATGTTTCTCAGTTCTACTGGTCTATATTAAAACAAAGAAGGCAGTGAGATTCATCATATACTTGGATGAAGGTGTTTGCCTCGACCTAGGCTTATTCGGTAAAGCTATTCATCAAGATGTTCTCAACTTGACCAAGGTGGCCTCAACCTAAGTGACTTATTTCTAGCCTCGACCTTGACTCTAATATCATCCCTTTGTCATGGCTTTCTAACACTGCATGGGTAACAAATTTTGATTTGTTAACTTATTTGATTCGGTTCGGTGTTTCTCGTATTTTATTTTTTATTCACTCATTCCCATTAAGGTCTAGCTTCTCCTTTAGTCTCAAGTTAATGTTTTATGTAACGATCCTAAATTTCTACATACTTAGAGTCGCTACTAAGTCTCATGCTTGTCTCTTAAATGCGAAATATAGCTCTTAGATACTTATCATAAATAACGAAAAATTTAAAACACATTCAGAACACATTTTCGGTCTTACGTGTTTCAAAACATAACGTTGGAATTTAAAATTAAAACAAAAACAATTACAAATAAAATAAAAGCGTTCTATATTGACCTAAGACTAAGCATTTAAACATGCAACTACCCTATGCACGTGCCACAGTATCTATTTTCGATGTTGTCGTCGTCCGTACATGGGCGTCTTGTCTTTACCTGAAAAATGATATGTGGCACACGGCTTGAGTATTTCGAAAAATACTCAGTAAGTCACCCACTGTAGGGGTCATGCTGAGGCAAACACATGCAACATGCTCTTGGGATCGAGCTCTAGCACATCTAGGAGTGACCTCCAATCTCGAACAAATTGGATGTGTAGTACTTCTTTACCCACCACCCACACGTGCGAGTGTGAATCTGTAACAACCCGAAATTTTGTACTTAATTTAAGGTCGCTACTGTATACGTACCATAAACATTGAATGCGGAAAATTTCATTTAAATTCCCAAAACATAACCTTTATCTTAAAACACAGCCATGGACTTGCGTGTTTTGAAAAGATCTTTAAAACGACGCAAAAAACAGACACGAAATAAAATAAATATGCGTTTAAGTTTAAAACATTCTATTCTAGCCTAAGTCTAAGAAAATAAATACCACTATTCTATGCATGTGCACTGGTCTCGAGTTGCGATGCCGTTGTCAGCCGTACATGAATGCCTTGCCTTAACCTGAAAAATGTAGTAGCACATTGTTTGAGTATTTAAAGAAATACTTGGTAAGTGACCCCACTATTGAGGTTAAATGCAACAATCACATGCAATGAAATGATGGGCTTATCTTTCATTTCGTTTTGTTTTCCCTACGGTGCTGTCCTAACGGATATTTTGGACGTGTACCATATACTCTACACACAGCCCATACGTGCGAGTATGGGCTCACCAGCTAGTTCGTAGACCGCTGTGCCACTTTTCTTATCCGGTGGGCATACTCTAGGAGCCCCTTAGGCCAGACACCCACTAGAACTAGTTGTTAGATTATAGAGCCTGATGCTTATTTATAGCTTGGTCAACGGTTATATCCAGTAAAGCTATATTTGGTAAAGCTATATCCGGTAAAGCTATATATAGTAAATAGTTATATATAGTAGATTGTTAAATCCGATAAAGCTATATATAGTAAATAGCTATATATAGTAGATGGCTAAATCTGGTAAAGCTATATATAGTAAACTAAACCATATATATATCCCGTCCGGTAGAGCTTTGAGATGTACTTTCTATTCTCTGTACTCTCTCTTGTTGTACATACTTGAAGTCATCAATAAAAGAATCCTTTTAGCCAGAGTTCTCCTTGCAATTTTCTCTATCTCATTCTTCATCTAAATCGAGCGTGTGCGTTGTTGTGCGATCCTAACAACTGGTATCAGAGCTAACGACTGGTATCGATCCCAACAACTGGTATCAGAGCTAGGCAAAATTCACCACGATCTATGAAGATGGAAAGTTCAAAGATTGGAATTGAGAAGTTCGATGGATCTGATTTCGGTTTCTGGAAGATGCAGATTGAAGATTATCTGTACCAGAAAGATCTTCACGAACCTTTGTTGGGGGTGAAGCCGGATACCATGACCACGGAACAGTGGAAGCTCAAGGATCGACAAGCCTTGGGGCTGATCTGGTTGACGCTATCCAGAAACGTGGCGTTCAACATTATCAAGGAGAAGACAACGTCAAATCTAATGAAGGCGCTGTCGAATATGTACGAAAAACCGTCGGCTATGAATAAGATGTATTTGATGCGTAGATTGTTTAATCTACAGATGTCTGAAGGTGGACGTGTTGTTGATCATATAAATGGATTCAATATGATCATAAGTCAACTGAGTTCAGTGGAAATTAATTTCGAAGATGAAATTAAAGCGTTGATTTTGATGTCATCCTTACCTGAGTCATGGGATACTGTTGTTGCCGCAATCAGCAGCTCCCGAAGATCTGATAAACTGAAGTTTGGTGAAATTCGAGATGTAGTTCTCAGTGAAAGTATTCGCAAACAAGAAACTGGAGATTCATTAAGCAATACTCTCAGTGTTGATCGAAGGGGAAGAAGTAAACCGAAGGGCCCAAACAAAGGGCGATCAAAATTAAAGAACCGAGAAAAATCTCCAAATAGACCAAACGTAACGTGTTGGAATTGTAGAGAAAAAGGTCACTTTCGGACAGGTTGTACAAGACCAAAGAGGAAGCAGAATCACAAATCTGGAGATGATGATGATTCTATAAATTCAGCAGAAGATATTGGGGATGCTCTAATCCTCAGCGCGGACAGTTCGGTTGAATCCTGGATTTTGGATTCAGGTGCATCTTTTCATTCCTCTCCAAATAAAGAGTTGTTCCGGAATTTCAAGTCTGGAAATTTCGAGAAGGTGTATCTTGCCGACAACAAAGATTTGGAGATTAAAGGAAGAGAAGATGTCTGCATAAAGACTCCGGCAAGAAATCAGTGGACATTAAAGGATGTCAGATATATTCCTGCTCTCAAAAGGAACTTGATCTCTATTGGTCAGTTGAATAGCACAGGTTATGCAACAAAGTTAGGGAAGGGTTCGTGGAAGATTATGGAGGGTACTACGGTAGTAGCACGTGGCTCAAAATCTAGAACCCTATACACCATTGCAGGGTGTATGAACATAGCTGCTGTTGCTGAGAGTGCTTCAAATTCAGGTCTACAGCACAATAGACTTGAACCTATGAGCGCGAAAGGAATGAAGAGGCTGGCTGCGAAAGAATTTTTAAAAGATTTGAAATCCGTTGATGTGGGTCGTTGTGAGAACTACGTTATGAGCAAGCAGAAACGAGTTAGCTTTACAAGGACCGCCAGAGAATTGAAGAAAGTGCGGTTGGAAATGGAACCAGATGTGGAGCAAGGTTCTAAGACCACGAAACAAGTGGGAGTTGAGCTTGAGTTGCAGTGAAACTCACCTAGTGATGTTGTAGCAGATACTCAAGAAACTCCTGAGACTACTGCTGAGGAACCAGATGTGGAGCAAGGTTCCAAGACAACAAAGCAAGTTGGAGTTGACGTTGAGTTGCGGAGAAAATCACCAAGTGATCTTGTAGCAGATACTCAACAAACTCCTGAGGTTGTTGCGGAGGAATCAGCAGTGGAGCAAGTGACACTTGAACTGGTGTTGAGAAGATCATCTTATACTATCAGAGTACCAGATATGCATGTACCTTCATTACACTATTTGTTGCTGATGAAAGGGAACCACAACCCTTTGATGAGGCCCTACAGTTGAAGGATACAACCAAGTGGGAGCAAGCCATGGATGATGAGACGTCTAGGCTTCAAAAATGCGTTGTACTGAGGCTGAGTACGTGGCAATGGTTGAAGCTGGAAAGAAGACGATATGGATGACTGACTATCTAAAAGAATGGGCAAGAAGTAGCACGAAGATATTCTTTACAGAGATAGTCAGAGTGTCAAATAGTTGGCAAAGGAACCCGGTCTATCATTTAAGGAGAAAGCACAGAAGACGATACCATTTCACTCGCAGGTTAGTGAAAGATGGTGATGTGTTTGGAGAAGATAGAGGGTGCAAATAATCCAGCAAACATGTTGACAAAATGTTTTGATGTTGGAATATTGAGGTTGTGTAAAGCCTCAATTGATATGGTGCCATGAAGACCATGAAGATGCTCATGGTCGTTTGAGAATGAAATTCTTGGTTGACTAGATCAGTCTCCAAGTGGGAGAATTGTTAGGTTATGGAGCCTGATGCTTATTTATAGCTTGGTCAAAGATTATATCCGGTAAAGCTATATTTGGTAAAGCTATATATAGTAAATAGCTATATATAGTAGATGGTTAAATCGGGTAAAGCTATATATAGTAAATAGCTATATATAGTAGATGATTAAATCGGGTAAAGCTATATATAGTAAATAGCTATATATAGTAGATGACTAAATCTGGTAAAGCTATATATAGCAAACTAAACCATATATATATACCGTCCGGTAGAGCTTTGAGATGTACTTTCTATTCTCTATACTCTCCCTTGTTGTACATACCTGAAGTCATCAATAAAAAAATCATTTTAGCCAGAGTTTTCCTTGCAATTTACTCTATCTCATTCTTTGTGTTCATTTAGATCGAGCGTGTGCGTTGTTGTGCGATCCTAACAACTGGTATCAGAGCTAACGACTGGTATCGATCCCAACACTAGTAACTGTCACAGAAGCGCTATGCAAAGCATAACGATCGTTGTCTTGCAACTGGATCTATGCGTCCGTACCCTCGTGATGGGATAGGGGTATCCCCCCAAATGCATGAGCGCACATATTGCATGAGATCCCAAAACTTTTCCATTTTCATTATCCTTTAATACAACCCCGCTAGCATTATGTACATACCATGTCATTTTTCATAATTTCATGTCATTCAAATCATGCTGTATACACACAATTTAAGAAACCTAACATAGCGTTCTATGCTTTTAATAAACTAGTCCAAGGATGAGTCAATAAGCACATTTTATTAATTGCATTGTTTAATTATAATTTAACTATTTGTTTGTCATATTTAAGCTAGTTTTAAATATAGGAGTTAAGGTTATATTGTAACCCACATAAGTTACTATATTTCACCATTAACTAGCCATTCTAATACGGAGGTTATGGTATTTTTCATTTACTAGCCCATTTAATTTGGGAGTTATGTATCACATAGGTTAAGGTTGTAAGGGCTATATAAAGCCTCCTTCTCTTTGATTAGACATCAGATTTTGGAATTAAGAATAAAATTTCTATTTTAGCTTTGTTGAGAGATAAACTTTCTTTGCAAATTCTTGGTTTAGAACTTGCATGTAGAGTCATTCAAGTGGTATTGATCAAACCTCTTGTGGAGTGATTCGAATCACGAGTTTAGAAATGAGTTTTCTTTACTTTTGATCTTGATCATCAAGGTAATCCGAATCTTATTCTCTTTGTATTGATTCCTTATCCATATCATTTTGGTATCAGAGCTTTAGGCTCAAGATCGGATATATGTTTCATTGCGCTTATCACTTTTAATTCTCTTATAATTTTTTTTCTCAGTTTGGGTAGAATGTTCATATTCTATCACAAAAATATATAACAAAAAAAAATACATTTCCTATGTTCTTTAAAGTGTTAGATCGATATCTTATCAACACTTTGCTCTTCTTTAAGATCTTCTAAATCAATTTTCTTGTTGGTAAATTGATTAGATTTTGCCGATCAGAAAGAAAAAAAAAACCATTGAAAGAAAGAAAGCTTATGGATGTTAAATGTCTTTCTTTTTTCCTCTTGATTATTACACGCAACTCTCATATGTTACTACGTCTAAATTAGTCCTTAATCATTTTCTTTCTTTAATTCGTTTATTTGTCGTTATTCGGATTGCTCCTTCAATACCCTTGTTTATGTGTTGAGTGTGCTGTCTATTCACTTTGAATTGCACTTAGCTCTATAACATAGCTTGTCTCACATCCCAATTTGTTTTTTGGAGTGTGATTTGTGTGTGCTCAATTGTGAGGGTGAGTTTGTAAGGGAGTGACACATTGATTCGAGTGTTGAGTGCTAAACACGAGTGAACTACATTTACAAGTGAATACACGTGAGGGAGTGCTTGTGAGGTCCTTTTTTTTCTTTTACCTTTCTTTTGTAGCATGGAAAATCCAGACGACAATACTGACATTACTGATGCACGATTGAGAGAAGAACAACAACGAACCATGGAAAGACTAATTCGAGGAATAAAAGAGTTGACTGATCGAATAGGAAGATTGGAGATTCAAAATCAAGCTCGACAGAGGATTCCACTACCTACGCCCTCAACCGATACATATGAGGGCGACAATTCTAATCACCACGAGGATAATCCACATGCGGTTGGTCATGGCTTGATGCGAGGGAGAGATCATGGAAGAAGGTATCATAATTTACAACAACGAGTTCCTTATGATGCGGTTGGTCATGGTTTTTTTTTTTTTTTTTTTTT
>NW_019268517.1:5680848-5737563 GCF_002738365.1 Cucurbita moschata
TTTTTTTTTTTTTTTTTTTTTGCAGTAACTGTTGCTTTCTGGCTTAAGTATGGGTTGAGGAATTATAACGGTGGGAATGGATGAGAGGTTAGTGGAGAGAAGTGGGGAAATGTTGTTTTATTTTATTTATTTATTTATTTATTATTATTATTTTAACCATTTTTTTATAATTATTTTTATTTCTTTATTTCTTTATTTATTTTTCGGCTATGACAGAATCCTTTGGGCGCTCGCTTGGACCTTCTAATCCTTTCGGCTATGACAGAAGCCTTTTCTTTAACCCTGCTATCAACCTAGCGATTCTCGCTTGTTGCTTTAAGGGGTCTCCCCACTGTAGATTACTCGGATTGGTTCTCGCATCCCTGTGCCAAAAAGGATGGGCGAGTTTGGTTTGAGTGTTCATCGATTGGGTGGATCCATATGCTCCTGGGGGGTGAGACGAGGTGTAGTGCAGTCTGGTCAGTGCATCTGTTTTAGGTATGTTGTCTGCTAAAGGTTTTAGGAAAGAGGGTACAAATTTTCTACATAGGTCATCTGTGGTCACAATCCTTTTAAGGAAGATGCTCCCAAATAATCGGTGAACAATAACCTTTAAAGAAGTTTCAGAGAGCAAGAAGAGGCAGAATAGAGAATAGGAGTGAGTCGTGCAAGGTAGAAGGAACTAGTAGGTTTAATTTGGGTTCATTTGAACTAAAAAACGAACTAAAATTTTTCAAACGAACCCAAATTTAAGACTCACTAGCCCAAAGTCCATATGTAGTAAAAAAAAACCTTCCGTGGCCCAACCCTTATTCGCAGTCCGCATCCAACCATTTCTTTTTCAAGCTACACGTATGCTTCAGGCCAAACTCATGTAACTAGTCAGAAGATGCGGCCCACAACTGAACGAATTTCAAGTGTCACAATCGCACTCTTGAAGTAGTGAGACAATGATTATGTGACATTTGTTCTAATCCAATGAACAAGTCAACCATGCAAAATTTAGACTGAACGAACAATAGCAGTGTATGCTCGAATCACGTTTAGAAGAAATATTTTAGTAAACGTGAGCGAGGAAATACGTTAAAAATAATTTCAAATAAAGCAATGTTATAAGCTAAAAGTGAAGAAACAACAACTGGTCACGTTCTTCTATAGTACATTTTGGGACATTTTAGTCCTGATGGGTGTAGATATGATTTTGAGAACTAATCATACACCCTGTATTGGCACAACAATAATAGTAAAGGCCTATCTAAGATGAAAGCAAGTAAAAGGGGTTTGGAATGAGCATACCACCATGAACCACAAATCGTTTACAAGAATAGCTGAGACATCTAACATGCAACCATAGGCAACACGCCTTGGCCAATATCTCTATCAACCAGCTCTTCATAAACTCAACGTTGTAGGATGAGGCTGACTTTAGGTCTCGTGACGCGCTTCTAGCTGATCTCAATATTGTGGAGTCTTTTCCAACCTACTAGGAGCTGTTGAAAATCACTTCTCGGTTTGTTAACTCTTCAAGTCTTCTCTGTTGGTGTCTTTCCTACTTTCTTCACCTGAAACAATTTCTTCTTTGCATGACGTCATACCACCTGCTTTTATTTGATGTTTTCTTGGTCGGAATAATAACGTTTCAAGTTACTGACGTGGACAACAGGGTTAGTCTGTATCCATAGGAGCAATTGGATCCTATATGATGTCTTCCTAATCTTGTGGACAACTTTGACTAGTCCATAGAATTTTCGAACCAGTCTTTGGTTCTTGTTGCTTTGAACTCAAAGTTTATCTGACCTTAACTTATCATAACTCTCTATTTGCTTTGAAATTATTGTGGTCGACCCTTCTCTTCATCCGTCTGGATGGTATTTCTGTGTGAACATGTGTTGCTTTAGTGGTTTGTTTTTGTCTCCCTTCTTCAGTAGAGGTGTTGGCTTGGTGTCTTTGCCAAGCATTTGAGTGATCACTGACAAGAGCCTTTGCAGGTCAAATAAACCCGACTGTGAACATGCCATTTTGCTATTTGTAGAATTCAACTAGCTCAAGTTGAGCTGTATGACATCTATTTGTGGTAGGTGACATAAAACTAATCTTGTGATTTATCTCTCTTGGTAGGGTTAAACCCAATATCTGACCTTCTTGTTTTGGGTCGTGGTGTTCATGTAGTGGCAATAATGTTTTTGTTGAGGTTGGCACACTTGAGCTCCCCCTTTTCAAATACAACAATGGCAGCAAGTGTAGATTCATCATGGCTAAGATTCTTTCTCAACTGTACTATCGTCATCATTTTCACCCCTTTTGGTTGATGGATGTTTGTCTGAATGATCGTTGGGTTAGACTTCGTTACTACTAGGCATTTTGTTAGGGACATGTAAATGACTTTGTGTTCTAGCAGGATGTCAATCCCTGACTATTTCGGCTCTAGAATGTTGGATATGAAGGCTGACGATTTATAGTAAAAATCTGGTAGAGAAATATATATTAAATAATTATATATAATAGGCGGTTACATATAGTGAAGCTATATATAATAAACTGAAATCATATGTATACCCATTAGTCAGTGCTTCCTAAATGTATATTTCTCATTCTCCANACTTCTGATGTGGAAAGTACGGGGTTGATACCTTGCATCTCCAAATGAATTGATCACTAAATATATTTTTTTTTTCAATTTTTTCTTATTTACGACATAATGAGTGGGGATAGTTTTTCATGTCACTATTATTGATGACGAGACGTTTAGGATTTTGTAACATAAGAATCGTGGGGATGTAGCTCAAATGGTAGACCGCTTGCTTTGCATGCGAGAGGTACAGGGATAGATACCACGCATCTCCAAAATAAAACTATGTTATTAAATATATTATTGAAAATTATTTCTTTTCAATTTTTCCTTATTCATGACAGGTTGAGTAGCCATATTTCTTCATTTTCATGACAGGTTGAGTAGCCATATTTCTTCATTTTCACTATTATTGATGATGGAAAATTTAGGGTTTTGTGATGCAAGAATTGTAGGGATGTAGCTTCGCTTAGCATGCGAGAGGTACGGCTTAGCATACGAGAAGTACGAGGATCAATACCTCGCATCTCAAAAAGAAACTATTTATTATTAATATTTTATTTCTATTCAATATTTTCTTATTTATGACATAATATGCAGAGATACTTTTTCATTTTCACAATTATTGATGAAGGGACGTTTATGGTTTTTTGATGTAAGAATTGTAGGGATGTAGTTCAAATGGTAGAACGTTCATTTCCCATGTGGAAAGTACGGGGATCAATACCTTGCATCTCCGATTGATTCGATTACTAAATATATTTTTTTTTTCAATTTTTTCTTATTTAGGACATAATGAGCCGGGATAGTTTTTCATTTTCACTATTACTAATGACGAGATGTTTAGGACTTTGTGACATAAGAAGTTTTGGGATATAGCTTAGATGGTAGAGCACTCGCTTTGCATGCGAGAGGTATGGGGATCGATACACAATTGTGGGGATGTAGCTTATCATGGGAATTTGAGGGTTTTATGATGCAAGAATTGTGGTCATGTAGCTTATGATGGGAAATTTAGGGTTTTATGATGCAAGGATTGTGGGGATGTAGCTTAGATGGTAGAGCTCATTTAGCATGCGAGAGTTAAGGGGATATCCCGCATCTCCAAAAGAAACTATTTGTTATTAATATTTTACTTCTATTCAACCTTTCCTTATTTATGACATAATTAGCGGAGATATTTTTTCATTTTCACTTGATGACGGGACATTTAGGGTTTTCTGATATAAGTATTGTGGGAATGTAGCTTAGATGGTAGATTGGTTGCTTAGCATGTGAGAGGTACGAGGATCGGATCGATACCTCATACCTCCAAAAGAAACTATTCGTTATTATTATTTTATTTCTATTCAATTTTTCCTTATTTATGACATAATGAATAGCGTTATTTTTTTATTTTCACTATTGTTGATGACGAGATGTTTAGGATTTTGTGATGTAAGAATTTTGAGGATATAGCTTAGNACAATACAACATTAAATATAAAATTAAATTAAATTATAAGACGGTGTTGTTCAAATTTATCCAAACAAAAAAAAAAGTGTTTGGGATACAATTACAAAAAGACTCAAACACAAAGACAGACTAATGCTACATAACAACCCCATCTGTGAGTGCACAACCTTTGAAGGCTCCGTCATCTCAACGGTAAGTTCTNAACAAAGGAAACAATTACTAAGTATATTAGTTCTTTTAAATTTTTCCTTATTTACGACATAATGAGCGGGGATAGTTTTTCATTTTCATATCATTGATGATGGCTTAGAGTTTTTTTTATGTAAAATGGTGGGAATGTAGCATGGGAGAGATACGGGGATCGATACCTTGCATCTCCAAAAGAAACTATTCGTTATTACTATTTTATTTCAATTCAATATTTCCTTATTTATGACATAATGAGTAGCGATATTTTTTCATTTTCACTATTATTCATGACGAGACGCTTAGGGTTTCGTGACGTAAAAATTGTAGAGATATAGCTTAGATGGTAGAGCGCTCTCTTTGCATGCGAGTTGTACGGGGATTTATAACCCGCCTCTCCAAAAGAAAGTATTTAATTTGTTATTATATTTTTTCATTTTCACAATTATCGATGCCCCACATCACCAAACCAAACTATTTGTTATTAATATTTTGATATTTTTTTATTTTCACTATTATTGATNTAACCATTTTCAAATCGAGATTCTTGAACTCCTAGTACCTTAAATAAAGTTGGTATCCTCTAATAAAGCAGGAATTTCTCTTAAGATCATTAGATTCTTATAGACTCCAGGCTCAATATCAATAATACAATTATGTTTTATCTTGAACACGCCAAACATGAAACTAAAGTGCGTTCAATTTAACTCCATTTTATTGNACTATTTGTTATTAATATTTTGATATTTTTTTATTTTCACTATTATTGATGATGGGACATTTAGGGTTTTATGATGTAAAAATCACGGGGATGTAGCTCAGATGGTATAGCGCTCGCTTTGCATGCAAGAGGTATGGGGATCGATACCCTGCGTCTCCAAAAATAAGACTATCTATTATTAAATATATTATTTCTTTTCAATTTTTCCCTATTAATGACATGTTGGGTAGCAATATTTCTTCATTTTCACTGTTATTGATGACGGGAAATTTAGGGTTTTGTGATGCAAAAATTGTGGGGATGTAGCTTAGATGGTAGAGCGCTCGCTTAGCATGCGAGAGGTACGGGGATCGATACCCCGCATCTCCAAAAGGGAGAAATTATTTTTTTAAGTATGAATTAATTTAACATGTTAGGTATAAGGTAGGTACGAGAGAAAAAGAAAAGATACTTATAAAAGGATTATTATATCATTATGGCTGAGTAATGTCCCACAAGCATATAGAGAGAGGACTTATTGTAAAGGGAATTTGATGAATTCCTTAAAAGATTCCTCCAAAAGATAAGAGCTTATTGGATGGCGGTAGCGTCCCATGCATATGACGGAACTTCTATCTGACCAATGAATATTGTTGTCATTTATAGCTTCTATCACAATAATATATCTAACCAATGAATATTGTTGTCGTTTATAGCTTCTATCACAATAATATAAAATTTGGGGTCAAAGCCTATATGGGACTGAAAAGACCACTACGCTTGTAGATTAAATTATATCTACCACCTCTGAAATTTTCCACGGCAAACCTTCCAACAGCTTGCACTTCTTCATCATTGACATCCTTAATTGGAACTAGATTTTAAGGCAAATCTTCTCCATGACTCACTTTGGAACACTTTTATAGATAATTTCAACAAACTTACTTTGCTCGTGAATATTTTAGAGTTCAATATTTATAGTTGGAGAACGCTATTCAAATTGATAGGGTCGAATCTTACAACAAAGTCTAATTGAGCCTCCCTCTATTAGGAGATAGCTTCGAATCAAATTCTTTAGTTTGGACAATGGTTGCATTGTTTTAGTCAAACAACCGAGACTAGTGTATTACCAATAGTATAAACATTTTGTACGTGTATTTTCTTACCTAATAACAATTGTATACAAATAATAATTAAATTTATGAGTAGAAGTTTGGATGGAGTTTTATTAAATAGGTAATCTTAAATTTTTTATCTAAAAATATATAAGGAACAAAACAAAGATTCAAGAAGATGTCATTCATGCCATGTTTTAATTTTTATTCTTTCTTGTTTCCCAAAGATTAAAAAAAAAAAAAAAGTTATCCTCTCTCAAATATGGTTCGTTATTTGATTATTTTCTCTTGAGTGAATTTTAAGTGAAACACATTAAGAGGAATCAAAGTAATTGCAAGATGCAAGCTTCACACTAAGAAGAATCAAAGTCCCAAGTATCAACGTCCTTTAAGTGTCAATTTTTATTCCCCATCTCAACATAAATTAAACTTATTTTCGTGAATATATCTATTTATAAAAGCAAAATATCTCAGAGTTCAAAAAATAAAAATGAGATATAGATACGAGACATAAATATGATACCAAATAGATATGGTAACTGTTAGGATTAGATTTGATTGAGTTATTTGGATTAGATTTGATCTAGTTATTTGAATTAGATTTGATTTAGTCATTCTTCAATTGGATCAGAGATTTCTCCCAATTCTTCTGATCTTTCCAATTTTCTTTTTCTGTTCCTAACAATTTGGTATCAGAGCCATGCCCTAAACTAGTTAAAACTAGAAGCAGCAATCTTCTAAGTGTGTCATAATAAAAGTATGTCGATGGAGAGTCCACTTGTGCAGTCTGATGGAGGAAGGAGTCAAGGTCGTGGAAGCTTTAGAGGTAGAGGAAGGGGACGAGGCAAACAAACCTTCAACAAGGCCATAGTGGAGTGCTATAACTGTCACAAGCTAGGACATTTTCAATGGGAATGTCAAGCATGGTTGTAACCGAAAAGGGTAATGTACGACTGGAAGTGAATGGAATCATAATGATAATCACAGGAGTGTTCTATGTGCCAGACCTAAGGAACAATTTGTTGAGTAGTGGTAAATTGCAAGGAAAGGGGTTACCTTTTTGTTTCAAAATGGAACATGCAAGGCGTTTCATCATGAAAGAGGCTTAATCATGGAGATAAAGATGTCTTTGAATCGAATATTCGTATTGCATGCTATATCTCAGCCTGTAGCAGCCACTCAAACTCAATTGAAACTTATGGGGAGAAGTGGTTCAAGGTCTCTATCATACACTCACCGCTCCAATTCCTATCGCCATAGTCAGAGAAGCAGAAGGGACCCAAGTCCTTCCCCCTATCATTTCATTACCCATTCCAGGAGAAGCAGCCGTTCAAGTTCCCTCAGCCGCCAATGCAGAAGTAGGTCTTCCTCGTTATCTCCTTTCCCCAAATCGTTCAGTTTCAGTCCTAGTTGTGCATCCACTGATCGGAATCATTCCATAGAGAAGCTTAAGAAAGAGGAAGAAGAGAAGAAAAAGCGTGAAGCAAAGTTGAAGAAGTTAGAAGAAGATGCAGCTAGGAGGATGGAAGAACTAATTCAGAAGAAGATGCAGCTAGGAGGATGGAAAAGCTAATTCAGGAGAAGGTTGGAGAAAGGCTAAACTCTGAAGAGACTAAATTAAAAATACAGAGGAGAATAGAGGAAGGTCGCACGAAGTTGTTTATTGATGTTGATGTGCAGCTTGAGAAAGAGAAAGAAACCGCTCTTACTGCTACAAGACAAAAAGAAGAACAAGCACGAAAAGAGAGAGAAGAGCTAGATAAAATGCAGGAAAAGTATAGAAGAAGGGTAGAAAAAGCACAATGATGATTAGTTCTGGAGCTGCAGCGGAAGGAAGAAAAACAATATTGTGAGCTCGAGTTGATTCAGAGACAAAAAGAGGAGGCATCTCAGAGAACTAAGCTAGATGATAAGAGTTTGAGTTATGTTGTGCTGGTAGTTAGTGAAGAGTCAAAAGCTTACCGACTCTATGATATAGAAGCGGCAGATGAAAATAATGATATAGAAGCGGCAGATGAAAATACTGCAGAGGAAAATACAACCCCTTAAAGGGAAACCGGGATGCTAAGGAATTAAAAAGCTTTATTTTTGACGTAGAACAATACTTGAAGGTTACTGGAACTTGCTCATAGGACCTAAGAGTTACGTTGGTCGCAATGCATCTCATGGACGATGCAAAACTATGGTGGCGCTCGAAGGTGAATGGTATAAAAAATGGGTCATGCACCATAAACTCATGGGAAGATTGTTGTTGGAATTGATGCAATCGACGCTACTCTGGATGAGTTGCCAATCAAAGACCTGACGTTTGATGTTGACCCTTTTGAAGAAAGAGCCACACGATCGAACAGCTCGAAACATCGCGGTAACTTTGAGAACTCTATCACACACATGAAAGGACGTGTCGAAGAGTTAGACATTACCCAAAACATCATAGTAAAACTCTTCAGCGATTAGACAAAAGACTTTAGGACAACTACACCAAAAATTCATTGTTGTCCAACGGTTTGGATATTTGGCTTTCACCTAGGAGATTCTGGTTTGATTCTCTGAAATTGAATATTATTTTCTTATTTCGTTCTATTTTATAGTTTCATCTTTTGTCACAAATTATATTTAAACTTTACCTCATTTTAAGCGCACGGTAATGGTCAAGTTCAATAGTATCTTAGATTAAAAAGACTTTTATGAACATTGTACCTATGTTAGTGTTATGTTATAGATATTTGTTTCAATTTCAACAAGTGGGGTTGAGGTGATTCAAATGGTTAATGCGATAATCCGACTATTTTTGAGGTCTCTATTGTTGAACGCCATCATGGTTTAGATGGCACCCGAGTGAGTTTGACAAGGAGACCCGAATTTAAACTTTACCTACGTTTGAGAGGCACTATAATGGTCAAGTTCAATGGTATTTTAGATTAAAAAGACTTTTATGAACTTTGTACCTTTGTTAGTGTTACTTTGTACCTTTGTTTGTGTTACTTTGTACCTTTGTTAGTGTTATGTTATAGACATTTGGTCAAGTTCAACAAGTGGGGTTGAGGTGATTCAAATGGTTAATGCCACTTTATTTGATTCAAATTGTTAATGTGATAATCCAGTTGAATAGTTACAAGTTATTTCCAAGGTCTCTCTTATTGAACGCCAACAAGACTGAAATGATTGAGATGAGCACGTGAGTGAGTTTGACGAAATTGAAATAAAATAAAAAAAAATCAATAAAATAGATAAAAAAAATTGAAAAAAAATTAGCCTTATGACACTTCCTTCAACTCGAAGGGCGGTAAATAAAGGATTCCTTCGCCCAAGACCCATGATCCAACTCCCAACATGGAAATGATAAGCTATAGAATCATTCCAAGAACCTCATTGGATGGGTTACAAACTTACATTACCAATCTCGACAACTGGACGTGTCATCGGTGTTAGAAGAACGACCGCATCAGAGCAAGTCATGAGGATAGAAGATCCCGTTGGAGGATGATAGACCAACCGTAATCTTCAGCCCAACGAGCCAAGCTTTTGTAGAAGCAAGAACCCTTGTATTAAAGAAATTAACACCTTCTTATACAAAATTTTGATCAACCAAGAGATAAAGCTAGAATTAGAGGATGAGATCCAAGATTGAGAAACAAGATTTGGAATCTTTTTCTAAATTGAGTCACTTCAGCATCGAACTTGATCAAGGCTTGATTGAATGACTGAGATGCAATCTACCACAAGAATTGCATGAAACTTAGAAATGACAAAGATATGCTCAGATTTCTATAAGGGGGATCGTCTCAACTTGAGAGATTAATTTCATTGATCACAAATATGCTTTTACATAATAATTTTGGGTATTTATAGTCTCCCAACAAAAGAAGTTAGTGGCCATGATTTAATCTCGATCCCTTTAAATCTCCACAGAAGACGAAGTCAATTTGAGCATTACAAACTTTATGATAAGATAAAGAATCACTACAAGGGGAAGAAGATTCGGATTACCTTGTTGATCGAATATCTCAAGCCAAGAATACTTTGTTTGAGATTCGAATCACTCCAGAAGCAAGATCGATCATATCTAGCTTCAATGATTCTTGTTGATCAAATATCTCAAGACAAGAACACTTGATTGAGATTCGAATCACTCCACAAGCAAGATTGATCATGTCGAGCTTGAATGATTCTACATGCAACCTAAACTACATAGAGTTGCAAATAAACATAGCCATTGGCTAAAAAAGAGCACAAATGCTTCTTTTAATATATTTTCCAAGTCTTATTACAAATACAACATACAAGGCTTTATATAGCCTCAAAAATGAAACTACTAAAGACATTCCAAGAGTTGTAACATTCACACTTTATGGCCATAATTAGCCATTATGTAATTGTAACCTAAAGTAACTAAATAGTCTTAAAATACATTAATGAAATACAATAACTCTAAATTGTAATCCACCCAAAATTTATCATATGAAACTTTATTCTTCTTCAATGTTGCATGAATTGAAATATCTTTTGATGATTTCAACAATATTTTCTTCACATCTTCATTGAAGCATATGTTATGATTGATGTCTCTTGGTTCATATCACTTTATGAAATTAAAATAATAAATAAAGTTTTCTAACCGCTCATGAAATGATGCTTGCAACTTCATCCACTACTTCAACTGTCCAAATATTTACTTTTAAATCTCCAAATGGTCTTGACTCAAACGAATCAGCTTGTAACACATGAAATGATTGTTGAACCTAGCCTATCCAATTTTGTAGATGAAGTATGAATGCTTGTTGAATCTTCTTGGCCTTGGGTTATGTATAGGTCCAATTGGAACACCGTGATTCTTATCATCATCCCCCTCTTCAAAAGGATTCGTCCTCGAATAAAAAAAATCATCACCTACATCAAAAGAACTCAACTCATCAACATTGAAAGTAGAATGTACACCGTGATTCTTATCATCATCCCCCTCTTCAGGATTTGTCCTCGAATCAGAAAAATCATCACCTACATCAAAATGACTCAATTTGGCAACATTGAAAGTAGAATGTATTGACAATTATACGAGAACTTCAATTTTATTGTTCCATGCAATAAAATGAGTCATTTTACTACATGTCTTATGGAGCATTTATAGTCAAATAAAGAATTCTTATAGAGCATTTATAGTCAAATAAATAATTAGAAATCCACGCTATCTTTAGATCTATAGACCCACTCCCAATTATGCTATCCATGCTAACATTAAAATAAAGAATTCTTATAGAGCATTGATAGTCAAATAAATAATTAGGAATCCACGCTATCTTTAGATCTATAGACCCACTCCCACTCCCAATTTTGATATCCATGCTAACATTAAAATGAAAATTCATCAGTAAAATTATTTAAGCTAATTCATTGAAATTTTAAAAAGAAATCATCTCTTCCAATATTCAATCTAAGCTATCCATGCTAACATTAAAATAAAGAATTCTTATAGAGCATTTATAGTCAAATAAATAATTAGGAATCCACGCTATCTTTAGATCTATAGACCCACTCCCACTCCCAATTTAGATATCCATGCTAACATTAAAATGAAAATTCATCAGTAAAATTATTTACGCTAATTCATTGAAATTTGAAAGATAAATCAAAATTCATCAGTAAAATTATTTATGCTAATTTGTTGAAATTTTAAAAAGAAATGATCTCTTCCAATATTCAATCTAATGCAACTTAGTCAACCTATGTCAGTTGGATAAAAATATATTTCCACTAATTAAATAAACATAAATAGTCACTAATTTTGGAAAGAATAGTTAAATTGTGCAAAGCGAACCAAGTGCGGTGAACGTGAATCAAACACATGATCTTTAGATCTTCAGTCTGACACTCTCCCAACTGAGCTATCCAACAGGTGCAGTGAACGGGGAGATCGAACACGTGACCTTCAAATCTTAAATCTGACGCTCTCCAAACTGAGCTATCCTCACTAACATTAAAAATGAAAGTTTTTAAGTAAAGATATTTCCGCCAATTAATTGAAATTTTAGAAAGAAATGATCACTAATTTTGGATTGAATAGTCAAATTGTGCAACGTGAACCATGTGTGGTTAACGTGGATCGAGCACGAGACCTTCAGATCTTCAATCTAACGCTCTCTCAACTGAGCTATCCACACTATCGTTAAAAATAAAAATTCATCAGTAAACGTATTTTCGCTAATTCATTGAAATTTTAAATAGAAATAATCACTAATTTTTAATAAGATATTCAAGTTATCCAACTTGTATAAGGTGCGGTGAACTAGAACACGTTAGGTATTTTCGATAATTCATTGAGATTTTAGAAAGGAATAATGACTAATTTTAGATTGAATAGTCGAGTTATGCAACTAGAATTAGGTGCGCTGAATGTGAAGATCAAACACGTGACCTTCAAGTCTTCAGTCTGACTCTCTCCAACAGAGCTATCCCCGCTAATATTAAAAATGAAAATTCATAAGTAAAGGTATTTCTGCTAATTCATTATGTTTAAAAAAGAAATAATCACTAATTTTAGATTGAATAAGCAAGTTATGTTTTTAGATTGTATAGTCACATAATAAACTTGTATTAGGTGCGTTGAACAGGGATAAAACACATGCGACCTTCAAATTTTCAGTCTAACAATCTCCCAACTAAGCTAATCTTGCTAACATTAAAAATGAATATTCATCGGTAAAGGTATTGGGTACACTTCTGGAAATTCAACAAAATGCAATAGTATTAGACCGATATGCCAGATTTAAATCTCGCTTCTGGAAAATTCAACAAAAGGCATTGGGTACACAGTTGTAGTACGACATTCCACCCATAAACAGATGGTCAAACAGAAATGCTCGAGCAAATATTGGAAGACATGTTGAGGGTATATGTGATGGATTTTGCAGGAAGTTTGGATAAGTACCTACCCCTTATGAAATTCGCTTAAAATAATACTTGCCAAGCCACCATACAAATGGCCACATACGAGGTTCTCTATGGATGAAGATTTCGATCCCCTATCCTTTGGGAAGAAGGGGGGCAAACGACAACTATTGGGCCAGAGCTGGTGCAAATTTCCAACGCCGCAGTCCAGAAGATTAAAGCTAGGATACAAACCGCACAAAGCCGAGAGAAAAGGATTGGAAAGGAAAAAGTAAATGAAAAAGGCAAAAAAGTCATTTTATCAATTATCAAGAATCTATACGGATGTGTAATTCCTTATCTTGAAGGAATCTCAAGATTCAAAATCAGTGAGAAATGATCAAAAAAGCGACGAGAAATTTGTAGAAAAATTATAGATTTTTCGAGAAAAATAATAATAAAATATTCAAAAAGTGGCAAATTATGAAAATACCTCTAGAAGAATGGATAATTACAGAAATGCCACTCTAATTAGAATCAGAGCATCTACGGTGACCATCCGAGCAAAATCCTTCGAACTCAAATTTCAACCGTCGGATCTCCTCCAAAATTTGATATGATCTAGAACGAATACGCACAGATCATCACATCCAACGACTAGTATTCAAAGCCAAGGTCGGTAAGGATATGATTGGAGTTGATATCTCCAAAAAATTATCCAGAAAGTTTGATCTCTAAATAACGAAGATTCTGGAGCTCTCAATGTCGGTTTAAGCTCCTCCTATAAAGTCTAAAGTAGGAGCAACAATACGGAATAAGAATCAAGAAAGGTCGATCCCCCAATCGAAGGCAATAAGCGTTTAGATTGTGGGTCTCCTACTCTCAGATTTCTTCCAAATTGGAGAGAAATCCTCCACCATTTCTCTTCAAAGTTCTAAATAATGAAGAATCTGGAGCTCTCAATGTCGATTTAAGCTCCTCCTATAAAGTCTGAAGTAGGAGCAACAATACGGAATAAGAATCGAGAAAGGTCGATCCCCAAATTGAAGACAATAAGCGTTTAGATTATGGGTCTCCTACTCTCAGATTTCTCCCAAATTCGAGAGCAATCCTCCACCATTTCTCTTCAAACTTATTCCTACCATTTCTCAACAAGATTACCCACAAGTTCTATGAAGGAATAGAGTGCTGAAAGTGCCTAGAAACCATTCCCCCAATTCAATCAGCCATTGAAGAACTTTAAGAAAAACTTGAAAATCCAATCCGAGGATACATGATGATTCGTCGAGCAAGAATGATTCCAATCAGTTTCTGCACCTCCAAGGAATGCTTCCATAGAAGACCACAAAGAAAAATAACCTCGAGAGCATGTCGAATTGAAGGAAATAGGTTTAGAAATTAAATTGGGGATAAGAGTCGAATTCCTATGTACGATCTCTTTTCCTTCAAATTAAGGATTCCTCTAGCTTCAAAGGAAGAAATTGAGTAAACTTGATGAAGGAATCGAAAGATGAAACATCGTAGAACAAGCTACCCAAGAGATCGAAAATCTAGCGTTTCGAGTGAGTTGCATACCGAGAATGATTTTTGGAAATTAAGGTCTTACACACAAAGACGTTCCTCCAAACAAATTCTTTTAGCCTGAAGAAAGGATATGGAAGAGGTTCAATGAAGAAATAGGGTCTTGAAACCCCTAGAATCGGCTACCTAATAAGAAATCCTTTGTTTTATCTCCAGCGATAAATCATATTTTGGATGAACTTTCGAAGCGAATATCTTAGGCTACGATCCACGAGAAGGTATCAAATCAATCCCTAGCCCTTCCTTGTAATACCCATCTTTAAGGTTCACGAAGAAATCGAGGAGAGAAACGCTGTAAATGTGGTTGTACAGGTCGGGTTTTCTCAATTTTAGCCCCATTTCAGATCGATTCTCCTAGAAAATCTTATGGTTTCAGAAAATAGACACAATAAGGAGTATGTGGAAGGAAATATGAAGTAATTCAAATACTGGAAGCTTAAGAATGGATGTCCCAAACGTCGACGACGAGGCAAGTAGCCACCTTGGACTTTTTGTTAAGAAATACTTGTAGAAATCGCTTGGATTTTCATATGAACCCTAAACCAAGTATGAATTAAGAATATATAAAAGAGAAACCCAAAGAACCGTGAGTTAAGACCCTGAACCGATTAAATAGCTCGAGATTTCAGTAACATTAAAATAACCTACTATATGAGCTCCGCTGCCTATCAAATTTTAATACTGAGCATATTATAGTATGTTGAGGTTAGATATAAAATTTGGTGGTCATTGGATAAGGATAAGTAGGTAAACCAAGAAATGGTGTAAAATGACCATAATGCCCCTAAGGTAATTTACCTTCGGTTCATGACCTAGATGACCTTCAAATGCTATGAAATTCATCGGTAGATCTTATTTTATGAAGTGTTATATGAATCCTTATCCCAAGAGGTTTATATAAGGTAATGAAGTTTGGAAGTTATTGGAAAACTTTAGTTAGCGAAACCAAGATACGGGAGAAAATGCTCATCACAATCCATATGACCTTTGCCATGAATTACGATGTTTATAAGTTTTGTAGTCAATGTTACCAATGTTTGCTGCACACAAAAAAAGATAGGGACGTTAAATTTTTAAGTCACTTTTGGAAAGTATGGTGGATATATTGGGTACCAAATTATTGTTTTCAACTGCATGTCATCCTCAGATTCATGAGCAAACTGAGGTGGTTAATAAAATATTAGGAGCATTGCTTAGGGCTATTATTTATAAGAATATTAAGTCATAAATTGGGTAACAAATTATTGTTTTCAACTACATGTCATCCTCAGATTAATGACCAAACTGAGGTGGTTAATAGAACATTAGGAGCATTGCTTAGGGCTATTATTTGTAAGATTATTAAGTTTTGGGACGAATGTTTGCCACTCATTGTTCTCTTTTTGAAGTTGCTTACGGATTTAATCCACTTACGCGTCTTGATTTAATTTCTATTCATTCTAATATTTTTGTGAGTAAAGCAGCCACAAGTAAGGCAAATGGGATCAAAACATTGCATAAAGAGGAGAAGGAGACAATTGAGAAACAAAATTTCAATGTTGCTTCAAGAATTAACAAAGGACGGAATGAAATCATTTTCAACCCGGTAACTGGGTTTGGATACATTTTCGTAAGGAGTGATTCCCATCTCAAAGGAAGACAAAGTTACATCCAAGAGGGGATGACCCTTATCAAGTCCTTGAAAGAATTAATAACAATGCATATAAAATGATCTTCCAGGAGAATTTTCAGCACATTCTACTTTCAATGTTGCTGACTTGAGTCCTTTTGATGTAGGTGATGATTTTCTGATTCAAGGACGAACCCTTTTAAAGATGGGGAAGATGATAAGGATCACGGTGTTCCAAATGTTCCAACTGGACCTATTACACGATCCAAGACCAAGAAGATTCAACAAGCATTCATTCTTCATCTACAAAATTGGATAGGCTCGGTTCAACTGTTATTTCATGTGTTACAAGCTTATTAGATTGAGAAATGACCATTTGGAGCTTCAGAAGTGAATATTTACACAATTGAAGGAGCAAATGAAGTTGCAAGCATCATTACATGAGTTATTAGAAAACTTTATTTATTTTTAATTTCATAAAGTTTGTAACGGTAGAATTGTCAAATTGACTTCGTTTTTTTTTTAGATTTAAGGGGATCGAGATTAAATCCCGGCCACTAACTTATTTTGTGGGAGACTATAAATGCCCCCAAATTATTATGTAAAAATCAGATTTGTGATGAATGAAATTGATCTCTAAAGTTGAGAAGTTTCCCTTCAAAATCCGAGCATCATCTATACAAGTTTCATATCATTCTTGTGGTAGAATTGCATATGAGCCATGCAGTCACTCTTTCACATTCTGTGGTAGAGTGAAATTCTCAACCTTCTACTTATTTTTTGGGATTTCTTTTCTCGGTATTTATTGTAATTTATACTGATACAAACAAGTTTATTTTTGTAGGGAATGTATTAAGCACATGGATTTATTAATTACGGTGAACTTTTGTATAAAACGAAGTAAATACAAATGGAGTAACATGAGATAGAAGTAAACATAGTAATAAAAAGAACCTACATAAATTTGAAGGAAATTAATCCCATTTTACAATATAAATATTGTTCAATTGTAGCAAAGACGTAGTTTTGAAAACTAGCCACTCCAGGTCAATCTTGGAAAACTAAAATAAAGAAAAAAAATAAAAATATTTTTCAAAAACTTAGTTTGGTGTGAAATTTTGCTTAAAATTCAAATGTTTTTCTTAAAGGAAAAAACAAAAAAATTAATAAATAAAATAGTTATCAATGCATGGGCTCGGTGGCAATGCTGCTTCAACTGTGTGGTAGACCATGTGAAGTAAACATGACAATAATAGTAGGTTCTAAAGCACAAAAATATGTAGATAAATTTCATATATTAAGGTGCGGAAAACATATACACACGGGCAACTAAAAATAATAGATCCACTATAAGGGCATTTGGTCTAGTGGTATGATTTTTTTTTTTTTTTTTTTTTTTTTTTTTTTTTTTTTTTTTTTTTTTTTTTTTTNGAGTTTAAAATTACCAAACAAAATATCAATTTTCAAATGGAATGGAGACAACAAGAATATACAAAGGAAATTTTTGTATATATGATTCTCTTCAAATCTTGGAAACTATGAGAATTCCTCTCCTTTCTTGACATAAAGACTTACTTTTTCGGGATTTGGACCATAAACAGTTATCTATTCTTACTCCTACTCCCTTCTCTAAGAATCAACATAGCATAATCATTCCATAAAGGTCGAAGTAGTCTTATAAAAGAAGATGAGGGTACCACTTTCAAATCATTCCATGAGGACTTGAGAAAGTTTTGTAAAAGAAGATGAGGGTACCACTTCTATTGCATAATTTCTATGTGAATAGAGAATGAACCATATTCTTGGGAGATAAGATAGAGCCTCGAGCCTAACATCAAAGGCATTACACAAATTGTTCTATGATATTTTTTTTAGGAACTCTTTGTTATGTTGTCCGCTGAAGGTTTCAGGAAAGGGACATAGATTCTCTATTGCACTAATCTCCAAATAGAAGTTTTACCTAGGTCATCTGTCGTCACAATCCTTTTAAGGAAGATGCGCCCAAATAACACACATAAAAAAAAAAAAAAGACTTTAGGACAACTACTTAAAAAAAAACATCAAGAAACGTGGCGGTAGCTAAAACTCTATCACACACATAAAAAAACGTGTCGAAGAGTTAGACATTACACAGAAGATCTGGCTTTCATTGGGAGACCCGAGTTTGATTCTTGACAATGAAATTTTATTTTTTTATTTCTTTTATTTTATAGTTTCATCTTTTGTCACCAATTATATTTAAACTTTACCTAGGTTTGAGAAGCACTCTAATGGATGAGTTTAATAGTATCTTAAATTCAAAAGACTTTTATGAACTTGGTTTGAGAGGCACTATAATGATCAAGTTCAATAGTATCCTAGATTAAAAAGACTTTTATGAACTTTTAACCTTTAATAGTGTTATGTCATAGATATTTGGTTCAATTTCAACAAGTGACGTTGAGGTCATTCAAATGGTTAATGTGATAATCTGATCTTTTTCAAGGTCTCTTTTGTTGAACGCCATCATGGCTGAGATGACTAAGATGAGTACCAGAGTGAGTTTGACAAGGAGGGTCGTAGAGAACCAAACCCCAAGCCAAGCTCATGTTGGGCTTAACAAACTGAAAATCCAAAAACACAAACCCTTAAATGGGAACCGGGATGCAAGGAATTAAAAAACTTTATTTTTGACGTAGAACAATACTTGAAGGTTACAGGAACTTGCTCATAGGACCTAAGAGTTACGTTGGCCACAATGCATCTCATGGACGGTGGCGCTCGAAGGTGGATGATATAAAAAATGAGTCATGCACCATAAACTCATGGGAAGATCATTGATGGAGTCGATGCAATCGACGCTCCCCTTGATGGGTTGCCAATTAAAGACCTAACGTTTGATGTTGACTCTTTTGAAGAAAAAGCCACACGATCGAACACCTCGAAATGTCACGGTAGCTCTAAGAACTCTATCATACGACCTGAGAGTTGAGGGCTATAGGAACTTTCTCATACGACTTGAGAGTTACGTTAGCCGCAATGCATCTCATGGACGATGCAAAACTATGGTAGTGCTCGAAGGTGAATGGTATAAAAAATGGGTCATGCACCATAAACTCATGGGAAGACCGTTGATGGAATCGATGCAATCGACGCTCCCCTGAAAGGGTTGCCAATCAAAGACCTAACATTTGATAATGACTCTTTTGAAGAAAGAGCCACACAATCGAACAGCTCGAATCGTCGCGGTAGCTCTGAGAACTCTAACACACACATGGAAGGACTTGTCGAAGAGTTAGACATTAAGCAAAAGATCATGTTAAAACTCTTCAGCGATCTGACGAAAGACTTCAGCACATCCACACCAAAAATCCATTGTTGTCCAGCGGTTAGGATATTTGGCTTTCACCCAAGAGACTCGGGTTCGATTCCTGGCAATGGAATATTATTTTCTTATTTCATTTTATTTTACAGTTTCTATCTTGGATTAAAAAACTTTTATGTACTTCGGACCTTTGTTAGAGTTATGTTATAGATACTTTGTTCAATTTCAAATGGTTAATGCGATAATTCAGTCATTTTCGAGGTCTCTCTTGTTGAACAACGTCATGGTTGAGATGAGCAGGTGATTCAAATGGTTAATGCGATAATCCAATCGTTTTCGAGGTCTCTCTTGTTGAACGACATCATGGTTGAGATGAGCACCGGAGTGAGTTTGACAAGTTGGGCTATAGAGAACCACATCTCAAGCCAAGTTCATGTGGGCTTAACAAACTTAAAATCCAAGAACACAACCCCTTAAATGGAAATCGGGATGCTAAGGAATTAAAAAGCTTTATTTTTGACGTAGAACAATACTTGAAGGTTACGGGAACTTGCTCATAGGACCTAAGAGTTGTTGGTTGCAATGCATCTCATGGACGATGCAAAACTATGGTGGCGCTCGAAGGTGAATGGTATAAAAAATGGGTCATGCACCATAAACTCATAGGAAGACTATTGATGGAATCGATGCAATCGACGCTCCTCTAGATGGGTTGCCAATCAAAGACCTGACGTTTGACGTTGACCCTTTTGAAGAAAAAGCCACACGATCGAACAGCTCGAAACGTCGCGAGCTATTTCAAGCTGTGAGATCTATTTCAAACGTGACGCATCAAATATCTATATTTATATTTTTATTAAAGATCTTATTTTTCATGGTTATGTTGTATAAGAGAGTAGATACCGCTATTTCAAGCTATTCTCTGCTTTACTCCTCTCTGTATTTACCTTTACTACTCTCTGTATTTACCTTTCCCTCTATATTTAGTTTGTGGTTTTGAATTCCCTCATCTTCTCTTTTTATGTGTTCACTCTGTTCTCATGTATTCCAAATTAATTTCTATTGATCTTTGTTGCCAAATCTTTCCTTATCTCAGTGTTTACTGTTCACAAATTTTCTCGGTCATTCTATTTTTAATCTATTCATTTGGCTACTAATATAAATTTAATCTAATATTACTAGTGTGACGTTATTTGCTAGAATTCATATAAATGATTGACATTTAGTTTCTAAATCAAAGCTAAACCATTGTAAGAATTCGAAGATCTAACTATAATTGGCTGTGATTTCTAAAAAACAATGGGATAAAAGAAAATGAAGATTTAATATATACCTTATTGATTAGATCTATCTTCACGTAAATCTCCCCGTGAATAACAATTGGGTAAAGGCTTTTTTTTTTTTTTTTTTCAGTTGCTTTCTGGCTTAAGTATGGGTTGTGGTAATGGATGGGAGGTTAGTGGAGAGGAGTGGGGAAATGTTGTTTTATTTTGTTTATTTATTTATTATTATTATTATTTTAACGATTTTTTTATAATTATTTTTTATTTGTTTATTTGTTTATTTATTTTTGGGCTATTACAGAATCCTTCGGGTGCTCGCTTGGACCCTCTTATCAAGCT
Organism: Cucurbita moschata; assembly: GCF_002738365.1. NCBI lineage: Eukaryota > Viridiplantae > Streptophyta > Magnoliopsida > Cucurbitales > Cucurbitaceae > Cucurbita > Cucurbita moschata. The sequence goes on from NW_019268517.1 coordinate 5,701,833, forward strand.
AATTTGTAACGACGTCTGGAAGTCAGCGGAACCCCATATTGTCATGTACTATTCAAACTTATAGATTGGCTAATTATCATAGGTTTAATGTATGGAGCACAATTGCGAGTATAAACTATTTATTGGGCTGTTTTTCTTGAGACTTCAACTCCAGCCGAGAAAGCAGAGACTTAAAATATAAATATATCTAAGAATAACTCAACAATCCTCACATTTGTGTAGATCAAGGTAGGTCTTAAACAAAGATACTCTAATTTTCCATACGTTAATAACTTCGCCTACGAAATGGCTTTAATGTTGGCTTGGTTGAATGACTTGTATGATGTACGAATGACGAATTTTTCATGATTGTTTGATGTGTTTTATGTTATGTTATGTTTATGCAATGATACAAGATGTACTATAATATGATTATGTCATGTTATGGAACTATGTTGTGATATTAATATTGTATGATGCACGAACCTCCACATCTTACACTACATAAACTACGATATCATGTCCGTCGTGATATTATGCATGCTCCTTTCCCTCCATAGCTTCTGCCAACGTGAGTGCAAGCTAGCCCAACAAGTAGACTTAGAGAATACGTATACAAGTCTGCTAGGTGGATCTATGTGTGCATGTGTAGAGAAATATTACACATTCAACTCTATCCAGACTGAAAAGTAGAGATCGTTGCATGTATTTGCATTTTTCGACCGCAACCGTGTGATTATTTACTGAGTATTTTTTAAATTATCAAACCAAATGCTATTTTCTTCAGGTGAAGGTAAGACATGTTGGGTTTTATGTCCTAAAACTCATAGTTTGTAAACAAAAACATATTCTATTTTCAATAAAGTTATTGTTGTTTATTCAGTAAAGATTGTTACTGAATAAAGTGAACTTTACGATCATTAATCTAAATCCAATAAACTAATAATACTCTGGCTATAGTATGATTACTTGAACTATATGTAGAGACATAAGAGTGGATCATGTTCAAGTATATAGTCAAAATGATCTATAGTATAAGGATAAGGCTGAGTACCTTATTCTGGGGACACTATATATGCGACCCACTTTTGTATATGATATAAACAATGTGATCACTAAATTGTACATGTGAAGACATGTGAGTGGGGGCGTCCTATGCAATGAGTATTGCATAAAATCGGACAATGAAGAAAACCACTCTCACTTTATAATGTCGTTTACTGTTGAGACTGATTTTTTTTTTATTCGATGACCTAGGTAACTCGATCTTAATCCTGAGCTAACCATGAACTCCTATTTATTCGGAATTATCCTTAGATTTGCATGGGTGAGAGTGGCTCGAGTTTGCTGACTCAATAGGTCTCCCATTTCAGGGGTAAGACTGGGTGAATAGCTAGGGACTTGGGGTGCAAGATGGAATTCGCTCCTACCCACTTTTAGGGATAGAAGAGAGATAGTTCCCTTAAGCACTAACTCCAGGTCTTGAACAAGGGGCCCCACCCTCTCATTGGCATGAGAGGGATTCGATTTACTGGTTGGACCACAAACCAATTGTTCATAAGAGGATCGGTGGGACATAAGGAACAAGAAGTAACTTAAGGGGTAAAACGGTAAATTGACCCAGCTCTAGTTACGAACAACCTGTGAAGGATCGACTTACTAATCATGGTTATATCAAATGGACAGAAATATATCTATAGTGAGGGGAGTGCAACTACTAGGCTATAGTGGAGTGTCCTAGTAGTTAACGAATGTTGGTTAACAAGGTTAATGAGTTTAACCGGTTAATCTTAGATCGTTGAAGCCCATGATCTATAGGTCCATTAGGTCCCTCTGCTAGCTCATATCGGACTAAACCATAGAATAGTGTGACGAGCGAGTTCAAAGTGTTCGAATTCAAATTAGGGAATATGCACTACATATATACGATATATTTAACCGCGTTTTTGTTTTATTTACGAATTAAACAAAAAGAGAGAATCTATGATATTTAAATAAGATTTAAATATCTTAATCAAATATGTATTGGAATTGATTGAGATTGACATTTGAATTAATATTAAATATTAATTAAATAATTTAATTAATCATTTAATGTTACTTTAATTTGAAATTAATTATTCAAATTAATTGTTGAATTATAATGAAGAAAGTCAAAATGTTGACTTCATCTAATGGAAAAATCCAGGTTAGTGGAATTTTGAGGTGCCAACATTTGGTTTAACCAAACTTGCATGCTTGCCAAATAAACCCCACACATTTTAGTGAAATTTTGAGTGTCAAAATTTGGTGAACTAAAATTTGCATGAACATGCAAACATAACTCTATAAATAGAGTGATCATGGTACATGGAAGGTCTTCCTTGGTGAAAAACCTTGAGAAAAACCTCTCACAAACACTCTCTTCATATATACAAAATCCCTCCCTAGTTTAGACACTCACCAAATTTCACAATCCCGTTCTAAGGCCGAAGGATAGTGGAGAAGACACTAGGGCTGGTTCGAAGGCGGTTCGTGAGGAAAAAGAAATTTAAACTACAAAAGGTTAGTTTTCAAACTCATTAAGTTTTACTATAATTGATGTTCTAAAAGTGCCTAAGATTCAAATTGCTTCCGCATGTACTATATTAACACCACCAAGAAAACCATGTAGTGTCACTATGTAGGCTATGAGAAGGAAGTTATGATAGTCGCATTTTCTATTCAAGTTATTGCCCTTTGGTTAGAAATTAAAATTAGTTACTTAACATTAATGTTTAAAATGTTAATGTTGACAAAAAAACTATGAAGTCTCAATTTTATGGAAATGTCAATGTCAATAGATAATTTTGAAAAAAAATAGATAAAACAAAAATAATAATAAATTAAATTAATAAAAAAACCTATTTTATGATTTTAAATATTAATATACATACTATTAACTCGAGATAAAAGAGGCATATGATGATGTAATTAATATGAATTTTAAAGTTCAACAATTCAAAAATTATGAAAAGGTTGTAATGAATAATTATTAGAAGAAAAAAAATTAATTGCCCAACTTAGTGAACGAGGAATTATTCATCATCTTTTTCAAAATTAAAATTAAAGTTCGATCTATCAATAATTAAATAAAGAAAGAAAGAAAAGAAAAAGAAAAATGTAGGAATTATCTCTACAATTTGCTTTTCATTGATCGTGACAGAGAGTATTCACAAGGACCATTATATTCTTTTTTCATTAATGGACATATCTAATATTGTCAACCAAATCTACTTTTTAATCATATTATACAAATTGACCTTATATTTAATAAAAATATCCACATAATATTAATAATAATCCTCTTCGTTTAAAATAGTAAATTCTTACACGACAGTTTAAATGTTCTTATAAATTTTTCAAATGTTCCCATAGACTACCAGATATCACGTCGGGTTGAAAAAGAGAATGAAACATTTCTTAAAATAATGTGGAAACATGTCTCATAGACACATTTTAAAACAGTGAGACTGACGGCAATACGTAATGGGCCAAAGTAGATAATCACTGCTAACGGCAGCTTAGGCTATTACAAATGGTATCAGAGCCAGACACCGAGCGGTGTGCCAACAAAGACGCTGGCCCCCAAGGGGGTGGATTGTGAGATCCCACGTCAGTTGGAGAGGAGAACAAAGCATTCTTTATAGGAATGTGAAAACCTCTCCCTAACAAACATGTTTTAAAACCGTAAGGCTGACGACGATGCATAACGAGTCAAAACGGATAATATCTACTAGCCGCGTACTTGGGCTGTTACACTGACATCCATATTTTCATTAAATTGAGGTCTCTACATTTTTCGTCAACATTGTCATTTAAAACTTGAGTGTTAATATTACTCTTTTTAATATTTCTTCATGAAAATTTTAAAGTTAAAGGTTTATTATGATTTCATGCAAGTAACACACGTGAAACAAGATTTGAGGTTTCAAACATATGCATCGTCAAATTTGTAATAAGACACAAGAGAACAGACAAACAACGTTGTTTATTTGCAAAAACTACGTACCATTATGTTACATTGCATTGTAATGAAACTATAAAAAGATGGTGGAATTCTGAGAAGATTTCCAAACCCATCATAACACGACGTACGACCAAACTGATTATTTAAACACGACATTGAAATGGAAAATTGAAGAAGAAACCAAAAAGGGAAATGAAAGGATTTGGTTTCAAGCAGGGCATTGGAAGCCAGACGGAACCTTCTTTCCACAGTAGTTCAAAAGCAAGCTGAGGGAAACTGAGAGGTCAATTTGGAGACCCAAGGCTTTGGCCTTCACCGCAGTGCAAAGGCACACAGCAGCTTCCAAGTCAACAAGGCCTTGGATTAGGGTGCAACATGGGGATTTTGGTGGTGAACCGATCACTACGTGCACTAGACCATCCAGCAAGTCGGCGCAGACGCCGAGCTTTAGGGTGTCCTTGGAGCACTTGAGGAGTGATGGTGGCTGCCTTGAAGGGGTGGGCTTGTGGGGCTTGGGTGGCGGCGGTGGGCAAGGGACATACGTGGAGCTGACCATAATGAAGAAGAGGAGGTTGACGAGGAGGAGGAGGGCAATGGGTGAAGAGAGCTTAGAAGCCATTGGTGGAGAGATATTGAAGGGTTCGTAGGTTTGTGCAATGGCTTGTGAAGAATTATGAGAAGGGTTAGGGTTTTTATAGATTGGGTTTGGGAATTTGTTGTATTTTAACACAAAAATTCCTTATAAATTGGTGGATACTAAACACAAAACTTTTTCATTTACTTTATTATGTTTTGAAGAATTGATTTGAGAGAGATGGGTTTTCAATTAGTTTGTCTGTTTCTAAAATAAGATATCAAATATGTTTAAAAGAAATTACTGTAGTATGTATGGTTGGAAAATAATATATGATAGAAGCCTTCAAGACAAGTGGGTAATAGATGATAATCTAGAAACTATTTTTATCACAACAATGGTAACAAATTATTTTTAGACAAGTGGAAAAATAATTATTTTACTGTGGTTGTCATGGCTTTCTAACACTGCATGGGTAAAAAATTTTGATTTATTAACTTATTTGATTCGGTTCGGTGTTTCTTCTATTTTATTTTTTATTCACTCATTCCCATTAAGGTTTAGCTTCTCCTTTAGTCTCAAGTTAATGTTTTATGTAACGATCCTAAATTTCAACATACTCAAAGTCGCTACTAAATCTCATGCTAGTCTCTTAAATGCGGAATATAGCCCTTAGATACTCATCATAAATAACGAAAAATTTAAAACACATTCAGAACACTTCAAGCTACTAGAACACATTGTCGATCTTACGTGTTTCAAAACATAACGTTGCAATTTAAAATTAAAACAAAAATAATTATAAATGAAATAATTTAAATAATGAAATAAAAGCGTTCTATACTGACCTAAGATTAAGAATTTAAACATGCAACTACCCTATGCACGTGCCACCGTATCTATTTCCGATGTCGTCGTCGTCCGTACATAGGCGTCTTATCTTTACCTGAAAAATGATATGTGGCACACGGCTTGAGTACTTCGAAAAATACTCAGTAAGTCACCCACTGTAGGGGTCATGCTGACGCAAATACATGCAATATGCTCTTGGGATCGATCCCTAGCGCATCTAGGAATGACCTACAATCTCGAACAAATTGGATGTGTAGTACTTCTTTACACATGACCCACACGTGTGAATGTGAATCTGTAACGACCCGAAATTTTCTACTTAATTTAAGGTCGCTACTATATACGTACCATAAACATTAAATGCGGAAGACTTCATTTAAATTCCATAAAACATAACATTTATCTTAAAACACAGCCATGGACTTGCGTGTTTGGAAAACATCTTTAAAACGAAGCAACAAAAGACACGAAATAAAATAAATATGCATTTAAGTTTAAAACATTCTATTCTAGCGTAAGTCTAAGAAAATTGATATGAACCACGACCAATGAAGTTCTATTTTAGCATTGTTGAGAGCTAAACTTTTTTTTGCAAATACTTGTGTTTAGAACTTGCATGTAGAGTCATTCAAGTGGTATTGATCAAACCTCTTGTGAAGTGATTCGAATCACGAATTTAGAAACGAGTTTTCTTTACTCTTGATCTTGATCATCAAGGTAATCCGAATCTTATTCTTCTTGTATTGATTCCTTATCCATATCATTTTGGTATCAAAGCTTTGGGCTCAAGATCGGATATATGTTTCATTGCGCTTATCTCTTTTAATTGTCTTATATTTTTTTTTCTCAGTTTGTGTAGAATGTTCATATTCTATCACAAAAATATATAACAAAAAAAAAAGTGATGGTCGTTGGCAGAGCCGAAAACTTCGGTGAACGCCGGAGTTTTCGCTCGCACACGACCCATAAAGGGCGGCCGAGGGCTAGGATGCCACAAATCGCATCCCCGACCTTCCGCCACCCTGGGAAAACCTGCAAAGAAACGAAAACCGTGAAAAGAAAACGAGAAGGAATAGAAAACCGACGGAACTTCGGCGAAGCTGAACCATACGAATCGACGTCAAAACCCCCATTTTACACCACAAAAGTAACCTCAGAACCCTTTATACACCTCAGGAGTAGGTTTTAGACGAGTCCCTTACACTGAACGCCGTCAGCAAGGAAGACGGAACGGCGGACTTCTGAGCTTCTCAAGATCCGGGAGTGTGAGGTCCTTACCAACGAAATCTGTACAAAAAATGGGGTTAGGATGAACCGGTCCATCACCGCGCACGGCCCGTCACCCGCGAACGGCCCGTCACCCGTGCGTGATCCATTAACCCGTTCCTCGACCCAAAACTCCTACACATGCATCGCTCTCTNATGTAACGATCCTAAATTTCAACATACTCAAAGTCGCTACTAAATCTCATGCTAGTCTCTTAAATGCGGAATATAGCCCTTAGATACTCATCATAAATAACGAAAAATTTAAAACACATTCAGAACACTTCAAGCTACTAGAACACATTGTCGATCTTACGTGTTTCAAAACATAACGTTGCAATTTAAAATTAAAACAAAAATAATTATAAATGAAATAATTTAAATAATGAAATAAAAGCGTTCTATACTGACCTAAGATTAAGAATTTAAACATGCAACTACCCTATGCACGTGCCACCGTATCTATTTCCGATGTCGTCGTCGTCCGTACATAGGCGTCTTATCTTTACCTGAAAAATGATATGTGGCACACGGCTTGAGTACTTCGAAAAATACTCAGTAAGTCACCCACTGTAGGGGTCATGCTGACGCAAATACATGCAATATGCTCTTGGGATCGATCCCTAGCGCATCTAGGAATGACCTACAATCTCGAACAAATTGGATGTGTAGTACTTCTTTACACATGACCCACACGTGTGAATGTGAATCTGTAACGACCCGAAATTTTCTACTTAATTTAAGGTCGCTACTATATACGTACCATAAACATTAAATGCGGAAGACTTCATTTAAATTCCATAAAACATAACATTTATCTTAAAACACAGCCATGGACTTGCGTGTTTGGAAAACATCTTTAAAACGAAGCAACAAAAGACACGAAATAAAATAAATATGCATTTAAGTTTAAAACATTCTATTCTAGCGTAAGTCTAAGAAAATTGATATGAACCACGACCAATGAAGTTCTATTTTAGCATTGTTGAGAGCTAAACTTTTTTTTGCAAATACTTGTGTTTAGAACTTGCATGTAGAGTCATTCAAGTGGTATTGATCAAACCTCTTGTGAAGTGATTCGAATCACGAATTTAGAAACGAGTTTTCTTTACTCTTGATCTTGATCATCAAGGTAATCCGAATCTTATTCTTCTTGTATTGATTCCTTATCCATATCATTTTGGTATCAAAGCTTTGGGCTCAAGATCGGATATATGTTTCATTGCGCTTATCTCTTTTAATTGTCTTATATTTTTTTTTCTCAGTTTGTGTAGAATGTTCATATTCTATCACAAAAATATATAACAAAAAAAAAAGTGATGGTCGTTGGCAGAGCCGAAAACTTCGGTGAACGCCGGAGTTTTCGCTCGCACACGACCCATAAAGGGCGGCCGAGGGCTAGGATGCCACAAATCGCATCCCCGACCTTCCGCCACCCTGGGAAAACCTGCAAAGAAACGAAAACCGTGAAAAGAAAACGAGAAGGAATAGAAAACCGACGGAACTTCGGCGAAGCTGAACCATACGAATCGACGTCAAAACCCCCATTTTACACCACAAAAGTAACCTCAGAACCCTTTATACACCTCAGGAGTAGGTTTTAGACGAGTCCCTTACACTGAACGCCGTCAGCAAGGAAGACGGAACGGCGGACTTCTGAGCTTCTCAAGATCCGGGAGTGTGAGGTCCTTACCAACGAAATCTGTACAAAAAATGGGGTTAGGATGAACCGGTCCATCACCGCGCACGGCCCGTCACCCGCGAACGGCCCGTCACCCGTGCGTGATCCATTAACCCGTTCCTCGACCCAAAACTCCTACACATGCATCGCTCTCTGATTGTGCCACGTGGCACATCTGCAGCGTGGCTCCTCTTGGCTTCGGCGGCTTAATCGGCTCTGCGGCGGCTCCTCGGCTCCGGCGGCTTATTCAGCTCAAGAAACTTGTTTCCAGCCCGTTTGACACCATTCCAACCCTCCCGGACCTGGTTTCGGCCCTGTTTAAGGTAAAATGGAACTTTTTAAGGTCGTATTTCACAAATTCCAGTTGAGAATTTATTATAATTTGTGAAATACTAACGAAAGTGGCTAATGAACCAATAGGAACCAACCACAAACGGAAGCGTAGAATGTCCATGAGGAGCTAGGAATTTACGTTATATTCTAGGGAGTACTTCGGCTAAGGCCTACCAAGTAAGTGGCTCACCCGTCGTAGGTTACGCGTTAATTGCTGTATGTTGGCACGTGCTCGTGGATATGCACGTGTCATTAAATTGTATGCTAGCTTAATGTGCTTAAGTACGAAATCATGTGAACGTGAATGTATGTTATGTATGCTGCTTAGTTGATGTGATATGTTATGCATGTGACGATGTGTGGCCCTTATACGATTATGGCTTGTTTGTATGAATATTTGAATGTAACTGTAGAGTTGACTATCCTTTTATAAACACAAGGTTCGTCAACATTCTGTTTAAAGCCATAAGATTTGATCGCAGTATCAAACTTTATATTCCAGGATCGAGATGCTTGCTTCAACCCATAAATGGATCTTTTAAGCTTGCAAACCCTTTACTCGTGATCCTGTTCAATGAACCCCTCTGGTTGAGCCATATAGATACTCTCTTCAAGATTGCTGTTTAAAAAGGCTGTCTTAACATCCATTTGCCAAATTTCATAATCATAAAATGTGGCAATAGACAAGAGTATTCTAATCGATTTAAGCATAGCAATAGGAGAGAAGGTTTCTTCATAGTCCACCCCCTCTCTTTGGGTATAACCCTTTGCTACTAGTCGAGCTTTAAAGGTCTGTACCTTACCAGTTTTGTCTCGTTTCCACTTATAGATCTATTTCAACCAATAGGTTTTACCTCATCTGATTGATCTACAAGTTTCCAGACTTAATTGAAGTACATTGACTCTATTTCAAGATTCATGGCTTTAATCCATTGATCTCTATCTTCATCATTCATTGCCTGTTTATAGGTCAATGGATCCTCAACGCCATCATCAGGTATGATGACTTGAGTTTCTGCCAAACCCAAGTAATGATCGGGTTGAGTTATAACCCTCCCACTACGTCGAGGCATTCTCAACTCTTGAGAAGGATGTGATTGACCAGAAGTGTCATCTCCATCAACAACTCTTGTTGAAGGACCAGCTTGATCAACAACTCTTGTTGTTTTATCAATTGCTTCGTTAGAAATATCACATAATACTAGTTTGCTGCGAGGTTGATGATTTCTTACGTGGTATTCCTCTAAGAATGTAGCGTTTGTTGATACAAACACTCTATTTTCTTGAGGGTCATAAAACAAACCACCTTTCGTCTCTTTGGGGTATCCTACGAATAGAACTAATTTTGAACGACGTTCTAATTTCTTGGGGTTTTGCAACAACACATTGTTGGCTTATTGGCCCTTGATCTCACATTAATTAATTGATTGATGTTTTGATGATAACAAACCTACTTTTAATTATTAACTATTTTCAGTTTTTTGAATCGTCCATAGTATAAGGTCGGGAATAACGATTACAACGACTTTTCAATTACTCAAATGAGAGCTAAAACAAAGAAATTAGAGTCGAGACAACATACCCGACGTGATGATGTGGCAGCAAAATCAAAATGATGGACAAATCAAAATATATCAAAGTATGACATTTATAATGTTGGAAGAGTAACAAATGGTGGAGTTTTTCTTATTATTATATTTCTAAAAATTATTTTTATAAAATATAAATTTGAATCTAACCGTTACTCACATCGATTTTTATTATTACTATATTATATTATTATATTATTATATTTTAAAATTTTGGTAGTTACTCACATAATTTTTATTATTATTATATTATTATATTTATAATAAATTTTAAATTTTCATTTGACCGTTACTCACATAACTTTTTATTATTATTATATTAAAAATTTTAAATAAATGAATTTGGAAAATTTTCTTATTTATTTACTTTTAATCTCCACCTTCCATTATTCCTAACAAAATCCAATAGTCAATATTAATTCCTACATTTTGCCATTTTTCTCTTCTATATAAACTCATCTTCCCCCACATTTTAAAATACACAACTTACATACATTCTCTAATCCTCATTTGTTCAAAGTCTCCATTGTTTGTTGCTCTCTCCAAGCTTACAAGTTTATTTCTCTTCATCTTATTCTTGAGAGGGATTATTATTGTATTGTGAGGAAATAGTTGTGAGTGTCCCAAATTGTAAATCTACTCTTTGAGAGAGTTGTGGTATGTTATTATCAAACTCAAATACTTGTACCAGTTTGATCCTGCGTCGTGGAAAGGATTGAGTTTGCTCTTGAACTTGTAAAAAGAGCGGTATAGCGGTTTGACTCTGATCCGTGGAAAGAGTCGAGGAAGTTTTTTATTCAAATTCCCAAGAGGCGCTGGGGGAGTGGAGTAGGTCGAGTTTGACCAAACCACTATAAAATTACGGTGTCATTTTCTCTAACTCTTTCCTATTTAATTTCAAAATTATTATTGTGATTTATTGCATGTTCTACTTGATTATTGTTTTGACTTGAATTATTTTGTTCTAGTAATTATCATCTTCTACTTCTTTGTAAAAAGTTTAATCATTAAAAAAAATTAATCACGTTTAAACACTTTTACCGTTAAAACCCTATTCACCCCCCCTAGGGTTGCCATACCGATCCAACACACATGTGCTGGACATCCCCAAATTCTAAAGTGACGTAAACTACCTTTACGCCCTTTCCATAACTAATATCGTTTTCTAACTTATCATAGCCTTAACGTTCTTATACCTATCACAGACATATCATTACGTGAACGTACCTTAGTCATATCATCACAAGAACGTAGCCTAACGCTATGTTCTATCAATTCTAGCGCTATCGTTCTATCAATCCTAACGCTATCGTTCTATCAATCTATCACAACCTATCCCTTTCTACCCGTAACCTAACTGTATTCTTTCATCAATCTCTCTTATCCATATCACTCCGATATGTAACCTAACCTTAACGTTTCATGAATGTATTTTACTCCTATCGTTACATTTCGTTTTGTTCATCCTCTCGTATCCTATCTCACGCTTATCATTGAACACATCGTACCGTAATTATTATCAAACAATTCATATATTATAACATATACATAACAAATAAGAAGCATATTGATCCACAGTGTAACAGAACCGAAAAAAAAATGATGGTCGTCGGCAGAGCCGAAATCTCNCCATATCACTGTCGCTAAATCCTACCAGCTCCACATTCGATAGCTTCTTATAAACGCAACCAAAACTTAGAGTACCTTTCACATACCTCAATATTTGTTTTACTGCTTTGAGATGTGAAGTTGTTGGTGTCTCCATGTATCTACTCATCACACCAACTGAGTAGGCTATGTCGGGTCGAGTATTAACAGATAGCGTAAGCTTCCAATAACACTTCTGTAAAGTGTTTTGTCAACCGCAGGTTCTCCATTTCCATGTTTGCTCATCTTCATTCTTGGTTCCATGGGAATCGAACAAGGATTGCACTCCCCCATTCCTAGCTTCTCTAGGATTTTTCTTGCATATCCGGCTTGACATAAAGTGATTGATTCACTGCTTTGTCTTACCTCAATACCCAAGTAATAGCTCAAAAGTCCAAGATCGCTCATCTCAAATTTCTGGTGCATCTCTTCCTTGAACTTAGCTATAACTTGTTTGTTTGAGCCGGCTATGATTAAGTCATCCACATATGTGCCGATTATCATTGCTTTAACTCCATTAATTTTCTTGTACATAGCATATTCCTGTGGACATCTAACAAAACCAAGTGACTGCAAACATTGATCAAGTTTAAAATTCCAGGCCCTCGGAGCCTGTTTTAATCCATACAAGGCTTTACGTAGCTTTAACACCATGTTTGAATTTTCTTTGTCAACGAACCCTTCTGGTTGAACAACATACACCTCCTCTTCTAACTCGTCATTCAGAAAAGCTGTCTTTACATCCATATGATGTACTTCCCAATTCTTAATAGCTGCATAGGCAAGAATTAATCTCACTGTTTCTAACCTGGCCACTGGTGCGAATACTTCACTGTAATCTACACTGAATTGCTGTGCATATCCCTTTGCCACGAGTCTGGCCTTGTGTTTCATGATTTCTCCATCTGGATTTTTCTTTAATTTGAAAATCCATTTGATGCCGATTGCTTTATGATTCTTCGGCAAGTCTGTGAGTTCCCACGTTCTGTTCTTTTCGATGGAGAGAATTTCAGACATCATGGCATTCCTCCAGTTTTCATTCTTAGCAGCTTCCTCATATGAGGTTGGCTCCTCTATAGAAAGAAAACAAAGGTCCATTGCTTCCTCCTCTGCTTCGTTCAGTTCTCTATAAATATCTTCTAGAAACCTGAATTTTTTCGGCGTTGATGAGCTTGACGATGATGCATTTGAGGTACTGTCCGACGTTGATAAAGTTGAGGACCAATTTTCCCTTTGTCTTTCGTCTGGATCAACTTCGAGATTTTCAATATTCCTCTCCTCTGTTTTACTCTGTTTTTCTGAAATTTGAAAGGTGAAAGTTCCTCTTTTTTCGTCATCACCGTTTGTGATTTCTTCCTAACACCACTTTTTCTCCTCTTCGAACACCACATCCCTGCTCACCATAATTCTGTTCTTTTGTGGATCCAATAGTCGGTAAGCTTTGGTTCCATCTTCATATCCTAACATAATTGTCTTCACACTCCTATCAGCAAGTTTAGGAAGGTGTGAATATGTATTCTTGGCATGAGCAAGACACCCGAAGATTTTAAAGTGATGAACCTTTGGTATCTTGTCAAACCAAGCTTGATACGGTGTACCATCTGCAACTCCTTTTGTTGGCGATCTGTTCAGAATATACACGGCAGTTTTGATAGCCTCTCCCCAAAATTTTGCAGGCATCTCTTTGCTCTTTAACATACATCTGGCCATCTCTACCACCGTTCGATTACGCCTTTCTACTACGCCATTTTGCTGTGGTGAAAATGGTGCAGTAAGAAGTCTCTTCATGCCATCATTCTCGCAATAGTCTTTAAAAGCAGTAGATACAAACTGTCCTCCACGGTCCGTTCTAAAGCTCTTAATCTTCCTGCCTTTCTCTACCTCCACACTGATCTTGAATTTTTTAAACACCAGCAGTGTTTCATTCTTGTTTTTCAACATAAACACCCACATAAATCGTAAACAATCATCCACTAGTAACATAAAATATTTGTTACCTCCATACGTCATTGGCGAAATAGGTCCACATAGATCTCCATGGACAAGATCCAATGACTCCTTCGCACGATATGTTGTTGTTCGGGGAAAAGGAGTCCTATGCTGCTTTCCAATTAAACACCCATCGCATAATTGATTGACCTGGGTGATTCTCGGCAACCCTTCAACCATTCTCTTGTCATTTAATTGCTTTAAAGAGTGAAAATTTAGGTGTCCATACCTCGCATGCCAGAGCCAACCACTGTTACTGATATTTGTAATTAAACACACCTGATCCGCAAACTTCAGCTTTACTACATACAATCTGTTGGATTGTCTGGTCACCATAATAATCAGGCTCCTAGCTCTGTCATATATCTTCATCACACTGTTCTCTATGAAAATTTTATTTTCACTCTCATCCAGTTGTCCCAAACTTATAATATTGCTCTTGAGTTTAGGTATGTAATAGACTTGCGATAAGATCAAGTGCTCATCCGTTTTGCATTTGAAGAGCACTATTCCTCGACCACAAATGTCTATTACAGAATTATCACCGAAGCGTACCTTTCCAACAATAGATGTGTCGAGCTCACGAAAGACCCTCCTTTCTCCTGACATGTGGTTGCTTGCTCCAGTATCTAGGAACCAGGAATTTTCAGGTCCAATATTGTCTGGTGGCGGCACTATAGTTTCATTCAACATCACAAAATTAGGCTCTTTGTCATGTGTGGTTTTAATTTCACACGCCTCTATCATCAGTAGTGAAGACTCCTCATCCTTTTGCATCTCTATCAGGTTGAGTTGTTCGTCTTTTGTGGAACACTCTGATGCGAAGTGTCCCATTTTCTGACACCTGAAACATTTAATTTTACTTTTGTCAAAATCTCTTCTTTTGAGTTTGCGACTCTCCTTCATCTCCTCGATGCTAGTCACTTCTCCCACGGCCTCTCCATCTTCCGCGACCCCATCCCCTGCCTCCTCTGGAACTACCTTGATCCTTCCATTCTTTCTTTGAGGATTTTGCAGTCTCTCGTTCCTTCCATTCTGCATGAGTGAGGAGAACGGTTTCATCTTTTTCTCCAAACCCTTGCAACCTTTCTTCATGTGCCTTGAGTAATCCAATAATCTCATCAACGGATTTCGTTTTGAGATCACTGAACTCCTCAATCGTTGAGGTAATTTGAAAAAACTTTGCAGAGGTGGATCGTAGAAGTTTCTTAGCTACTTGGATATCATCCACAGTATTGCCGAGGCCTCTCAATTTGTTGACAATAATGGTGAGTTTTCTAGAATATTCATCAATACTTTCTGAATCACCCATCCTCAACGCTTCAAACTCCCGCCAGAGAGTCTGCGTTCTAACTTCTTTCACTCTTTCCGCACCTAGATTCATATTTTTCAACATGATCTAGGCTTCCTTGATCGTTTTCTTGGCACCCAACTGTAGCAACGTATCTTCTCCAATACTTTGATAAATAGCTGCTAAAGCCATCTTATCTTTACGGTTATCTACTGTTTCGGGTGACTCAATTGCCTCCCAAACACCTTGTGCCATCATAAATACCTCCATCTTAATCGCCCAAGCTGCATAGTTGCATTTTGTCAGCATCGGGTATTTGAGTGTGACAGATCCCTCCTTTTCTTGAATCCGTACACTCACCTCATGTGAGGCATCACCTTCTATCGCATCGGTGTTTTGGCTCCTGTCACTTGATTCCTGTCTCATTTTTTTATCTCTCTCCCTTCTTGACCGCTCAATCTCTAAGTGAGATATGATTGAAAACTGGCCTTGATCTTAACGCTCTGATATCAATTGTAAGAAAAAAAACACAATAGAAGGGGAGAATAAACGAAGACACAAATTATTTCTTGTTTTTGTGGTGTCTTTAGAACTTGGCACCATTTTCTTTATATACTAAAAAATTTACCTATTTCTGCTACAAATCAGCAAGCACTCCACCACTCCTTCCACTCCTACTACTCCACTCC
This sequence comes from Cucurbita moschata, assembly GCF_002738365.1. Taxonomy (NCBI): domain Eukaryota; kingdom Viridiplantae; phylum Streptophyta; class Magnoliopsida; order Cucurbitales; family Cucurbitaceae; genus Cucurbita; species Cucurbita moschata. The sequence goes on from NW_019268517.1 coordinate 5,717,711, forward strand.
CTACAAATTAGTTCCTTCCCCTACTTACAATATTTCCGACCTTTCTTCATGGAGAAATAAACAACAGAAATAAAATAATAATAATAAAAAAACAAATAATAAAAACAAGTTTATAATCAACAGTTTCGACGTCGAAAACCCCCATTTCACACCACAAAAGTAATCCCAAAACCCTTTACACACATCAGGAGTAGGTTTTAGACGAATCCCGTACGCTGAACACCGTAGACAAGGAAGATGGAACGGCGAACTTCTGAGCTTCTCCAGATCCGGGAGTGCGAGGCCCTTATCAACGAAATCTGTACCAAAAACTCGGTTAGGGTGAAGGATAAGCTCGGGAACGGGGGAAAAAAGAGGGAAAAGGACGTCGGGATGACGTTGTCGAGGAGAGAGAGAGATCACCGAAAAATCGCGCAGGCAGTCGGGCGAAGAGGACGAAGTCCGACCCGAGATCCAGATCTGGAAACCCGAACCGAACCCCATCCCTTCGGTCAGCCCAGAACCCACATTACCCGCAGCCCAAACATCCGGCCTTCACCCGCGAGCCAGCCCATCACCCCGCGGACCGTCACCCGCGAGCCGGCCCATCACTGCGCGGCCCGTCACCCGCATTCGGCCCGAGACCCGCAAGCGACCCGTTAACCCGCGCCTCGACCCAAGATGCCTGCACATGCGTCGCTCTCTGATTTTGCCATGTGTCACGTCTGCATCGCGGCTCCTCTCGGCTCAGGCGGCTTATTCGGCTCGGGAAACTTGTTTCCAGCCAGTTTGACACCGTTTCGACCCTTTCGGACCTAGTTTCGGCCCTGTTTAAGGAAAAAGGAAACATTTTAAGGTCTTATTTCACAAATTCCAGTTGGGAATTTATTATTATTTATGGAATACTTACAGAAGTGACTCATGAACCAATAGGAACCAACCACCAACGGAAGCGTATAATGTCCACGAGGAGCTAGAAGCTTACGTTATATTCTAGGGAGTACTTCGGCTAAGGCCTACCAAGTAAGTGGCTCACCCGTTGTGGGTTACGCATTAAATGCTGTATGTTGGCATGTGCCCGTGGTTATGCACGTGCCATTAAATTGTATGCTAGCTTAATGTGCTTAAGTACGAAATCATGTGAACGTGAATGTATGTTATTTATGCTGCTTAGTGGATGTGATATGAATGTATGTGACGATGTGTGACCCGTGTACGATTATGGCTTGTTGTATGAGTATGGGAATGTGATTGAATGAATTGCATGACATGTAATATGGTAAATTGCATGATACATAACCCCGCTAGGAATATGTATGATATGTAACGAAATGAGAATGAGAATGACATGTAAGCATGAAAACGTGACACGGGGTTATGCTCATTAAATGATGACTGTAGGACTAGTGGGACCTCATACATATTGTGTGTTCATGCATTTGGGGGATACTCCTATCCCATCACGAGGGTACGGACGCGTACATCCAAATGGCAGGACAACGATCGTTATGCCCTGCATAGCGCTGCCGTGACGGTTTTAGTTTTAACGGGTCCCGGTGGGCCCCCAGAGCATGCCCACCGGCTAGGGACAGTGGCCCAGCGGTGTGCGAACTAGCTAGTGAGCCCATACTCGCACGTATGGGCTGCGTGTAGAGTGTATGGTACACGTCCACGATTACCTGTTAGGATTACACCGTTGAGAAAACGAAACGAAACGAAACGAAACGAAACGGAATGATAGGTCCCATCATTTCATTACATGTGTTTGTCGCATAACCCCGATAGGGGGTCACTTACTGAGTATTCTAGAAATACTCAAGCCTCGTGCTACTTTACTTTTGCAGATAATGGCAAGGCACCCATGTGACAACGACGACGGCATCGGACCCCTTAGGATCGTGGCACATGCATAGGATAGTTGGTTGTTTTTTTTCCATTTCTAGTATAGGTTAGAATAGGATGAAATGTATTTGCATAATAAACCTTAGGGTAGAATAAACTATTCATTCTTGGTTTTGTTGTTTTTCCTTTCTTTCAATAATATTTCCCTTTTTCCCTTGTAATCTTTTTTTTTTTTTTGAGGTAATAAAAAGGCAAGTGCGAACAACATTTATGAATAGGGTCCATCAAAGTATAGTAATGACCTTAGATTAAATAGGTAAAATATTAGGGTCGTTACACACAGACAATTCACACATATCAATATATATGACACGTGCAGAACCACGGGGCACGTGTCAACAACAAATATAACCATGTCGATAGTATGGTCACTTACCTGGCTAGCTTAAGTCGTTGTAACAAATGTGATGTGATTTGCTAGAATTCAAATAAATGATTGACATTTAGATTGACATTTAGTTTCTAACTCAAAGTTAAACCATTGTAAGAATTCGAAGATTTAACTATAATTGACTGTGATTTCTAAAAAAACAATAGGATAAAAGAAAATGAAGATTTAATATATACCTTCTTGATCAGATCTATCTTCACGTAAATCTCCTCGTGAATCACAACTGGGTAAAGGCTATTCTCTCTTTTTTTTTTTTTTTGTCAAGTAAATCTGACTATTATTATTTTTCTGTTGTTTTTTGTTTTTTCTTGGAGTAACGGTTGCTTTTTTGGTTAAGGATGGGTTAACTAATTATAATTGTGGGAAGGGATGAGAGGGTAGTGGAGAGAAGTNGGGAAATGTTGTTTTATTTTGTTTATTTATTTATTATTATTATTATTTTAACCATTTTTTTATAATTAGTTTTTATTTGTTTATTTCTTTATTTATTTTTGGGCTATTACAAAATCCTTCGCGCTTGCTTGGACCCTCTAATCAAGCTAACTTGTAACGACATCTTGAAGTCAGCGGAACCCCATAGTGTCATATACTATTCAAACTTGATAGCTTGGCTAATTATCATAGGTTTAATGTATGGAGCACAACTGCGAGTATAAACTATTTATTGGTCTGTTTTTCTTGAGGCTTCAACTCTAGCTGACCAAGGAGAGACTTAAAATATAAATATATCTAAGAATAGCTCAACAATCCTCACATTTGTGTAGATCAAGGTAGATCTTAAACAAGGATACTCTAATTTTTCATACGTTAATAACTTCGCCATACGAATCGACGTCAAAACCCCCATTTTACACAACAAAAGTAACCTCAGAACCCTTTACGCACCTCAGGAGTAGGTTTTACACAAGTCCCTTACGCTGAACACCATCGGCAAGGAAGACGGAATGGCGGACTTCCGAGCTTCTCCAGATCCTAGAGTGTGAGGTCCTTATGAATGAAATCTGTACCAAAAAAATGGGGTTAGGGTGAAGAATAATCTCGGGAATGTAGGAAAAAAGAGGGAAAAAGGACGTCGAGACGACGTTGTCAAGAAGAGAGAGAGGTTGACAGAAAATCACGCTGGTAGTCGGGCGAAGAGGACGAAGTCTGACCCGAGAGCCGGATCTGGCAACCCGAACCGAACCCCATTCCTTCGGTCGGCCCAGAACTGACGATTCCCGTGGCCCAAACACCCTAGCCCTTCACCCGCGAACCAGCCCATCACCGTGTTCGGCCCGAGACTTGCGAGCGATCCGTTAACCCGTGCCTCGACCTGAGACTCCTGCACACGCGTCGCTCTCTGATTGTGCCACGTGGCACGTCTGCAGCGCGGCTCCTCTCGGCTTCGTCGGCTTAATCGACTCTGGTGGCTTATTCGGCTCGAGAAACCTGTTTTCAGCCCGTTTGACATCGTTTTGACCCACCCAGACCTGGTTTCGGCCCTATTTAAGGTAAAATGGAGTATTTTAAGGTCGTATTTCACAAATTCCAGTTGAGAATTTATTATTATTTGTGAAATACTAACGAAAGTGACTAATGAACTAATAGGATCCAACCACCAACGGAAGCGTAGAACGTCCACGAGGAGCTAGGAGCTTACGTTATATTCTAGGGAGTACTTTGGCTAAGGACTACCAAGTTTTGGTTCACCCGTCGTAGGTTACGCGTTAATTGTTGTATGTTGGCACATGTCCGTGGATATGAACGTGTCATTAAATTGTATGCTAGCTTAATGTGCTTAAGTACGAAATCATGTGAACGTGAATGTATGTTATGTATGCTGCTTAGTTGATGTGATATGTTATGCATGTGACGATGTGTGGCTCATGTACGATTATGGCTTTTTTGTATGAATATTTGAATGTAAGTGTATGAATTGTATGACATGAAATACGTAAATTGCATGATACATAACCCCGCTAGGAATATGTATGATATGTAACGAAATGAGAATGAGAATGACATGTAAGTATGAAAATGTGACACGGGGTTATGTTCATTAATGATAACTGTAGGACTAGTGGGACCTCATGCATATTGTGTATTCATGCATTTTGGGGATACCCCTATCCCATCACAAAGGTACGGACGCGTACATCCAATGGCAAGACAATGATCGTTATGCCTTGCATAGCGCTGCCGTGACAGTTCTAGTTTTAACGGGTCTTGGTATAAGGGGCTTCAAGAGTATGCCCACCAGCTAGGGACAGTGGCCCAGCGGTGTGCGAACTAGCTGATGAGCCCATACTCGCATGTATGGGCTGCGTGTAGAGTATATGGTATACGTCCACGATTACTTGTTAGGATTACATTGTAGGGGAACCGAAACGAAACGAAACGAAAGATAGGTCTCATCATTTCATTGCATGTGTTTGTCGCATAACCCCGATAGGGGGTCACTTACTGAGTATTCTAGAAATACTCAAGCCTCGTGCTACTTTACTTTTGCAGATAAGGGCAAGACATCCATGTGACAACGACGGCAGCATCGTATGCCCCGGGACCGTGGCATATGCATAGGGTAGTTGTTTGTTTTTTTTTTTTTTGTAGTTACTTTCTGGCTCAAGCATGGGTTGAGGAATTATAATTGTGGGAATGAATGAGAGGTTAGTGGAGAGAAGTGGGGAAATGTTGTTTTATTTTGTTTATTTATTTATTATTATTATTAATTTAACCATTTTTTTATAATTATTTTTTATTTCTTTATTTCTTTATTTGTTTTTGGGCTATTTCAGAATCCTTGGGGTGCTCGCTTAGACCCTCTTATCAAGCTAATTTGTAACGACGTCTGGAAGTCAGCGGAACCCCATAGTGTCATGTACTATTCAAACTTGATAGATTGGCTAATTATCATAGGTTTAATGTATGGAGCATAATTGCGAGTATAAAATATTTATTAGGCTGTTTTTCTTGAGACTTCAACTCTAGCCGAGAAAGCAGAGACTTAAAATATAAATATATCTAAGAATAGCTCAACAATCCTCACATTTGTGTAGATCAAGGTAGGTCTTAGACAAAGATATTCTAATTTTCCATACATTCATAACTTCGCCTACGAAATGGCTTTAATGTTGGCTTGGTTGAATGATTTGTATGATGTACAAATGACAAACTTTTCATGATTTTTTTGATGGGTTTTATGTTATGTTATGTTTACGCAATGATACAAGATATACTATAATATGATTATGTCATGTTATGGAACTATGTTGTGATATTAATATTCTATGATGCACAAACCTCCATATATTACACTACATAAACTACGATAACATGTCCGTCGTGATATTATGCACGCTCCTTTCCCTCCATAGCTCCTACCAACGTGAGTGCAAGCTAGCCCAACTTGTAGACTTCGAGGATACGTATACGAGTCTGCTAGGTGGATCTATGGGTGCATTTGTAGAGAAATATTACACATTCAACTCTATCCAAACTGAAAAATAGAGATCGTTGCATGTATTTACATTTTCCGACCACAACAGTGTGATTATTCACTGAGTATTTTTTAAATTATCAAACCAAGTGCTATTTTTTTCAGGTGAAGATCAGACAACCATGTAGTGTCACTATGTAGGCTATGAGAAGGAAGTTATGATAGTTGCATTTTCTATTCAAGTTATAGCCCTTTGGTTAGATATTAAAATTAGTTACTTAACATTAATGTTTAAAATGTTAATGTTGACAAAAAAATATCGAAGTCTCGATTTTATGGAAATGTCAATGTCAATAGATAATTTTGAAAAAAAAATATAAAACAAAAATAATAATAAATTAAATTAATTTTAAAAAACCTATTTTATGATTTTAAATATATTAAAATACATATTAGATAAAAGAGGCATATGATGATGTAATCAATATGAATTTTAAAGTTTAACAATTCAAAAATTATGAAAAGGTTGTAATGATTAATTATTAGAAAAAAAAATTAATTGCCCAACTTAGTAAACCAAGAATTATTCATCATCTTTTTCAAAATTAAAATTAAAGTTGGATCTATAAATAATTAAAGAAAGAAAGAAAGAAAAGAAAAAGAAAAATGTAGGAATTGTCTCTACAATTTGCTTTTCATTGACAGAGAGTATTGACAGAGAGTATTGACAAGGACCATTATATTCTTTTTTCATTAATGTCCATATCTAATATTGTCAACCAAATCAATTTTTTAATCGAATTGTTTAAAATAGTAAATTCTTATACGAGGGTTTAAATGTTCTTATAAAATTTGTAAAAGTTCCCATAGACTACGAGATATCACGTCGGGTTGAAAAAGAGAACGAAACATTTCTTCAAATAATGTGGAAACATGTCTCACAAACACATATTAAAACAGTGAGACTGACGGCGATACGTAATGGGCCAAACTAGATAATCCCTGCTAACAGGAGCTTAAGCTATTACAAATGATATTAGAGCCAGACACCGAGCGGTGTGCCAACAAAGTCGCTGGCCCCCAAGGGGGTGGATTGTGAGATCCCATGTCAGTTGGAGAGAAGAACGAAGCATTCTTTATAGGAATGTGAAAACCTCTCCCTAACAAACATGTTTTAAAACCGTAAGGCTGACGGCGATACATAACGAGTCAAAACGGATAATATCTACTAGCCGCATACTTGGGCTGTTACACTGACATCCATATTTGGTCATGAAAATTTTAAAGTTAAATGTTTATTATGATTTATGCAAGTAACACAGGTGAAACAAGATTTGAGGTTTCAAACATATGCATCGTCAAATTTGTAATAAGACACAAGAGAATAGACAAACAACATTGTTTATTTGCAAAAACTACGTACCATTATGTTACATTGCATTGTAATGAAACTATAAAAAGATGGTGCAATTCTGAGAAGATTTCCAAACTCATCATAACACGACGTACGACCAAACTTATTATTTAAACACGACATTGAAATGAAAAATTGAAGAAGAAACCAGAAAGGGAAATGAAAGGATTTGGTTTCAAGCAGGGCATTGGAAGCCAGACGGAACCTTCTTTCCACAGTAGTTCAAAAGCAAACTGAGGGAAATTGAAAGGTCAATCTGGAGACCCAAGGCTCTGGCCTTCACCGTAGTGCAAAGGCACACAGCAGCTTCCAGGTCAACAAGGCCTTGGATTAGGGTGCAACATGGGGATTTTGGTGGTGAGCCAATCACTACGTGCACTAGACCATCCAGCAAGTCGGCGCAGACACCGAGCTTGAGGGTGTTCTTGGGGCACTTGAGGAGTGATGGTGGCTGCCTTGAAGGGGTGGGCTTGTGGGGCTTGGGTGGTGGCGGTGGGCAAGGGACATAGGTGGAGCTGACCATAGTGAAGAAGATGAGGTTGACGAGGAGGAGGAGGGCAATGGGTGAAGAGAGCTTGGAAGCCATTGGTGGAGAGATATTGAAGGGTCTGTAGGTTTGTGCGATGGCTTGTGAAGAATTATGAGAAGGGTTAGGGTTTTTATAGATGGGGTTTGGGAATTTGTTGTATTTTAACACAAAAATTCTTTATAAATTGCTCCATACAAAACACCCAACTTTTTCATTTACTTTATTAAGTTTTGAGGAATTGATTTGAGAGAGTTTGGTTTTCAATTAGTTTGTCTGTTTCTAAAATATTATAAAAATGTCAAATGGCCTACAAAATAGACCAATTGATTTGAGAGTTTGGTTTTCATTTACTTTCTAACACTGCATAGGTAACAAATTTTGATTTCTTGTATTTTATTTTTTATTCACTCATTCCGATTAAGGTTTAGCTTCTCCTTTAGTCTCAAGTTAATGTTTTATATAACATATCCTAAATTTCTACATACTCAAAGTCGCTACTAAGTATCATGCTTGTCTCTTAAATGCGGAATATAGCCCTTAGATACTCATCATAAATAACGAAAAATTTAAAACACATTCAGAACACTTCAAGCTACTAGAACACATTGTCAGTCTTACGCGTTTCAAAACATAACGTTGGAATTTAAAATTAAAACAAAAACAATTACGAATGAAATAATTTAAATAATGAAATAAAAGCGTTCTATACTGATCTAAGACTAAGAATTTAAACATGCAACTACCCTATGCACATGCCACAATATCTATTTTCGATGTCGTCGTCGTCCGTACATGGGCGTCTTGTCTTTACGTGAAAAATGATATGTGGCACACGTGATAAGATAAGGAATCAATACAAGGGGAATAAGATTCGGATTACCTTGTTGATCGAATATCTCAAGGCAAGAACATTGTTTGAGATTCGAATCACTCCACAAGCCAGATCAATCATGTCTAGCTTGAATGATTCTTGTTGATCAAATATCTCAACGCAAGAACACATGATTGAGATTCGAATCACTCCACAAGCAAGATTGATCATGTTGAGCTTGAATGATTCTATATGCAACCTAAACTACATAGAATTGCAAAGAAACTTAGCCATTGGCTAAAGAAGAGCACAAATGCTTCTTTTACTATATTTTCCAAGTCAGCTTACAAATATAACATACATGGCTTTATAGAGCCTCAAAATGAAACTATTAAAGGCATTCCGTAACATTCATACTTGATGACCATAATTAGCCATTATGTAAATGTAACCTAAAGTAAATAAAATGTCTTAAAATACAATAACTCTAAATTACTCTAAATTGTAACCCACCCAAAATTTACAACAATCAAACTTCATTCTTCTTCAATATAGCATGACTTGAAACATCTTTTGATAATTTTGACAACCTTTTCTTCACATCTTCATTGAAGTATATTGTATGATTGATATCTCTTGGTTTATTTCAACACGGCTTGAGTATTTTGAAAAATACTCAGTAAGTCACCCACTGTAGGGGTCATGCTGATGCAAACACATGCAACATGCTCTTGGGATCGAGCTCTAGCGCATCTAGGAGTGACCTCCAATCCCGAACAAATTGGATGTGTAGTACTTCTTTACACACGACCCGCACGTGCGAGTGTGAATCTTTAACGACCCAAAATTTTCTACTTAATTTAAGGTCGCTACTGTATACGTACCATAAATATTGAATGCGGAAGACTTCATTTAAATTCCATAAAACATAACCTTTATCTTAAAACACAGCCATGGACTTGCGTGTTTTGAAAACATCTTTAAAACGACGCAACAAAAGACACGAAATAAATAAATATGCGTTTAAGTTTAAAAAATTCTATTCTAGCCTAAATCTAAGAAAAATTATATGAACCACGACCAATGAAGTTCTATACCTCAAGGTCCAATTACAAGGACGAGAGCTAAGAAGCTACAACAAACCTTACACAGTTATATTGAAGCTATGGTGAGCTCATCAAAGGAAATTCTAAAAGACGCTGGAGACCTCCCTTATATGTTGTGAAAAGTTGAGCTTCAAGAAAGAGATGAATTAAATGCACTTTAAGTTGCATTTAATGAACTCCGCCGAATTTATGAAACTAGTCCAAGGATGAGTCAATAAGCACATTTTATTAATTGCATTATTTAATTATAGTTTAACTATTTGTTTGTCATATTTAAGCTAGTTTTAAATATAGGAGTTAAGGTTATATTGTAACCCACATAGGTTACTATATTCCACCATTAACGAGCCATTTTAATATGGAGGTCATGGGTATTTTTCATTTACTAGCCCATTTAATTTGGGAGTTACCTATCACATAGGTTAAGGTTGTAAGGGCTATATAAAGCCTTCTTTTCTTTGATTAGACATCAAATTTTGGAATTAAGAATAGAATTTCTATTTTAGCTTTGTTGAGAGCTAAACTTTTTTTGCAAATACTTGTGTTTAGAACTTGCATGTAGAGTCATTCAAGTGATATTGATAAAACCTCTTGTGGAGTGATTCGAATCACGAGTTTAGAAACGAGTTTTCTTTACTCTTGATTTTGATCATCAAGGTAATCCGAATCTTATTCTCCTTGTATTGATTCCTTATCCATATCATTTTGGTATCAACGCTTTGGGCTCAAGATCTGATATATGTTTTGTTGCGCTTATCTCTTTTAATTCTCTTATAATTTTTTTTTCTCAGTTTGGGTAGAATGTTCATATTCTATCACAAAAATATATAACAAAAAAAAAAAAAGTGAGGGTCGTCGGCAGAGCCGAAAACTCCGACACTGGAGTTTTCGCTCGCACACAACCCATAAAGGGCGGCCGAGGGCGGGGATGCCACAAATCGCGTCCCCGACCTTCCGCCACCCTAGGAGAACCTACAAAGAAACGAAAACAGTGAAAAGAAAACGAGAAGGAACAGAAAAAGGACGGAACTTCGGCGAAGCCGAACCATACGAATCGACGTCAAAACTCCCCATTTTACACCACAAAAGTAACCTCAGAACCCTTTATATAGCTCAGGAGTAGGTTTTAGACGAGAATGAGAATGAGAATGACATGTAAGTATGAAAATGTGACACGGGGTTATGTTCATTAATGATAACTGTAGGACTAGTGGGACCTCATGCATATTGTGTGTTCATGCATTTGGGGGATACACCTATCCCATCACAAAGGTACGGATGCGTACATCCAATGGCAGGACAACGATCGTCATGCCTTGTATAGCGCTGCCGTGACGATTCTAGTTTTAATGGGTTAGGTATAAGGGGCTCCAAGAGTATGCCCACCGGCTAGGGACAGTGGCCCAATGGTGTACGAACTAGCTGGTGAGCCCATACTCGCACGTATGGGCTGCGTGTAGAGTATATGGTACATGTCCTCGATTACCTGTTAGGATTACACCGTAGGAAAAACGCAACGAAAGATAGGTCCCATCATTTCATTGCATGTGTTTGTCGCATAACCCCGATAGGGAGTCACTTACTGAGTATTCTAGAAATACTCAAGCCTCGTGCTACTTTACTTTTGCAGATAAGGGCAAGGCATCCATGTGACAATGACGGCGACATCGTACATCCCAGGACCGTGGCACATGCATAGGGTAGTTGTTTTTTTTTTTTCCATTTCGTAGTCTAGGCTTAATTTGGCTGCATCGTTAGTATAGGTTAGTATAGATTGAAATATATTTGCATAATAAACCATAGGGTAGAATAAAACATTCATTTTGGACTGTTAAACTTTGATAACATGAAACTCATCCTTGTTTCAAATGAAAACGAGTTTGCATAAGATATTAAAAGAATGAAAATTTGTAATATAAACAAAAGTCTATCGAAACTCTCTATAGCAATCACTCTGTTGCTTAAGATGTCTTTGTCTTTGCCTAAGAAATAGAAAATATTGAGTAAGAAACATATTTAGTAAATAATCATACTTCTAGGCTGAGGAGATACAATCATAAACAATGAAGAAGTGCCTAGAGTTATTCCAAGCTTAAGGTTTGTGTGTTATTTCTCAATCTCCATACTATCATTTATTTTATTTCTAGCCAACGCCAATTTGGAGAACACGATGAAGAAAAAAGAAAATAGAGGAAGTCGATTTGGAGTTAGTTTTGGAACTATTCCTCGACGAGTAGGATAAAACGAACATCAACTCAAGAAATTTAGTGAACCCTTCACATGTCATTGTTATGACTGTTTGCATGTATTATGTGATGCTATGCTATGTTATAAATTACGCTATGTCCTATTATGTTCTGTTATAAGCTATGCTATAATACGACTATACCATGTTACCATGTTGTGGAATTATATTTATGATATTGATGATATGATTCATAAAACTCCATACGCCAAGCTATGTAAATTATGTTAATTAGGGAAGATATGACAATTATTACGTATGCATGTCTCACAGACTTGTTATGTCATGAATGAATGGATTTATGACTTGAATCATAAACTTATGCCATGATTTTAAGCTATGGGGACCTCATGCATTTATGTGTGTCATTTGCATCAGGATACTTTCCCATTGTGATTAATACAAATGCGTACATTACGATATCTATGTTTGTCCTGATATTACGTGGGTCCTTTCTCTATGTGGTTTTCGATAGGCTGAGCGTGTACTAACCCAACGAATGAGGCCTAGGGAATCTATACATGAGTCTGTCTTGTGAGACTATGTGCACGTGTGTAGGCCGTGTGTATGAAAGTACTACACATTCAACCCTGCTCGGACTGAGTTTAAACCATGTCATGATTGTTTTATGAAATGATAGGTCCCACCATATTGCAATTGATTGCATTTTTTTTACTTCCATAGTGGGGTTACTTATGGATTATTTCTTAAAATACGAAGTCACATGTTACTCTTCTTTTTTAGGTAAAGGTAAGGCACTCGTGTATAGATGACGGCGTCTGGTGAAGGCCATTAGATCGAAGCTAGGGTAGTTGCATTCATGTTTGTTTTAATAGCCCTTTGTTAGATCACGACATCACGTTATTTTTTTTTATCTCATTTAATTCACGTTAGCTATTTTCTGCTATATTGTCATAACAATATTGTATTTAATGAATTTATTATGAACGTTTAAGTCCACGACATCGTTTATAAAATATTTTCATAAACTTTTCCACACTTATTAGTCATGTCATGCATGCAGTGGTATCTATATTTGATTAGGAAAATTAGGGTCGCTATGGATGTTATGTATCACCGAAGATTTAATGTTAGGAATCATAGATTTACCTACTTATATATTAGATAACATATTGTGCCACCTAAAAAATGTGGAAAAGAATGTTCACCTGCCAGAGGACGAGGTAGGGATCCGAGTCTGACTTGTGCAGCTTCGATAAGTCATATAGGCCTAGTCTTGTCACTACCTAGAGTACCACAAGTGGCACCATCGGTGCCTCTAGTAGTGTCGGTCCCCACTACGACTACCCTAATGTGGGAGACCTTTCGTGAAATAATAGAGACTATGACAACCAGATAACGAGCATAGACAACCAACAACCCTAAGATGATACAAGAGGTGAAATAATTATGAAATTGTAAGACAAACAAGTTTCGTATCATCAATAGGACCTCTAAGGGCCTAACCATGGTAGAGTTATGGCTATCATTGATGATGATATTTCATCTACTGAAAAGTTTAGATTACCATAAGGTATCTTGTGCATCGTTCATGTTTTAGGATGATGCACAAATATGGTGGCAACAAACGTAGATGTTTCTCAGTTCTAATGGTCTATATTGAAACAAAGAAGGTAGTGAGATTCATCATATACTTGGATGAAGGTGTTTGCCTCGACCTAGGCTTACTCGGTAAAGCTATTCATCAAGATGTTCCCAACTTGACCAAGGTGGCCTCAACCTAAGTGACTTATTTCTAGCCTCGATGGGTTAGGCCTCGACCTTGACTCTAAGATCATCCCTTTGTCATGGCTTTCTAACATTGTATGGGTAACAAATTTTGATTTGTTAACTTATTTGATTCAGTTGGGTGTTTCTCGTATTTTATTTTTTATTCACTCATTCCCATTAAGGTCTAGCTTCTCCTTTAGTCTCAAGTTAATGTTTTATGTAACGATCCTAAATTTCTACATACTTAGAGTCGCTACTAAGTCTCATGCTTGTCTCTTAAATGCGGAATATAGCTTTTAGATACTCATCATAAATAACGGAAACTTTAAAACACATTCAGAACACATTTTCGGTCTTACGTGTTTCAAAACATAACGTTGGAATTTAAAATTAAAACAAAAACAATTACAAATGAAATAATTTAAATAATGAAATAAAAGCGTTTTGTACTGACCTAAGACTAAGAATTTAAACATGCAACTACCCTATGCACGTGCCACAGTATCTATTTTCGGTGTCGTCGTCGTCCGTACATGGGTGTCTTGTCTTTACCTGAAAAATTATATGTTGCACACAGCCTAAGTATTTCGAAAAATACTCAGTAAGTCACCCACTGTAGGGGTCATGCTTATGCAAACACATGCAACATGCTCTTGGGATCGAGCTCTAGCGCATCTAGGAGTGACCTCCAATCTCAAACAAATTGGATGTGTAGTACTTCTTTACACACGACCCACACGTGTTAGTGTGAATTTGTAACGACTCAAAATTTTCTACTTAATTTAAGGTCGCTATTGTATATGTACCATAAACATTTAATGGGGAAGACTTCGTTTAAATTCCATAAAACATAACCTTTATCTTAAAACACAGCCATGGACTTGCGTGTTTTGAAAACATCTTTAAAACGGTTCGATCTTATAAAGTGAAACTTTATAAAGTGTGAGTGGTTTTCTTCATGGTCCGATCTTATGTAAATAGCTATATATAGTAGATGGTTAAATCGGGTAAAGCTATATATAGTAAATAGCTATATATAGTAGATGGCTAAATCTGGTAAAGCTATATATAGCAAACTAAACCATATATATATCCCGTAGCTTTGAGATGTAATTTCTATTCTCTATACTCTCTCTTGTTGTACATACTGAAGTCATCAATAAAAAAAATCATTTTAGCCAGAGTTCTCCTTGCAATTTTCTCTATCCCATTCTTTGTGTTCATCTAGATCAAGCGTGTGCGTTGTTGTGCGATCCTAACAACTAGTATCAGAGCTAACGACTGGTATCGATCCCAACACTAGTAACCGTCACGGAAGCGCTATGCAAAGCATAACGATCGTTGTCCTGCAACTGGATCTATGCGTCCGTACCCTCGTGATGGATAGGGGTATCCCCCCAAATGCATGAGCGCACATAATGCATGAGGTCCCAAAACTTTTCCATTTTCATTATCCTTTAATACAACCCCGCTAGCATTATGTACATATCATTTCATTTTTCATAATTTCATGTCATTCATATCATGCTGTATACACACAATTTAAGAGACCTAACATAACGTTCTATGCTTTTATGAAACTAGTCCAAGGAGGAGTCAATTAAGCACATTTTATTAATTGCATTATTTAATTATAGTTTAACTATTTGTTTGTCATATTTAAACTAGTTTTAAATATAGGAGTTAAGGTTATATTGTAACCCACATAGGTTACTATATTCAACCATTAACTAGCCAATTTAATACGGAGGTTATGGTATTTTTCATTTACTAGCCCATTTAATTTGGGAGTTATGTATCACATAGGTTAAGGTTGTAAGGGCTATATAAAGCCTTCTTTTCTTTGATTAGACATCAAATTTTGGAATTAAGAATAAAATTTCTATTTTAGCTTTGTTGAGAGCTAAACTTTCTTTGCAAATTTTTGGTTTAGATCTTGCATGTAGAGTCATTCAAGTGGTATTGATCAAACCTTTTGTGGAGTGATTCGAATCACGAGTTTAGAAACGAGTTTTCTTTACTCTTGATCTTGATCATCAAGGTAATTCGAATCTTATTCTCCTTGTATTGATTCCTTATCCATATCATTTTGGTATCAGAGCTTTAGGCCCAAGATTGGATATATGTTTCATTGCGCGTATCTCTTTTAATGTCTTATAATTTTTTTTTTTCTCAGTTTGGGTAGAATGTTCATGTAATAGCCCAAAAATAAATAAAGAAATAAAGAAATAAAAATAATTATAAAAAAAAAGTTAAAATAATAAATAAACAAATAAACAAATAAAAATAATTATAAGAAAGAAAAACATTTGGTAACCGATCCCTCCTTCTTTCTTCAATCTCTCACCACTCCTTCCCTAGAAATAAATCTCTCAACAAATCACAAATCTCTTTTCTGTAAAAACAACTGCAGATTTACCTAGAATTCTTCCTTCCTACAAAAACAAATAGAAAAAGAAAGCAAAAGTTTAAGCAGACTAGCTCCGCCAGAGGAGATATGTCATTTGAAGAGGTCAGTATGTTAAATCTTCCTTTTATTTTATTAAATAATATTAATTTGGTTACCATTATTTAGTTTTGAATTAGAGATTAAATGAAAAGAATTCTGTATGAGTTTAGGAAATCAAAACAAATTATATTTTAGATCTACTAAATTGTTGCATTGATTTATAATTTAGATTTATGAAGAAAGAAGACAAAGTAAATAAGAAAAAATGAGATAGAGATAGAAATACATAACACTGTTAACTAAAAAGAAAAATAATAATAAAAATAAAAATAAAAAGGGAAGATTTGGAAGTAGAAATATATTAACAAAATTGAATAATACCTTCTTAAAAATAATTACAGAATAAGAGGGAAGATTGAGGAAAGATTTGTTGAATAGGATTTAACAGTAAAACAGAAAATATCAGAGTGCAGTGAGCTCCTTTAAATTTTGTCTAACACGAAATATCATAATTTTACGATTGCCAATCTAAATTAGAGAAATAATTTTATAGAGTTCAAACTTGAAACTGATGTCATGAACTCATATAGGTTGACTCGGATTTCAAAGGACGGAATCAAACTTTCATTAAAGATATATTTGTGACAACGACTTAAGCTAGCTAGGTAAGTGACCTTACTATCGGCATGGTTATATTTGATGTTGACACGTGCCCTGTGGTTCTGTACGTGTCATATATATTGATATGTGTGAATTGTCAGTGGATCGATATGCTTCCTATATGTTATGTTATGTTATAATATGTGGTTTGTATGATAATAACAATGGTACGATGTGCTCAAGGATATGTTTGAGATAAGGTACAAGAAGGATGCACAAAACGAAATGTATCGATAGGAGTAAGATACGTTCATGAAACGTTAGAGTTAGGTTACATACCGAAGTGCTATGGATAGGAGAGATTGATGAAAGAATACGGTTAGGTTATGGGTAGAAAGGGATAGGTTTGTGATAGATTGATAGAACGATAGCGTTAGGGTACGTTCTTGTGACGATATGACTAAGGTACGTCACGTAATGCTATGTCTGTGATAGGTATAAGAACGTTAAGGCTATGGTAAGTTAGAGAACGATATGACTATGAAGTGTTTACGTTATGACTTGGTTATGATATGATACATTGTATGCTAGATTATTGTGCTTAAGTACGAAATCATGTGAACGTGAATGTATGTTATTTATGCTGCTTAGTTGATGTGATATGAATGCATGTGACGATGTGTGGCCCTTGTACGATTATGGCTTGTTGTATGAATATTGGAATGTAACTGAATGAATTGTATGACATGAAATACGGTAAATTGCATGATACATAACCCCGCTAAGAATATGTATGATATGTAACGAAATGAGAATGAGAAGACACGTAAGCATGAAAACGTGACACGGGGTTATGTTCATTAAATGATGACTGTAGGACTAGTGGGACCTCATGCATATTGTGTGATCATGCATTTGGGGGGATACCCCTATCCCATCACGAGGGTACGGACACGTACATCCAAATGGCAGGACAACGATTGTTATGCCCTGCATAGCGCTGCCGTGACGGTTTTAGTTTTAAAGGGTCCCGGTGGGCCCCAAGAGCATGCCCACCGGCTAGGGACAGTGGCTCAGCGGTGTGCGAACTAGCTAGTGAGCCCATACTCGCACGTATGGGCTGCGTGTAGAGTATATGGTACACATCCACGATTACCTGTTAGGATTACACCGTAGGGAAAACGAAACAAAACGAAACGAAAGATAGGTCCCATCTTTTCATTGCATGTGATTGTTGCATTTAACCCCAATAGTGGAGTCACTTACTCAATATTTCTTTAAATACTCAAGCCATGTGCTACTACATTTTTCAGGTTAAGGCAAGGCATTCTTGTACGGCTGACGACGGCATCGCAACTCGAGATCATGGCACATGCATAGGATAGTGGCATTTATTTTCTTAGACTTAGGATAGAATAGGATGTTTTAAACTTAAACGCTTGTTTATTTTATTTCGAGTCTTTTGTTGTGTCGTTTTAAAGATGTTTTCGAAACACGTAAGTCCATGGCTGTGTTTTAAGTTAAAAGTTATGTTTTATGGAATGTAAATGAAGTCTTCCGCATTCAATGTTTATGGTACGTATACAGTAGTGACCTTAAATTAAGTAGAAAATTTTGGGTCGTTACAGTTCATATTCTATCACAAAAATATATAACAAAAAAAAAAATACATTTCCTATGTTCTTTAAAGTGTTAGATCGGGATCTTATCAACACTTTGCTCTTCTTTAAGATCTTCTAAATCAATTTTCTTGTTGGTAAATTGATTAGATTTTGCCGATTAGAAGAAAAAAAAAACAACTATTGAAAGAATGCAAGCTTATTGATGTTAAATGTCTTTCTTCTTTCCTCTTGATTATTATACGTAACTCTCATATGTTACTACGTCTAAATTAGTCCTTAATGATTTTCTTTCTTTAATTCGTTTCTTTGTCGTTATTCGGATTGCTCCTTCAATACCCTTGTTTATGTGTTGAGTGTGCTGTCTATTCACTTTGAATTGCACTTAGCTCTATAACATAGCTTGTCTCACATCCCAATTTGTTTTTTGGAGTGTGATTTGTGTGTGCTCAATTGTGAGGGTGAGTTTGTAAGGGAGTGACACATTGATTCGAGTGATGAGTGCTAAACACGAGTGAACTACATTTACAAGTGAATACACGTGAGGGAGCGCTTGTGAGGTCCTTTTTTTTCTTTACCTTTCTTTTGTAGCATGGAAAATCCAGACGACAATACTGACATTACTATGCACGATTGAGAGAAGAACAACAACGAACCATGGAAAGACTAATTCGAGGAATAGAAGAGTTGACTGATCGAATAGGAAGATTGGAGATTCAAAATCAAGCTCGACAGAGGATTCCACTACCTACGCCCTCAACCGATACATATGAGGGCAACAATTCTAATCACCACGAGGATTATCCACATGTGGTTGGTCATGGCTTGATGCGAGGGAGAGACCATGGAAGAAGGTATCATAATTTACAACAACGAGTTCCTTATGATGATAGAATTGATCGTAACGTGGGGAGCATCAAATTAAAACTTTCCAAGTTTTATGGCAAAACCGATCCAGAGGAGTACCTTCAATGGGAGAAAACGATGGAGTCGGTGTTCAACTGTCATAATTTTAGTGATGAAAAGAAGGTACTATTATGCATTGCTCAATTCAAACAATATGCTCAAATTTGGTGGGATAAATTGATGTCAAGTAGGAGAAGAAATCTTGAAGCACCAATTGATTCATGGGTCGAGTTTAAAGAGTCCATGAGGAAGCGTTTTGTTCCACAGTATTTTCAACGGGACATGGCGCAAAAGCTTCAAGCATTGAAACAAGGACGCAAATCTGTGGAAGATTATTACAAGGAGATGGATACATTGATGGATTGCCTTGAACTCGATGAGGACATGGAGGCTCTCATGGCGCGGTTTCTTAATGGGTTAAACACAGAGATTGCAGACAAGACTGATTTATTGCCTTATTCTAATATTGAGGAGTTGTTGCACATTGGAATTAAGATCGAGAGGCAAATCCAACGAAGGTCTCAACGGTATTCTTCTAAAACTTTTCCCAATTCTACTTCTACATGGAAAAAGGATAGTAAGAGCATAGAAATCAAGAGATTAATGAGAAGCCTCAAGCTAAATTTGAGAAAGGGGAGAGTTCTAGAACAGGGAAAGAAAATGTAGAAAAGTCTAATGTTCGAAATAGAGATTTAAAGTGTTGGAGATGTCATGGGTAGGACACTATAGTAGAGATTGCCCAAATGCAAGAATTAT
>NW_019268517.1:5737573-5739198 GCF_002738365.1 Cucurbita moschata
TCTCACATCCCAATTTGTTTTTTGGAGTGTGATTTGTGTGTGCTCAATTGTGAGGGTGAGTTTGTAAGGGAGTGACACATTGATTCGAGTGATGAGTGCTAAACACGAGTGAACTACATTTACAAGTGAATACACGTGAGGGAGCGCTTGTGAGGTCCTTTTTTTTCTTTACCTTTCTTTTGTAGCATGGAAAATCCAGACGACAATACTGACATTACTATGCACGATTGAGAGAAGAACAACAACGAACCATGGAAAGACTAATTCGAGGAATAGAAGAGTTGACTGATCGAATAGGAAGATTGGAGATTCAAAATCAAGCTCGACAGAGGATTCCACTACCTACGCCCTCAACCGATACATATGAGGGCAACAATTCTAATCACCACGAGGATTATCCACATGTGGTTGGTCATGGCTTGATGCGAGGGAGAGACCATGGAAGAAGGTATCATAATTTACAACAACGAGTTCCTTATGATGATAGAATTGATCGTAACGTGGGGAGCATCAAATTAAAACTTTCCAAGTTTTATGGCAAAACCGATCCAGAGGAGTACCTTCAATGGGAGAAAACGATGGAGTCGGTGTTCAACTGTCATAATTTTAGTGATGAAAAGAAGGTACTATTATGCATTGCTCAATTCAAACAATATGCTCAAATTTGGTGGGATAAATTGATGTCAAGTAGGAGAAGAAATCTTGAAGCACCAATTGATTCATGGGTCGAGTTTAAAGAGTCCATGAGGAAGCGTTTTGTTCCACAGTATTTTCAACGGGACATGGCGCAAAAGCTTCAAGCATTGAAACAAGGACGCAAATCTGTGGAAGATTATTACAAGGAGATGGATACATTGATGGATTGCCTTGAACTCGATGAGGACATGGAGGCTCTCATGGCGCGGTTTCTTAATGGGTTAAACACAGAGATTGCAGACAAGACTGATTTATTGCCTTATTCTAATATTGAGGAGTTGTTGCACATTGGAATTAAGATCGAGAGGCAAATCCAACGAAGGTCTCAACGGTATTCTTCTAAAACTTTTCCCAATTCTACTTCTACATGGAAAAAGGATAGTAAGAGCATAGAAATCAAGAGATTAATGAGAAGCCTCAAGCTAAATTTGAGAAAGGGGAGAGTTCTAGAACAGGGAAAGAAAATGTAGAAAAGTCTAATGTTCGAAATAGAGATTTAAAGTGTTGGAGATGTCATGGGTAGGACACTATAGTAGAGATTGCCCAAATGCAAGAATTATAACCATCAAGGAGGGAGAAATTGTTACGGATGACGCACATGACGACATAAATGAGGAAACTGATGAGAGTGAGGAGTTTAGTGAAGAGGACCCTACACATATATCTTTGGTTACTCGACGATCTCTAAACACCCACATTAAGGAGGACGGTCTAGACCAAAGGGAGAACTGGTTTCAAACTCGATGTCTTGTTCAATCTGTACCTTGTAGTGTTGTAATTGATAGCGATAGTTGCACCAATATTGTGAGTTCCATTCTGGTCAAAAGACTTAATTTAAAGACACAACCACATCCAAGACCCTACAAGCTTCAATGGTTGAATGATTGTGGGGAAGTACGGGTAACTCAACAAACTCTTGTTTCTTTTAC
>NW_019268517.1:5739492-5760514 GCF_002738365.1 Cucurbita moschata
TTGTGAGTTCCATTCTGGTCAAA
The DNA here is from genome assembly GCF_002738365.1 of Cucurbita moschata. Classification (NCBI taxonomy): domain Eukaryota; kingdom Viridiplantae; phylum Streptophyta; class Magnoliopsida; order Cucurbitales; family Cucurbitaceae; genus Cucurbita; species Cucurbita moschata. The sequence continues at coordinate 5,739,516 of NW_019268517.1, forward strand.
AGACTTAATTTAAAGACACAACCACATCCAAGACCCTACAAGCTTCAATGGTTGAATGATTGTGGGGAAGTACGGGTAACTCAACAAACTCTTGTTTCTTTTACTATTGAAAAACATGTTGATGATGTTTTATATGATGTTGTATCCATGCATGTTGGAGATTTACTACTGGGGAGGCCATGGCAATTTGATCGTCGGGTAATGTATGATGGGTATGCAAATCGATATTCTTTTACTCACAATGGTAAAAAAACTACTCTTGTTCCATTGTCTCCAAAAGATGTATTTATTGATTATTGCAAACTTGAAAAGAAAAGGCAAGAGGCTGATGCAAAAGCAGAGATTGAAAAAGAATCAAGTGAAAAAAAGAGCTTGAGGGAAAAGCAAGAGAGTAACACTCAGCCTAGAGAAAAAAATGAGAGAAAAGCCAAATCAGTAAGCTTGTATGTTAGATCAAGTGAGGCTAGGAATGTTTTGCTTTATTGATCATTGCAAACTTGAAAAGAAAAGGCAAGAGCTTGATGCAAAAGCAGAGATTGAAAAAGAATCAAGTGAAAAAAAGAGCTTGAGGGAAAAGCAAGAGAGTAACACTCAGCCTAGAGAAAAAAAAAAAGAGAGAAAAGCCAAATCAGTAAGCTTGTATGTTAGATCAAGTGAGGCTAGGAATGTTTTGCTCTCTAACCAGACTATTCTTGTACTTATGTGCAAGGGATCTTGTTACTTTACTAACATGCTTAACCCTTCTTTGCCTAGTGATTTTGTTGTGCTTTTGCAAGAGTTTGAAGATTTATTTTCCGAGGAGATGCCTAGTAGTTTGCCACCACTTCGAGGGATTGAACACAAGATTGACTTCATTCCTGGCACGCCCATTCCAAACCGACCAGCTTATAGGGCTAATCCAATGGAGGCTGAAGAGATACAAAGGCAAGTAAGTGAACTCCTTGCTAAAGGGTATGTACGTGAAAGTTTGAGTCCTTGTTCTATTCTAGTTATTCTTGTAACTAAGAAAGATGGTTCTTGGCGTATGTGTGTTGATTGTAGGGCTATAAACAAGATAACTATAAAGTATAGGCATCCAATTCCCAGATTAGATGATATGCTTGAAGAATTGCATGGATGTAGTCTTTTTACTAATATTGATTTAAAATCGGGTTATCATCAAATTCGCATGCATATTGGGGATGAGTGGAAAACAGTTTTTAAAACCAAGTATGGTCTTTATGAATGGTTGGTTATGCCTTTTGGATTAACTAATGCACCTAGTACATTCATGAGACTAATGAACCATGTTTTACGAGAATACTTAGGTAAGTTTGTGGTTGTTTATTTTGATGACATCCTTGTTTACTCTAAATCTTTAGATGATCATATTTCCCATGTACGTAATGTTTTGACTACTTTAAGAAACGAATGTTTGTACGTAAATTTAAAGAAATGTAGCTTTTGCATGGAAAAAGTTCACTTTCTTGGGTTTGTAGTTTCATCTAATGGTGTTGAGGTTGACGAGGAGAAAGTGAAGGCTATAAAAGATTGGCCGACACCTAAAAATGTAAGTGAGGTAAGAAGTTTTCATGATCTTGCAAGTTTCTACCGTAGGTTCATTAAGAATTTTAGTACAATTGCTTCACCCTTGAATGAACTTGTTAAGAAAAATGTATCCTTTATATGGGAAAAAGATCAAGAACTTGCTTGTAATACTTTGAAAGAAAAATTGAGTTCTGCTCCCTTGCTTGCATTACCTAATTTTGAGTCTACTTTTGAAATTGAATGTGATGCTAGTGGAGTAGGGATAGGTGCTGTACTAATGCAAAATAAAAGACCTTTAATGTTCTTTAGTGAGAAGTTGACTGGTGCATCTTTGAGGTATCCAACTTATGACAAAGAGCTTTATGCTTTGGTTTGTGCATTGAAACCTGACAACATTATCTTTGGCCTAAGGAGTTTATTATTCATACGGATCATGAAAGTTTAAAGCATTTGAGAGTACAAAATAAACTCAACAGACGACATGCTAAGTGGTTAGAATTTATTGAAACATTTCCTTATGTCATAAAATATAAACAAGGTAAGGAGAACATTGTTGCAGATGCTTTATCACGAAGGTATTTCCTCTTCAATACTTTGAATGCTAGGTTGTTGGGTTTTGAACATATAAAGGATTTGTATCAACATGACATGTTCTTTTTTCCTTTTGTTGAATCTTGTGAAAAAGGACTCATTGTGGATAATTACTTGTGGTTAGATGGATTTTTGTTCCGAAAAGGCAAACTTTGCATACCATCTTGTTCCATCCGTGAGCTACTTGTGAGGGAAGCTCATGGAGGTGGTTTAATGGCACACCATGGAGTTTCTAAAACTTATGATATGCTCTCTGAACATTTTTTTTTGGCCTAAAATGAGACATGATGTTCATAAAGTTTGTGCTCGTTGCATAGCATGTAAACAAGCTAAGTCTAGGCTTCAACCACATGGTTTATACTCCCCATTACCGGTTCCTAATGGTCCTTGGATTGATATATCAATAGATTTTGTTTTAGGTTTACCTAGGACTAGGAAAGGTTATGATAGCATCTTTGATGTGGTTGATCGATTTAGTAAAATGGCTCATTTTATTCCTTGTCACAAAACTGATGATGCAAAACATATTGCAGACCTGTTCTTTACGGAAGTTGTACGAGTATGGGCTCATCAGCTAGTTCGCAGACCGCTGGGCCACTTTTCTTATCCGGTGGGCATACTCTAGGAGCCCCTTAGGCCGGACACCCGCTAGAACTAGTAACCGTCACGGCAGTGCAATGCAAAGCATACCGATCGTTGTCCTGCAACTGGATGTACGCGTCCGTACCCTCGTGATGGGATATGGGTATCCCCCCAAATGCATGAGCACACATAATGCATGAGGTCCCAAAATTTTTTCATTTTCATTATCCTTTAATACAACCCCACTAGCATTATGTACTTATCATGTCATTTTTCATATTGTTTTAGATATCGTTCATCATTCATAATATATCGTTTCTCATTCTTCAGTTCTCGTATCATACATAATTCTAACGGGGTTAAATTTCATGTCATTTATCATAATTTCATGTCATTCATATCATGCTGTATACACACAATTTAAGAGATCTAACATAACGTTCTATGCTTTTATCATAACATTTCATCATATACACATCATACCATGACATATTGCATCACAATGTATCATATCATAAACAAGTCATAACGTAAACACTTCGTAGTCATATCGTCTTCTAACTTATCATAGCCTTAACGTTCTTATACCTATCACAGACATATCATTACATGAACGTACCTTAGTCATATCATCACAAGAACGTAACCTAACGCTATCATTCTATCAATCCTAACGCTATCATTCTATCAATCTATCACAACCTATCACTTTCTACCCGTAACCTAACCATATTCTTTCATCAATCTCTCTTATCCATATCACTCCGGTATGTAACCTAAACTTAACGTTTCATGAATGTATTTTACTCATATCGTTACATTTCGTTTTGTTCATCCTTCTCGTATCCTATCTCAAGCTTATCATTGAATACATCGTACCGTAATTATTATCAAACAATTCACGTATTATAACATATACATAACAAATATCGATCCACAGACAATTCACACTTATCAATATATATGACACGTGCAGAACCATGGGGCACGTGTCAACAACAAATATAACCATGCCGATAGTAAGGTCACTTACCTTGCTAGCTTAAGTCGTTGTCACAAATATATCATTAATGAATGTTCGATTCCGTCCTTTCAGGTTTGAACTCTACAACATTATTTCTCTAATTTACACTGGTCCATTGTTAAAAGTCTTGAAATGTTATATATCTATATTTATATTTTTATTAAAGATCTTATTTTTCATGGTTATGTTGTATAAGAGAGTAGATACGGCTATTTCAAGCTATTCTCCGCTTTACTCCTCTCTGTATTTATCTTTACTACTCTCTGTATTTACCTTTCCCTCTCTATTTAGTTTGTGGTTTTGAATTCCCTAATCTTCTCTTTTTATCTGTTGCACTCTGTTCTCATGTATTCCAAATTAATTTCTATTGACCTTTGTTTCCAAATTTTTCCCTGTCTCGGTGTTTACTGTTCACAAATTTTCTCGGTCATTCTATTTTTAATCTATTCATTTGGCTACTGATATAAATTTAATCTAATATTACTAATGTGACGTGATTTGCTAGAATTCATATAAATGATTGACATTTAGTTTCTAAATCAAAGCTAAACCATTGTAAGAATTCGAAGATCTAACTATAATTGGCTGTGATTTCTAAAAAAACAATGGGATAAAAGAAAATGAAGATTTAATATATACCTTATTGATTAGATCTATCTTCACCTAAATCTCCCCGTGAATAAAATATGGGTAAAGGCTATTCTCTCTTTTTTTTTTTTTTTTTTTTTTTTTTTTTTTTTTTTTTTTTTTTTTTTTTTTGNAGTAACGGTTGCTTTCTGGCTTAAGTATGGGTTGAGGAATTATAATGGTGGGAATGGATGAGAGGTTAAGTATGGGTTGAGGAATTATAATGGTGGGAATGGATGAGAGGTTAGTGGAGAGAAGTGGGGGAAATGTTGCTTTATTTTGTTTATTTATTTATTATTATTATTATTTTAACCATTTTTTTTATAATTATTTTTTATTTGTATATTTCTTTATTTGTTTTTTTTGGCTATTACAGAATCCTTGGGGTGCTCGCTTGGACCCTCTTATCAAGCTAATTTGTAACGACGTTTGGAAGTCAGCGGAACCCCATAGTGTCATGTACTATTCAAACTTGATAGATTGGCTAATTATCATAGGTTTAATGTATGGAGCACAATTGTGAGTATAAACTATTTATTAGGCTGTTTTTCTTGAGACTTCAACTCTAGCCGAGAAAGCAGAGACTTAAAATATAAATATATCTAAGAATAGCTCAACAATCCTCACATTTGTGTAGATCAAGGTAGGTCTTAAACAAAGATACTCTAATGTTCCATACGTTAATAAATTCGCCTACGAAATGGCTTTAATGTTGGCTTGGTTGAATGACTTGTGTGATGTACGAATGACAAATTTTTCATGATTGTTTGATGTGTTTTATGTTATGTTATGTTTATGCACTGATACAAGATGTACTATAATATGATTATGTCATGTTATGGAACTATGTTGTGATATTAATATTGTATGATGCACGAACCTCCACATCTTACACTACATAAACTACGATATCATGTCCGTCGTGATATTATGCACGCTCCTTTCCCTCCATAGCTTCTGCCAACGTGAGTGCAAGCTAGCCCAACAAGTAGACTTAGAGGATACGTATACGAGTCTGCTAGGTGGATCTATGTGTGCATGTGTAGAGAAATATTACACATTCAACTCTATCCAGACTGAAAAGTAGAGATCGTTGCATGTATTTGCATTTTCGGACAGCAACCGTGTGATTATTTACTGAGTATTTTTTAAATTATCAAACCAAATGCTATTTTCTTCATGTGAAGGTAAGACATGTTGGGTTTTATGTCCTAAAACTCATAGTTTGTAAACAAAAACATATTCTATTTTCAATAAAGTTATTATTGTTGTTTATTTAGTAAAGATTGTTACTGAATAAAGTGAACTTTACGATCATTAATCTAAATCAAATAAACTAAGAATACTCTCTCTATAGTATGATTACTTGAACTATATGTAGAGACATAAGAGTGGATCATGTTCAAGTATATAGTTAAAATGATCTATAGTATAAGGATAAGGCTGAGTACCTTATTCTGGGGACACTATGTATGCAACCCACTTTTGTATATGATATAAACAATGTGATCACTAATTTGTACATGTGGAGACATGTGAGTGGGGGCGTCCTATGCAATGAGTATTGCATAAAATCGGACAATGAAGAAAACCACTCTCACTTTATAATGTCGTTTATTGTTGAGACTGATTTTCTTTTTATTCGATGACCTAGGTAACTCGACCTTAATCCTGAGCTAACCATGAACTCCTGTTTATTTGGAATTATCCTTAGATTTACATGGGTGAGAGTGGCTCGAGTTTGCCGACTCAATAGGCCTCCCATTTCAGGGGTAAGACTAGGTGAATAGCTGAGGACTTGGGGTGCAAGATGGAATTCGCTCCTACCCACTTTTAGGGATAGAAGAGAGGTAGTTCCCTTAAGCACTGACTCCAGGTCTTGAACAAGGAGCCCCACCCTCTCATTGGCCTGAGAGGGATTCGATTTACTGGTTGAACCACAAACCAATTGTTCATAAGAGGATCAGTGGGACATAAGGAACAAGAAGTAACTTCAGGGGTAAAACGGTAAATTAACCCAGCTCTAGTTACGAACAACCTGTGAAGGATCGACTTACTAATCATGGTTATATCAAATGGACAGAAATATATCTATAGTGAGGAGAGTGCAACTACTAGGCTATAGTGGAGTGTCCTAGTAGTTAACGAATGTTGGTTAACAAGGTTGAAATTAATTATTTAAATTAATTGTTGAATTAAAATGAAGAAAGTCAAAATGTTGACTTCATTTAATGGAAAAATCCAAGTTAGTGGAATTTTGAGGTGCCAAAATTTGGTTTAACCAAACTTGCATGCTTGCCAAATAAACCCCACAAATTTTAGTGGCATTTTGAGTGTCAAAATTTGGTGAACTCAAATTTGCATGAACATGCAAACATAACTCTATCAATAGAGTGATCATGGTACATGGAAGGTCTTCCTTGGTGAAAAACCTTGAGAAAAACCTCTCACAAACACTCTCTTCATATATACAAAATCCCTCCCAAGTTTAGTCACTTACCGAATTCCACAATCCCGTTCTAAGGCCGGAGGATAGTGGAGAAGACACTAGTGCTGGTTCGAAGGCGGTTCGTGAGGAAAAAGGAATTTGAACTACAAAAGGTTAGTTTTCAAACTCATTAAGTTTTAATACTTATGAACATGCTAGTTATTTACTATAATTGATGTTCTAAAAGTGCCTAAGATTCAAATTGCTTCCGCATGTGCTATATTAACACCATCAAGAAAACCATGTAGTGTCACTATGTAGGCTATGAGAACGAAGTTATGATAGTCGCATTTTCTATTCAAGTTATAGCCCTTTGGTTAGATATTAAAATTAGTTACTTAACATTAATGTTTAAAATGTCAATGTTGACAAAAAAAAACTATCGAAGTCTCAATTTTATGGAAATGTCAATGTCAATAGATAATTTTGAAAAAAAATATATAAAACAAAAATAATAATAAATCAAATTAATAAAAAAAACATATTTTACGATTTTAAATATATTAAAATACATACTATTAACTCGAGATAAAAGAGACATATGATGATGTAATTAATATGAATTTTAAAGTTCAACAATTCAAAAATTATGAAAAGGTTGTAATGAATAATTATTAGAAAAAAAAATTAATTGCCCAACTTAGTGAACGAGGAATTATTCATCATCTTTTTCAAAATTAAAATTAAAGTTCGATCTATCAATAATTAAATAAAGAAAGAAAGAAAAGAAAAAGAAAAATGTAGGAATTATCTCTACAATTTGCTTTTCATTGACCCTGACAGAGAGTATTGACAAGGACCATTATATTCTTTTTTTCATTAATGGACATATCTAATATTGTTAACCAAATCCACTTTTTAATCGTATGGTACAAATTGACCTTATATTTAATAAAAATATCAACACATAATATTAATAATAATCCTCTTCCTCGTTTAAAATAGTAAATTCTTACACGACAATTTAAATGTTCTTATAAATTTTTCAAATGTTCCCATAGACTACGGGATATCACGTCGGGTTGAAAAAGAGAATGAAACATTTCTTAAAATAATGTGAAAATATGTCTTACAGACACATTTTAATAAAGTGAGACTGACGACGATACGTAATGGGCCAAAGTAGATAATCACTACTAACGACAGCTTAGGCTATTACAAATGGTATCAGAGCCAGACACCGAGCGGTGTGCCAACAAAGACGCTGGCCCCCAAGGGGGTGGATTGTGAGATCCCACGTCAGTTGGAGAGGAGAACAAAGCATTCTTTATAGGAATGTGAAAACCTCTCTTTAATATTTCTTCATGAAAATTTTAAAGATAAAGGTTTATTATGATTTCATGCAAGTAACACAGGTGAAACAAGATTTAACGTTTCAAACATATGCATCGTCAAATTTGTAATAAGACACAAGAGACAAACAAACAACGTTGTTTATTTGCAAAAACTACGTACCATTATGTTACATTGCATTGTAATGAAACTATAAAAAGATGGTGGAATTCGGAGAAGATTTCCAAACCCATCATAACACGACGTACGACCAAACTGATTATTTAAACACGACATTGAAATGAAAAATTGAAGAAGAAACCAGAAAGGGAAATGAAAGGATTTGGTTTCAAGCAGGGCATTGGAAGCCAGACGGAACCTTCTTTCCACAGTAGTTCAAAAGCAAGCTGAGGGAAACTGAGAGGTCAATCTGGAGACCCAAGGCTTTGGCCTTCACCGCAGTGCAAAGGCACACAACAGCTTCCAGGTCAATAAGGCCTTGGATTAGGGTGCAACATGGGGATTTTGGTGGTGAACCGATCACTAAATGCACTAGACCGTCCAGCAATTCGGCGCAGACGCAGAGCTTTAGGGTGTCCTTGGGGCACTTGAGGAGTGATGGTGGCTGCCTTGAAGGGATAGGCTTGTGGGGCTTGGGTGGCGGCGGTGGGCAAGGGACATACGTGGAGCTGACCATAGTGAAGAAGAGGAGGTTGAGGAGGAGGAGGGCAATGGGTGAAGAGAGCTTGGAAGCCATTGGTGGAGAGATATTGAAGGGTTTGTAGGTTTGTGCGATGGCTTGTGAAGAATTACGAGAAGGGTTAGGGTTTTAATATATGGGGTTTGAGAATTTGTTGTATTTTAACACAAAAATTCCTTATAAATTGCTGGATACAAAACACTCAACATTTTCATTTACTTTATTAAGTTTTGAGGAATTGATTTGAGAGATATGGGTTTTCAATTAGTTTGTCTTTTTCTAAAATAGACCAAGTGATGTTTAATAATAAGATATCAAATATTTTTAAAAGAAATTACTATGGTAGTATGGTTGGAAAATAATATATGATAGAACCCTTCAAGACAAGTGGGTAATAGATGATAATCTAGAAATTATTTTTATCACAACAATGGGTAACAAATTATTTTTAGACAAGTGGGAAAATAATTATTTTACTGTGGTTGTCATGGCTTTCTGACACTGCATGGGTAACAAATTTTGATTTGTTAACTTATTTGATTCGGTTTGGTGTTTCTTGTATTTTATTTTTTATTCACTCATTCCCATTAAGGTTTAGCTTCTCCTTTAGTCTCAAGTTAATGTTTTATGTAACGATCCTAAATTTCTACATATTCAAAGTCGCTACTAAGTCTCATGCTTGTCTCTTAAATGCGGAATATAGCCCTTAGATACTCATCATAAATAACGGAAAATTTAAAACACATTCAGAACACTTCAAGCTACTATAACACATTGTCGGTCTTACGTGTTTCAAAACATAACGTTGGAATTTAAAATTAAAACAAAAACAATTACAAATGAAATAATTTAAATAATGAAATAAAAGCGTTCTATACTGACCTAAGACTAAGAATTTAAACATGCAACTACCCTATGCACGTGCCATAGTATCTATTTCCGATGTCGTCGTCGTCTGTACATGGGCGTCTTGTCTTTACCTGAAAAATGATATGTGGCACACGTGATAAGATAAGGAATCAATACAAGGGGAATAAGATTCGGATTACCTTGTTGATCGAATATCTCAAGGCAAGAACATTGTTTGAGATTCGAATCACTCCATAAGCAAGATCATTCATGTCTAGCTTGAATAATTCTTGTTGATCAAATATCTCAACGCAAGAACACTTGATTGAGATTCGAATCACTCCACAAGCAAGATTGATCATGTCGAGCTTGAATGATTCTACATGCAACCTAAACTACATAGAGTTGCAAAGAAACTTAGCCATTGGCTAAAGAAAAGCACAAATGCTTCTTTTGATATATCTTCTAAGTCTTATTACAAATACAACATAGATGGCTTTATATAGCCTCAAAATGAAACTATTAAAGGCATTCCAAAAGTTGTAACATTCACACTTTATGGCCATAATTAGCCATTATGTAAATGTAACCGAAATTAAATAAAAAGCCTTAAAATACAATAACTCTAAATTATAACCCACCCAAAATTTACAACAATCAAACTTTATTCTTCTTCAATGTAGCATGAATTGAAACATCTTTTGATAATTTTGACAACCTTTTCTTCACATCTTCATTGAAGCATATTGTATGATTGATGTCTCTTGGTTCATATCATTCTCCACTTCTTCAAGAGGATTCGTCCTCGAATCTATTTGTGAAACTTTGCTGCAAAAAATAAGTTATGGAAATACAAAGGACCTCACAACACTCTCTCACGTGTATACACTCAAGGAATTTTAGGCCACTCTGTTTGCACTCATTTACACAAATGAAGCTCTCATTCTCACCTCTCAAAATTTTAAATAGAGCAAAGATTGAATTTTGAACTTTGGGTCGATTAAAAACTAAAAAGATGAAAATAAATAAAAATTAAATTGAGAAGAAACGCAAAGGAAACATATATCCGATCTTGAGCCTGAAGCTCTGATACCAAATGATAAGATAAGGAATCAATACAAGGGGAATAAGATTCGGATTACCTTGTTGATCGAATATCTCAAGGCAAGAACATTGTTTGAGATTCGAATCACTCCATAAGCAAGATCATTCATGTCTAGCTTGAATAATTCTTGTTGATCAAATATCTCAACGCAAGAACACTTGATTGAGATTCGAATCACTCCACAAAAAAGATTGATCATGTCGAGCTTGAATGATTCTACATGCAACCTAAACTACATAAAATTACAAAGAAACTTAGCCATTGGCTAAAGAAGTGCACAAATGTTCTTCTACTATATTTTCCAAGTCTGCTTACAAATATAACATACATGCGTTTATATAGCCTCAAAATGAAACTATTAAAGGCATTCTGTAACATTCATACTTAATTACCATAATTAGCCATTATGTAAATGTAACCTTAGTAAATAAAATGTCTTAAAATTGGAACCCACCCAAAATTTACAACAATCAAACTTTATTCTTCTTCAATGTAGCATGAATTGAAACATCTTTTGATAATTTTGACAACCTTTTCTTCACATCTTCATTGAAGTATATTGTATGATTGATGTCTTTTGGTCCATATCATTCTCCACTTCTTCAAGAGGATTCGCCCTCGAATCTAATTGTGAAACTTTGCTGCAAAAAATAAGTTATGAAAATACAAAGGACCTCACAACACTCTCTCACGTGTATACGCTCAAGGAATTTTAGGCTACTCTTGTTTGCACTCATTTACATAAATGAAGCTCTCATTCTCGCCTCTCGAAATTTTAAATAGAGCAAAGATTGAATTTTGAACTTTGGGTCGATTAAAAACTAAAAAGATGAAAATAAATAAAAATCAAATTGAGAAGAAACGCAAAGGAGGAAACATATATCCGATCTTGAGCCTGAAGCTCTGATACCAAATGATAAGATAAGGAATCACTACAAGGGGAAGAAGATTCGGATTACCTTGTTGATCGAATATCTCAAGCCAAGAATACTTTGTTTGAGATTCGAATCACTCCAGAAGCAAGATCGATCATGTCTAGCTTCAATGATTCTTGTTGATCAAATATCTCAAGACAAGAACACTTGATTGAGATTCGAATCACTCCACAAGCAAGATTGATCATGTCGAGCTTGAATGATTCTACATGCAACCTAAACTACATAGAGTTGCAAATAAACGTAGTCATTGGCTAAAAAAGAGCACAAATGCTTCTTTTAATATATTTTCCAAGTCTGCCGTACAAATACAACATAGATGGCTTTATATAGCCTCAAAATGAAACTATTAAAGGCATTCCAAAAGTTGTAACATTCACACTTTATGGCCATAACTAGCCATTATGTAAATGTAACCGAAATTAAATAAAAAGCCTTAAAATACAATAACTCTAAATTATAACCCACCCAAAATTTACAACAATCAAACTTTATTCTTCTTCAATGTAGCATGAATTGAAACATCTTTTGATAATTTTGACAACCTTTTCTTCACATCTTCATTGAAGTATATTGTATGATTGATGTCTTTTGGTTCATTTCAACACGGCTTGAGTATTTCGAAAAATACTCAGTAAGTTACCCACTATAGGGGTCATGCTAATGCAAACACATGCAACATGCTCTTGGGATCGAGCTCTAGCGCATCTAGGAGTGACCTCCAATCTCGAACAAATTGGATGTGTAGTACTTCTTTACACACGACCCACACGTGCTAGTGTGAATCTGTAATGACCCAAAATTTTCTACTTAATTTAAGGTCGCTACTGTATACGTACCATAAACATTGAATGCGGAAGACTTCATTTAAATTCCATAAAACATAACATTTATCTTAAAGCACAGCCATGGACTTGCGTGTTTTGAAAACATCTTTAAAACGACGCAACAAAAGACACGAAATAAAATAAATATGCGTTTAACTTTAAAACATTCTATTCTAGCCTAAGTCTAAGAAAAATTATATGAACCACGACCAATGAAGTTCTATACCTCAAGGTCCAATTACAAAGATGAGAGCTAAGAAGCTACAACAAACCTTACACAGTTATATTCAAGCTATGGTGAGCTCATCAAAGGAAATTCTAGAAGACGCAGGAGATCTCCCTTATATGTTGTGCAAAGTTGAGTTTCAAGAAAGAGATGAATTAAATGCACTTTAAGTTGCATTTAATGAACTCTGCTGATTTTATGAAACAAGGATGAGTGAATAGGCACATTTTATTAATTGCATTATTTAATTATAGTTTAACTATTTGTTTGTCATATTTAAGCTAGTTTTAAATATAGGAGTTAAAGGTTATATTGTAACCCACATAGGTTACTATATTCCACCATTAGCCATTTTAATATGGAGGTCATGGTTATTTTTCATTTACTAGCCCATTTAATTTGGGAGTTATGTATTAGGTTAAGGTTGTAAGGGCTATATAAAGCCTCCTTTTCTTTGATTAGACATTAAATTTTGGAATTAAGAATAAAATTTCTATTTTAGCTTTGTTGAGAGCTAAACTTTTTTTGCAAATACTTGTGTTTAGAACTTGCATGTAGAGTCATTCAAGTAGTATTGATCAAACCTCTTGTGGAGTGATTTGAATCACGAGTTTAGAAACGAGTTTTCTTTACTCTTGATCTTGATCATCAAGGTAATCCGAATCTTATTCTCCTTGTATTGATTCCTTATCCATATCATTTTGGTATCAAAGCTTTGGGCTCAAGATCGGATATATGTTTTGTTGCGCTTATCTCTTTTAATTCTCTTATAATTTTTTTTTTCTCAGTTTGTGTAGAATGTTCATATTCTATCACAAAAATATATAACAAAAAAAAAAGTGAGGGTCGTCGGCAGAGCCGAAAACTCCAGCACCGAAGTTTTCGCTCGCACACGACCCATAAAGGGTGGCCGAGGGCGGGGATGCCACAAATCGCGTCCCCGACCTTCCGCCACCCTGGGAGAACCTACAAAGAAACGAAAACAGTGAAAAGAAAACGAGAAGGAACAAAAAAACGACGAAACTCCGGCGAAGCCGAACCATACGAATCGACGTCAGAACCCCCATTTTACACCACAAAAGTAACCTCAGAACCTTTTATACACCACAGGAGTAGGTTTTAGACGAGTCCCTTACACTGAACACCGTTGGCAAGGAAGACGGAACAGCGGACTTCCGAGCTTCTCCAGATCTGGGAGTGTGAGGTTCTTACCAATGAAATCTGTACCAAAAACGAAGTTAGGGTGAACCGGCCCATCACCACGCACGACTCGTCACCCGCGAACGGCCCGTCACCCGTGAGCGATCCGTTAACCCATGCCTCGACCGAGACTCCTACACACGCGTCGCTCTCTGATTGTGCCACGTGGCACGTCTACAGCGCGGCTCCTCTCGGCGTTGGCGGCTTAATCGGCTCGGTGGCGGCTCCTCGGCTCCAGCTGCTTATTCGGCTCAAAAAACCTGTTTTCAGCCCATTTGACACCGTTCCAACCCTCTTAGATCTGGTTTCGGCCCTGTTTAAGGTAAAATGGAAATTTTAAGGTCGTATTTCACAAATTCCAGTTGGGAATTTATTATTATTTGTTAAATACTAACGAAAGTGACTAATGAACCAATAGGAACCAACCACCAACGGAAGCATAGAACGTCCACGAGGAGCTAGGAGCTTACGTTATATTCTAGGGAGTTCTTCGGCTAAGGCCTACCAAGTAAGTGGCTCACCCGTCGTAGGTTACGCGTTAATTGCTGTATGTTGGCACATGCCCGTGGATATGCACGTGTCATTAAATTGTATGCTAGCTTAATGTGCTTAAGTACGAAATCATGTGAACGTGAATGTATGTTATGTATGCTACTTAGTTGATGTGATATGTTATGCATGTGACGATGTGTGGCTCTTGTACGATTATGGCTTGTTTGTATGAATATTTGAATGTAACTGTATGAATTGTATGACATGAAATATGATAAATTGCATGAAACATAACCCCGCTAGAAATATGTATGACATGTAACGAAATGAGAATGAGAATGACATGTAAGCATGAAAACGTGACACGTATGTTCATTAATGATAACTGTAGGACTAGTGGGACCTCATGCATATTGTGTGTTCATGCATTTGGGGGGATACCCCTACCCCATCACGAGGGTACGGACGCGTACATCCAATGGCAGGACAACGATTGTCATGCCTTGCATAGCGCTGCCGTGACGGTTCTAGTTTTAACGGGTCCCGGTATAAGGGGCTCCAAGAGTATGCCCACCGGCTAGGGACAGTGGCTCAATGGTGTGCGAACTAGCTGGTGAGCCCATACTTGCACATGTGGGCTGCGTGTAGAGTATATAGTACACGTCCACGGTTACCTATTAGGATTACACCGTAGGAAAAACGAAACGAAAGATAGGTCCCATCATTTCATTGCATGTGTTTGTCGCATAACCCCGATAGGGGGTCACTTACTAAGTATTCTAGAAATACTCAAGCCTCGTGCTACTTTACTTTTGCAGATAAGGGCAAGGCATCCATGTGACAATGACGGTGGCATCGTACATCCCAGGACCGTGGCACATGCATAGGGTAGTTGTTTGTTTTTTTCCATTTCGTAGTCTAGGCTTAATTTGGTTGCATCATTAGTATAGGTTAGTATAGGTTGAAATGTATTTGCATAATAAACAATAGGGTAGAATAAAACATTCATTTTGGACTGTTAAACTTTGATAACATGAAACTCATCCTTGTTTCAAATGAAAACGAGTTTGCATAAGATATTAAAAGAATGAAAATTTGTAATATAAACAAAACTCTATCGAAACTCTCTATAGCAATCACTGTGCTACTTAAGATGTCTTTGCCTTTACCTAAAAAATAGAAAATATTGAGTATGAAACATATTTAGTAAATAATCATACTTCTAGGCTGAGGAGATACAATCATAAACAATGAAGAAGTGCCTAGAGTTATTCCAAGCTTAAGGTTTGTGTGTTATTTCTCAATCTCCATACTATCATTTATTTTATTTCTAGCCAACGCCAATTTCGAGAACAAGATGAAGAAAAAAGAAAATAGAGGAAGTCGATTTGGAGTTAGTTTTGGAACTATTCCTCGACAAGTAGGATAAAACGAACATCAACTCAAGAAATTTAGTGAACCCTGCACATGTCATTGTTATGACTGTTTGCATGTATTATGTGATGTTATGCTATGTTATAAATTACGCTATGTCCTATTATGTTCTGTTATAAGCTATGCTATAATATGACTATACCATGTTACCATGTTGTGGAATTATATTTATGATATTGATGATATGATTCATAAAACTCCATACGCCAAGCTATGTAAATTATGTTAATTAGGGAAGAAATGACAATTATTACGTATGCATGTCTCACAGACTTGTTATGTCATGAATGAATGGATTTATGACTTGAATCATAAACTTATGCCATGGTTTTAAGCGAATGCGTAAATTACGATATCTATGTTTGTCCTGATATTACGTGGGTCCTTTCTCTATCTGGTTTTCAGTAGGCTGAGCGTGCACTAACCCGACGAATGAGGCCTCGGGAATATATACATGAGTCTGTCTTGTGAGACTATGTGCACGTGTGTAGGCCGTGTGTATGAAAGTACTACACATTCAACCCTGCCCGGACTGAGTTTAAACCATGTCATGATTGTTTTATGAAATGATAGGTCCCACCATATTGCAATTGATTGCATTTTTTTTACTTCCATAGTGGGGTTACTTATGGATTATTTCTTAAAATACGAAGTCACATGTGGTGAAGGCACTCATGTATAGATGACGGCGTCTGGTGAAGGCACTCGTGTATAGATGATGGCGTCTGGTGAAGGCCATTAGATCGAAGCTAGGGTAGTTGCATTCATGTTTGTTTTAATAGCTCTTTGTTAGATCACAACATCACGTTTTTTTTTATCTCATTTAAATTCACGTTAGTTATTTTCTGCTATATTGTCATGACAATATTGTTTTTAATGAATTTATTATGAACGTTTAAGTCCACGACATCGTTTATGAAATATTTTCATAGACTTTTCCACAATTATTAGTCATATCATGCATGCAGTGGTATCTATATTTGATTAGGAAAATTAGGGTCGCTATGGATGTTATGTATAACCGAAGATTTAATGTTAGGAATCATAGATTTAGCTACTTATATATTAGATAACATATTGTGCCACCTAAAAAATGTGGAAAAGAATGTTCACCTGCCAGAGGATGAGGTAGAGATCCGAGTCTGAGTCGTGAAGCTTCGATAAGTCATATAGGCCTAGCCTTGTCACTACCTAGAGAACCACAAGTGGCACCAACGGTGCCTCTAGTAGTGTCGGTCCCCACTACGACTACCCTAATGTGGGAGACCTTTCGTGAAATAATAGAGACTATGAGAACCAAATAACGAGCGTAGACAACCAACAACCCTAAGATGATACAAGAGATGAATTAATTATGAAATTGTAAGACAAACAAGCTTCGTATCATCAATAGGACCTTTAAGGACTTAACCATGGTAGAGTTATGGCTATCATTGATGATGATATTTCATCTACTGAAGAGTTTAGATTACCATAAGGTATCTTGTGCATCGTTCATGTTTTAGGATGATGCACAAATATGGTGGCAACAAACGTAGGTGTTTCTCAGTCCTAATAGTCTATATTAAAACAAAGAAGGCAGAGAGATTCATCATATACTTGGATGAAGGTGTTTGACTCGACCTAAGCTTACTCGGGAAAACTATTCATTAAGATTTTCTCAACTCGACCAAGGTGGCCTCAACCTAAGTGACTTATTTCTAGCCTCAATGGCTTAGGCCTCGACCTTGACTCTAAGATCATCCCTTTGTTATGGCTTTCTAACACTACATGGGTAACAAATTTTGATTTGTTAACTTATTTGATTCGGTTGTGTGTTTCTCGTATTTTCTTTTTTATTCACTCATTCCCATTAAGGTTTAGCTTCTCCTTTAGTCTCAAGTTAATGTTTTATGTAACGATCCTAAATTTCTACATACTCAGAGTCGCTACTAAGTCTCATGCTTGTCTCTTACATGCAGAATATAGCTCTTAGATACTCATCATAAATAACAGAAAATTTAAAACACATTCAGAACACTTCAAACTACTAGAACACATTGTCCGTCTTACGTGTTTTAAAACATAACGTTGGAATTTAAAATTAAAACAAAAACAATTACAAATGAAATAATTTAAATAATGAAATATAAGCGTTTTGTACTGACCTAAGACTAAGAATTTAAATGCAACTACCCTGTGCACGTGCCACAGTATCTATTTTCGGTGTCGTCGTCATCCATACATGGGCTTCTTGTCTTTACCTGAAAAATTATATGTGGCACACAGCTTGAGTATTTCGAAAAATACTCAGTAAGTCACCCACTGTAGGGGTCATGCTGATGCAAACACATGCAACATGCTCTTGGGATCGACCTCTAGCGCATCTAGGAGTGACCTCCAATCTCGAACAAATTGGATGTGTAGTACTTCTTTACACACGATCCACACGTGCGAGTGTGAATCTGTAACGATCCGAAATTTTCTACTTAATTTAAGGTCGCTACTGTATACGTACCATAAACATTTAATGGGGAAGACTTCATTTAAATTTTATAAAACATAACCTTTATCTTAAAACACAGCCATGGACTAGCGTGTTTTGAAAACATCTTTAAAACAACGCAAACAAGGCACGAAATAAAATAAATACCTCTATTCTATGCATGTGTCATGGTCTCGAGTTGCGATGCCGTCGTCAACCGGACAGGAATGCCTTGCCTTAACCTGAAAAATGTAGTAGCACATTGCTTGAGTATTTAAAGAAATATTTGGTAAGTAACCCCACTATTTGGATTAAATGGAACAATCACATGCAATGAAATGATGGGACTTATCTTTCATTTCGTTTCGTTTCGTTTCATTTTTCTTACGGTGCTGTCATCTCGAATATTTTGGACATGTACCATATACTCTACACACAGCCCATACGTGCGAGTATGGACTCACCAGCTAGTTCGCACACCACTGGGCCACTTTCCTTATCCGGTGGACATACTCTAAGAGCCCCTTAGGCCAGACACCCACTAGAACTAGTAAACGCATGGCAGCGCTATGCAAAGCATAATGATCGTTGTCCTACCATTGGATGTACGCGTCCGTACCCTCGTGATGGGATAGGGGTATCCCCCCAAATGCATGAGCACACATAATACATGAGGTCCCAAAACTTTTCCATTTTCATTATCCTTTAATACAACTCCACTACATTATGTACATATCCTGTCATTTTTCATATTGTTTCAGATATCGTTCATCATTCATATCATATCGTTTCTCATTCTTCAGTTACGTGGTTATACTTCATGTCATTTATCATAATTTCATGTCATTCATATCATGCTGTATACACACAATTTAAGAGACCTAACATAACGTTCTATGCTTTTATCATAATATTGATGGTGTTAATATAACACATGCGGAAGCAATTTGGATCTGAGGCACTTTTAGAACATCAATTATAGTAAATAACTAGCACGTTCATAACTATTAAAACTTAATGAGTTTGAATACTAACCGTTTGTAGTTCAAATTCCTTTTTACTCACGAACTGGTTTCGAACCACCACTAGTGTCTTCTCCACTATCCTCCGGCCTTAGAACGGGATTGTGGAAGAACTGGTTTCGAACCACCACTAGTGTCTTCTCCACTATCCTCCGGCCTTAGAACGGGATTGTGGAATCAGGTGAGTGACTAAACTTGGGAGGGATTTTGCACTATCCTCCGGCCTTAGAACGGGATTGTGGAATCAGGTGAGTGACTAAACTTGGGAGGGATTTTGTATATACGAAGAGAGTGTTTGTCTCAAGGTTTTTCACCAAGGAAGACCTTCCATGTGTTGGCTTATTGGCCCTTGATCTCACATTAATTAATTTAAATGAATTAATTATTGATGTTTTGATGATAACAAACCTACTTTTAATTATTAACTATTTTCAGTTTTTTGAACTGTCCACAGTATAAGGCCGGGAATAACGATTACAACAACTTTTCAATTACTCAAATCAGAGCTAAAACGAAGAAATTAGAGTCGAGACAACATACCCGACGTGATGATGTGGCAACAAAATCAAAATGATGGACAAATCAAAATATATCAAAGTATGACATTTATAATATTGGAAGAGTAACAAATGGTGGAGTTTTTCTTATTATTACATTTCTAAATAAAATTATTTTTACAAAATATAAATTTGAATATAACCGTTACTCACATCGAATTTTATTATTACTATATGATATTATTATATTATTATATTTTAAAATTTTGGTAGTTACTCACATCATTTTTATTATTATTATATTATTATATTTATAATAAATTTTGAATTTCATTTGACCGTTACTTACATAACTTTTTATTATTATTATATTATATTACTATTATATTAAAATTTTGAAATAAATGAATTTAGAAAATTTTCTTATTTATTTACTTTTAATCTCCACCTTCCATTATTCCTAACACAATCCAATGGTCAATATTCAATCCTACATTTTGCCACTTTTCTCTTCTATATAAACTCATCTTCCCCACATTTTTAAAACACACAACTTACATACATTCTTCAATCCTCATTTGTTCAAAGTCTCCATTGTTTGTTGCTCTCTCCAAGCTTACAAGTTTATTTCTTTTCATCTTATTCTTGAGAGGGATTATTATTATATTGTGAGGAAATAGTTGTGAGTATCCCAAATTGTAAATCTACTCTTTGAGAGAGTTGTGGTGTGTTATTATCAAACTCAAATACTTGTATCGGTTTGATCCTGCGCCGTGGAAAGGATTGAGTTTGTTCTTGAACTCGTAAAAAGAGCGGTGTACCGGTTTGGCTCTGATCCGTGGAAAGAGTCGGAAAAGTTCTTTATTCAAATTCCCAAGAGGCGCTTGGGGAGTGGAGTAGGTCGAGTTTGACCGAACCACTATAAAACTACGGTGTCATTTTCTCTAACTCTTTCCTATTTAATTTCAAGATTATTATTATGATTTATTGCATGTTCTACTTGATTATTGTTTTGACTTGAATTATTTTGTTTTAGTAATTATCATCTTCTACTTATTTGTAAAAAGTTTTATCATTAGAAAAAATTAATCAAGTTTAAACACTTTTATCCTTAAAACCCTATTCACCCCCCCCCCC
>NW_019268517.1:5760524-5803884 GCF_002738365.1 Cucurbita moschata
CCAGCTAGTTCGCACACCACTGGGCCACTTTCCTTATCCGGTGGACATACTCTAAGAGCCCCTTAGGCCAGACACCCACTAGAACTAGTAAACGCATGGCAGCGCTATGCAAAGCATAATGATCGTTGTCCTACCATTGGATGTACGCGTCCGTACCCTCGTGATGGGATAGGGGTATCCCCCCAAATGCATGAGCACACATAATACATGAGGTCCCAAAACTTTTCCATTTTCATTATCCTTTAATACAACTCCACTACATTATGTACATATCCTGTCATTTTTCATATTGTTTCAGATATCGTTCATCATTCATATCATATCGTTTCTCATTCTTCAGTTACGTGGTTATACTTCATGTCATTTATCATAATTTCATGTCATTCATATCATGCTGTATACACACAATTTAAGAGACCTAACATAACGTTCTATGCTTTTATCATAATATTGATGGTGTTAATATAACACATGCGGAAGCAATTTGGATCTGAGGCACTTTTAGAACATCAATTATAGTAAATAACTAGCACGTTCATAACTATTAAAACTTAATGAGTTTGAATACTAACCGTTTGTAGTTCAAATTCCTTTTTACTCACGAACTGGTTTCGAACCACCACTAGTGTCTTCTCCACTATCCTCCGGCCTTAGAACGGGATTGTGGAATCAGGTGAGTGACTAAACTTGGGAGGGATTTTGTATATACGAAGAGAGTGTTTGTCTCAAGGTTTTTCACCAAGGAAGACCTTCCATGTGTTGGCTTATTGGCCCTTGATCTCACATTAATTAATTTAAATGAATTAATTATTGATGTTTTGATGATAACAAACCTACTTTTAATTATTAACTATTTTCAGTTTTTTGAACTGTCCACAGTATAAGGCCGGGAATAACGATTACAACAACTTTTCAATTACTCAAATCAGAGCTAAAACGAAGAAATTAGAGTCGAGACAACATACCCGACGTGATGATGTGGCAACAAAATCAAAATGATGGACAAATCAAAATATATCAAAGTATGACATTTATAATATTGGAAGAGTAACAAATGGTGGAGTTTTTCTTATTATTACATTTCTAAATAAAATTATTTTTACAAAATATAAATTTGAATATAACCGTTACTCACATCGAATTTTATTATTACTATATGATATTATTATATTATTATATTTTAAAATTTTGGTAGTTACTCACATCATTTTTATTATTATTATATTATTATATTTATAATAAATTTTGAATTTCATTTGACCGTTACTTACATAACTTTTTATTATTATTATATTATATTACTATTATATTAAAATTTTGAAATAAATGAATTTAGAAAATTTTCTTATTTATTTACTTTTAATCTCCACCTTCCATTATTCCTAACACAATCCAATGGTCAATATTCAATCCTACATTTTGCCACTTTTCTCTTCTATATAAACTCATCTTCCCCACATTTTTAAAACACACAACTTACATACATTCTTCAATCCTCATTTGTTCAAAGTCTCCATTGTTTGTTGCTCTCTCCAAGCTTACAAGTTTATTTCTTTTCATCTTATTCTTGAGAGGGATTATTATTATATTGTGAGGAAATAGTTGTGAGTATCCCAAATTGTAAATCTACTCTTTGAGAGAGTTGTGGTGTGTTATTATCAAACTCAAATACTTGTATCGGTTTGATCCTGCGCCGTGGAAAGGATTGAGTTTGTTCTTGAACTCGTAAAAAGAGCGGTGTACCGGTTTGGCTCTGATCCGTGGAAAGAGTCGGAAAAGTTCTTTATTCAAATTCCCAAGAGGCGCTTGGGGAGTGGAGTAGGTCGAGTTTGACCGAACCACTATAAAACTACGGTGTCATTTTCTCTAACTCTTTCCTATTTAATTTCAAGATTATTATTATGATTTATTGCATGTTCTACTTGATTATTGTTTTGACTTGAATTATTTTGTTTTAGTAATTATCATCTTCTACTTATTTGTAAAAAGTTTTATCATTAGAAAAAATTAATCAAGTTTAAACACTTTTATCCTTAAAACCCTATTCCCCCCCCCCCCCTCTAGGGTTGCCATACCGATCCAACAATTGGTATCAGAGCAGGTTGCTCCTATAGATTTTTTATCTAAACTTTATTGTTCGAGCTTATGGCAAACCTACGTGTTAAAAATGGTTTTAGTGAAGGACAATCAACTTCTAGGCCACCTTATTTTGATGGAACAAATTATACATGTTGGAAAGCTAGGATGAAAATTTATTTGCAATCGGTTGATTATCAATTGTGGTTAAATGTTAGTAATGGTCCTTACATTCCAATAAAAATGGTTAATAATATTGAGGTGCCTAAATTAGAAAATGAATTTGATGAGCATGATATGAAAAAATGTTCTTTGAATGCTAGTGCTATCAATTGTCTGTATTGTGCCTTAAGTAATGATGAATTTAATAGAGTATGTATGTGTTCTTCGGCATATGAAATTTGGAAAACTCTTGAAGTAACTCATGAGGGAACCAATCAAGTTAAAGAAACAAAAATTAGCATGTTAGTTCATAATTATGAACTATTTAAAATGGAGGAAAATGAACCTATTGGTGATATGTTTACTAGATTTACTAATATTTTAAATGCTTTGAAAAATCTTGGAAAAGTATATTCTACTTCCGAAAATGTAAGAAAAATTCTTAGGTCTCTGCCTAAAAGTTGGGAGGCAAAAGTGACGGCGATTCAAGAAGCAAAGGATCTCACAAAGCTTCCTTTGGATGAACTCGTTGGTTCTCTCATGACACATGAGATTACCATGAACGGGCACATGGAAGAAGAATCCAAAAAGAAGAAAAGTATAGCCCTAAAGTCCATCAAAGTTGACTCTGAAGATGAGGACGTCATTGATGAAGATGATGTCACCTACTTCACACGTAAGTATAAAAATTTTATTAAAAGGAAGAAACAATTCAAAAAACATTTCACAAATCAAAAAGAGTCAAAAGGTGAAAAGAGCAAAAACGATGAGGTAATATGTTATGAATGTAAAAAGCCGGGTCATATAAGAACGGATTGTCCTCTCCTCAAATCATCTAAGAAATCCAAGAAGAAAGCAATGAAGGCTACTTGGGATGATAGTGATGAAAGTGCAAGTGGAAGTGATAAAGAAGTAGCAAATTTTTGCTTCATGGCTCACAGTGACAAAGAGGATGAACAAGAAGATGAACAAGAAGATGAGGTAACTCTTGAATCTCTTTCTTATCATGGATTATTTAAACTTATTGATGAGATGACAATTGATTTAGAAAAACTTAGTTCAAAGTATGTTGTGCTTAACAAGAAATATAAGACTTCAATTATTGAAAATAAGTTTTTACTAAATGAAATTTCTTGCTTAAAAGAGAAGGATCATAATATCGTTAAAATTGATGTACCTTGTGAAAAGCATGTATTTGATTGTGATGAGAAAAATGCATTAATTGATAAAGTCAAGTCTCTCGAGCATGATTGTGGTGAAAAAGATAAATTAATTAAATTGCTCAAAGAGAATGAATCAAATAATTTGCAAGAACTTGGTAGGGCTAAGGAATCTATTAAAATGTTAACAATAGGTGCTCAAAAATTAGATAAAATACTTGAAGGAGGTAAGTCATATGGTGATAAAAGAGGATTAGGCTATATTGATGAATGTTCTACACCTTCAAGTTCTAAAACAATATTTGTTAAAGCATCCCCTATCTTGTCTAAATCTAACACATGTAAATTTGTATCTAAGTATGATAAATCTAGATTTGTGCCTATATGTCATTATTGTGGTGTTGAAGGTCATATTAGACCTAAGTGCTTTAAATTGAAAAATTCTCAAAATATTCATTTAGGAAGAAGAGTTTCTCAAAATACAAAGTTTAACAATGTTTTAGAAAATAATTTTTCGAATAAAAATAGAATACACAAATTTAGTCCAAGAAATAAATTCTTGCATAATGTCGTTTGTTTCTCGTGTGGTAAGTTTGGACATAAAGATTATTCTTGTTACTTATCTAAATACAATGTCTTTAATATGAATGCAAGTATGAAATGGATTCCTAAATTTGTGAATACTAACTTTCTAGGACCCAAACAAGTATGGGTACCAAAAGGTCAATTTTGAATATCTTTGTTTTTAGGTTTGTTTGAAAGCCTCCAAGAAAAATAAGTGGTACTTAGATAGTGGTTGCTCAAGACACATGACGGGTAATCCATCCAAGTTTGTGAATCTTTCCAAGAAGGATGGTGGCTTAGTAACCTTTGGTGATAACAAGAAGGGTAAAATAATTGGTAAGGGTACTATAGGTAATGACTCTTGTACTCTCATTGAAAATGTATTGTTAGTTGATGGTTTAAAGCATGACTTACTTAGCATTAGTCAATTATGTGATAAAAGTTTTAGAGTTGTATTTGATAAGAATAATTGCATAATTGAAAATGCTAGTGATAGAAAAGTTTTGTTTGTAGGAAATAGAGACGATAATGTGTATACTATTGATTTGAATGATTGTCCTACAAATGATAAATGTCTTTCGGTTTTGCTTGATAACTCTTGGCTATGGCATAGAAGACTAGGACATGCTAGTATGAACTTGATTTCAAATATTTCAAAAAATTCATTAGTTAGAGGTCTTCCTCAACTTAAATTTGAAAAAGATAAAATTTGTGACGCTTGTCAAATGGGTAAGCAAACTAAGTCTTCTTTCAAATCTAAAAATATGATTTCTACTACTAGACCTCTTCAACTACTCCATATGGACTTATTTGGCCCTTCTAAAATAGCTAGTTATGGAGGAAATTATTATGTTTTTGTGATAGTGGATGATTTTTCAAGATTTACTTGGGTTTTGATGATAAAACATAAGAATGATGTTTTGAAAAGATTTGCTAGTTTTGTAAAAAGAGTTCAAAATGAAAAAGGGTTTTTAATTACTAAAATTAGGAGCGACCATGGAGGAGAATTTAACAGTGTTGCCTTTGAAAAATTTTGTGAAGATAATGGTTTTTCTCATGACTTCTTCTCTCCAAGGACTCCTCAACAAAACGGTGTGGTTGAAAGGAAAAATCGTACTTTACAAGAATTTGCTAGATCAATGTTAAATGAGTATGATTTACCTAAATATTTTTGGGCGGAAGCCGTTAATACCGCTTGTTATATTTTAAATAGAGTTTTAATTAGACCTTCATTAAATAAAACTCCTTATGAACTTTGGCATAACAAAATTCCAAATGTTGGGTATTTCAAAGTTTTTGGTTGTAAATGTTTTATTTTGAACAACAAAGAGAAGCTTGGAAAGTTTGATTCAAAAACGGATATTGATATTTTTCTTGGCTATTCATCTACTAGTAAAGCTTATAGAATTTTCAATAAGAGAACTTTAGTTATTGAAGAATCTATGCATGTGGTATTTGATGAATCTTGCAATAATATTTCTAATGAGTCTATTTGTAGTGATGATTTAGAAAGAAATTTTGGAGATTTACTCGTTAGTGACAACGACAAAGAAATTGTTACGAGTAAAGAAGAGATGAGCTTAAAGGAAGAAGGTTCTTCATCAATGCCAAAAGAATGGAGGTATGCCTTGTCTCATCCCAAGGACTTGATTCTTGGTGATCTCGAACAAGGTGTGAAAACTCGCTCTTCTATTAATTTATTTAATAATCTTGCTTTTGTTTCTCAAATTGAACCAAAAAGTATTAAGGATGCCGAAAATGAGTTTTGAATTTTAGCCATGCAAGAGAAGCTAAATCAATTTGAGAGGAACAAAGTTTGGGAATTAGTCCCTAGGCCATCTAATATTTCTATTATTGGAACCAAATGGGTTTTTAGAAATAAAATGGATGAAAATGGGAATATCATTCCAAATAAAGCTAGGCTTGTAGCTCAAGGTTATTGTCAAGAGGAAGACAGATTATGAAGAAACTTTTGCACCCGTTGCTAGATTAGAAGCTATTAGAATGTTACTTGCTTTTGCTTCTTACAAAAATTTTGTATTATATCAAATGGATGTGAAAAGTGCATTTTTGAATGGTTATATTATGGAGGAAGTTTATGTAGAACAACCTCCCGGATTTGAAAATGTAGAATTTCCTCATCATGTCTATAAGTTGAAAAAGGCTCTTTATGGTTTAAAACAAGCTCCAAGAGCTTGGTATGATAGACTCAGTAATTTTCTTATTGGGAATGATTTTAAAATGGGCAAACTCGACACTACACTTTTTATTAAGATTAAAGAAAACGATATGCTATTAGTGCAAATATATGTGGATGATATCATATTTGGTTCTACTAATGCTTCTTTATGTGAAGAATTTTCTAAATGTATGCATAGTGAGTTTGAGATGAGTATGATGGGAGAACTCAGTTTCTTTCTGGACTTCAAATCAAACAACTCAAGAATGGTATCTTCATCAATCAAGAGAAATATACTAAAGATTTGCTCAAAAGATTCAAGTTCAATGGAGGTAAGATTGCAAGAACTCCCATGAGCACATCCACTAAGCTTGACAAGGATGAAAAAGGTAAAAGTGTGAATATTAAAGCTTATCGAGGTATGATTGGATCTTTACTTTACTTGACCGCTAGTAGACCCGATATTATGTTTAGTGTATGTCTATGTGCTAGATTTCAATCTTGTCCTAAGGAATCCCATTTACATGCCGTTAAGAGAATATTTAAATATTTGTTTGGAACTATTGATTTAGGATTGTGGTATCCTAGAAATGTTGAATTTAAATTGGTAGGATATTCTGATGCGGATTTTGCCGGAAGCTTACTTGATCGTAAAAGTACTAGTGGAACTTGTCAATTTCTTGGTAGTTCCTTAGTTTCTTGGTTTAGTAAAAAGCAAAATTCGGTTGCCTTATCTACTACCGAAGCGGAATATATTGCGGTTGCTAGTTGTTGTGCTCAAATTCTTTGGATGAAACAAACTCTTTGTGATTTTGGATTAAAGTTTCATAGTGTGCCTATATTTTGTGATAATACAAGTGCTATTAATTTAACTAAAAATCCTATTCACCATTCTAGAACTAAACATATTGACATTAGACATCATTTTATTAGAGAGCATGTGCAAAATGGACATATTATTCTTGATTTTGTAAACTCTAATAATCAACTGGCCGATATTTTCACCAAGCCATTCAATGAAGAAAATTTTTGCAAAAATAGGCTTGAGCTTGGTATTATTCGTTGTGATATATCTTAGAATTTTATAATTTTTGAATGCATGTTTTTAGGGGGAGCCATGTCATTATGAAATGCATTCTCTTTCAATTGTTCATTTTGATGATTACAAAGGGGAGAAAATTAAGAAAAATATGTTCTAAATTTGTTGTTTTATAATTTATGAATCATTTACTTAGTGTGATGTTTCATAATTTCTTGAGGCATTAATATAGGGGAGAATATGCTCTTGAGTGAAATTTATGATAATATATTAGTATGTATTGATATTATTACATGGATGGTGTATTATTGGTTTTTATGATTTTTTCTTGAAATGGTTTGTCATCATCAAAAAAGGGGAGATTGTTGGCTTATTGGCCCTTGATCTCACATTAATTAATTTAAATGAATTAATTATTGATGTTTTGATGATAACAAACCTACTTTTAATTATTAACTATTTTCAGTTTTTTGAACTGTCCACAGTATAAGGTCGGGAATAACGATTACAACAACTTTTCAATTACTCAAATCAGAGCTAAAACGAAGAAATTAGAGTCGAGACAACATACCCGACGTGATGATGTGGCAACAAAATCAAAATGATGGACAAATCAAAATATATCAAAGTATGACATTAATAATATTGGAAGAGTAACAAATGGTGGAGTTTTTCTTATTATTACATTTCTAAATAAAATTATTTTTACAAAATATAAATTTGAATATAACCGTTACTCACATCGAATTTTATTATTACTATATGATATTATTATATTATTATATTTTAAAATTTTGGTAGTTACTCACATCATTTTTATTATTATTATATTATTATATTTATAATAAATTTTGAATTTCATTTGACCGTTACTCACATAACTTTTTATTATTATTATATTATATTACTATTATATTAAAATTTTGAAATAAATGAATTTAGAAAATTTTCTTATTTATTTACTTTTAATCTCCACCTTCCATTATTCCTAACACAATCCAATGGTCAATATTCAATCCTACATTTTGCCACTTTTCTCCTCTATATAAACTCATCTTCCCCACATTTTTAAAACACACAACTTACATACATTCTTCAATCCTCATTTGTTCAAAGTCTCCATTGTTTGTTGCTCTCTCCAAGCTTACAAGTTTATTTCTTTTCATCTTATTCTTGAGAGGGATTATTATTATATTGTGAGGAAATAGTTGTGAGTATCCCAAATTGTAAATCTACTCTTTGAGAGAGTTGTGGTGTGTTATTATCAAACTCAAATACTTGTGTCGGTTTGATCCTGCGCCGTGGAAAGGATTGAGTTTGCTCTTGAACTCGTAAAAAGAGCGGTGTACCGGTTTGGCTCTGATCCGTGGAAAGAGTCGGAAAAGTTCTTTATTCAAATTCCCAAGAGGCGCTTGGGGAGTGGAGTAGGTCGAGTTTGACCGAACCACTATAAAACTACGGTGTCATTTTCTCTAACTCTTTCCTATTTAATTTCAAGATTATTATTATGATTTATTGCATGTTCTACTTGATTATTGTTTTGACTTGAATTATTTTGTTTTAGTAATTATCATCTTCTACTTATTTATAAAAAGTTTTATCATTAGAAAAAATTAATCAAGTTTAAACACTTTTATCGTTAAAACCCTATTCACCCCCCCCCCCCTCTAGGGTTGCCATACCGATCCAACACCATGTACCATGATCACTCTATTTATAGAGTTATGTTTGCATGTTCATGCAATTTTGAGATCACCAAATTTTGACTCTCAAAATTCCACTCAAATGTTTGGGATTATGTGGCAAGCATGCAAGTTTGAGTTCACCAAATTTTGACACTCAAATGTATGGGATTATGTGGCAAGCATGCAAGTTTGGTTAAACCAAATTTTGACACCTCAAAATTCCACTAACATGGATTTTTCCATTAAATGAAGTCAACATGTTGATTTTCTTCATTTTAATTCAACAATTAATTTCAAATTAAAGTCATATTATATGATTAATTAAACTATTTAATTAATATTTAATATTAATTCATATGCCAATCCCAATCAATTCCGACACATATTTGATTAAGATATTTAGCACCGTAGTTTGAAAATCTGAAAATCTGAGTCAGTGTACCCTATAAGGATCAGATCCTTAGCACCGTACATTAGCATATAGTCCCTCGTTCTCCTAAGATACTTGAGGATATTCTTAACGGCAGTCCAATGAGCACGTCTCGGTTTAGACTGATATCTGCTGACAATTTTCACAGCATAGCATATGTCGGGTCGGGTACATAGCATGGCATACATCAGACTACCGACTGCTGATTCATAGGGAATGTGTCTCATATCCTCAACTTCTTGAGGTGTTTTAGGACTTTGTTCCTTCGACAAATGAACTCCATGCCTGAAAGGTAATAATCCTTTCTTGGAGTCATGCATCTTATATCGAATCAACATTTGGTCGATGTACGATGCCTGAGACAATGCTAGTGTTTTGTTCTTGTGATTCCGAACAATTTGGATTCCAAGAAAAAACTGAGCCTCTCCCAAATCTTTCATTTGGAATTGTGTCTCTAGCCAATGCTTAATGTCAGTCAGAAATCCCACATCATTTCCAATGAGTAAGATATCGTCAACGTACAACACCAGGAAAGCTACTGTAGGGTTGACTATCCTTTTATAAACACAAGGTTCGTCAACATTCTGTTTAAAACCATAAGATTTGATCGCAGTATCAAACTTTATATTCCAGGATCGAGATGCTTGCTTCAACCCATAAATGGATCTTTTAAGCTTGCAAACCCATTACTCGTGATCTTGTTCAATGAACCCCTCTGGTTGAGCCATATAGATACTCTCTTCAAGATTGCCGTTTAAAAAGGCTGTCTTAACATTCATTTGCCAAATTTCATAATCATAAAATGTGGCAATAGACAAGAGTATTCTAATCGATTTAAGCATAGCAACAAGAGAGAAGGTTTCTTCATAGTCTACCCCCTCTCTTTGGATATAACCCTTTGTTACTAGTCGAGCTTTAAAGGTTTGTACCTTACCGGTTTGGTCTCGTTTCCTCTTATAGATTTATTTCAACCAATAGGTTTTACCCCATCTGGTTGATCTACAAGTTTCCAGAATGAATTGAAGTACATTGACTCCATTTCAAGATTCATGGCTTTAATCCACTGATATCTATCTTCATCATTCATTGCCTGTTTATAGGTCAATGGATCCTCAACGCCATCATCAGGTATGATGAATTGAGATTCTGCCAAACCCAAGTAACGATCGGGTTGAGTTATAACCCTCCCACTACGTCGAGGCATTCTCAACTCTTGAGAAGGATGTGATTGACCAGAAGTGTCATCTCGATCAACAAATCTTGTTGAAGGACCAGCTTAATCAACAACTCTTGTTGTTTTATCAATTGCTTCTTTAGAAATCTCACTTAATACTAGTTTGCTGCGAGGTTGATGATTTCTTACGTGGTCTTCCTCTAAGAATGTAGCATTTGTTGATACAAACACTCTATTTTCTTAAGGGTCATAAAACAAACCACCTTTCGTCTCTTTGGGGTATCCTACGAATATACATAATTTTGAACGACGTTCTAATTTCTTGAGGTTTTGCAACAACACATGTGCTCGACATCCCCAAATTCTGAAGTGATGTAAACTACCTTTACGCCCTTTCCATAACTCATATTGTTTTCTAACTTATCATAGCCTTAACGTTCTTATACCTATCACAGACATATCATTACGTGAACGTACCTTAGTCATATCATCACAAGAACGTAACCTAACGCTATCGTTCTATCAATTCTAACGCTATCGTTCTATCAATCCTAATGCTATCGTTCTATTAATCTATCACAACCTATCCCTTTCTACCCGTAACCTAACCGTATTCTTTCATCAATCTCTCTTATCCATATCACTCCGGTATGTAACCTAACCTTAACGTTTCATGAATGTATTTTACTCCTATCGTTACATTTCGTTTTGTGCATCCTCTCGTATCCTATCTCACGCTTATCATTGAACACATCGTACCGTAATTATTATCAAACAATTCACATGTTATAACATATACATAACAAATACGAAGCATATCGATCCACAGACAATTCACACATATCAATATATATGACACGTGCAGAACCACGGAGAACATGTAAACAACAAATATAACCATGCCGATAGTAAGGTCACTTACCAGGCTAGCTTAAGTCGTTGTAACAAATGTGATTTGATTTGCTAATAATATAAATTTAATCTAATATTACTAATGTGACGTGATTTGCTAGAATTCATATAAATGATTGACATTTAGTTTCTAACTCAAAGCTAAACCATTGTAAGAATTCGAAGATCTAACTATAATTGGTTGTGATTTCTAAAAAAACAATAGGATAAAAGAAAATGAAGATTTAATATATACCTTATTGATCAGATCTATCTTCACGTAAAACTCCCCGTGAATCACAACTGGGTAAAGGCTATTCTCTCTTTTTTTTTTTTGTCAAGTAAATCTGACTATTACTATTTTTCTATTTTTTTTTGGAGTAACGGTTGCTTTCTGGCTTAAGGATGGGTTAAGGAATTATAATTGTGGGAAGGGATGAGAGGTTAGTGGAGAGAAGTGGGGAAATGTTGTTTTATTTTGTTTATTTATTTTTTATTATTATTATTTTAACCATTTTTTTTATAATTAGTTTTTATTTGTTAATTTCTTTATTTATTTTTGGGCTATTACAAAATCCTTGAGCGCTTGCTTGGATCCTCTAATCAAGCTAATTTGTAACGACGTCTGAAAGTCAACGGAACCCCATAGTGTCATATACTATTCAAACTTGATAGCTTGGCTAATTATCATAGGTTTAATGTATGGAGCACAACTGCGAGTATAAACTATTTATTGGTCTGTTTTTCTTGAGGCTTCAACTCTAGCTAACCAAGAAGAGACTTAAAATATAAATATATCAAGAATAGCTCAACAATCCTCACATTTGTGTAGATCAAGGTAGGTCTTAAACAAAGATACTCTAATTTTTCATACGTTAATAACTTCGCCATACGAATCGACGTTAAAACCCCCATTTTACATCACAAAAGTAACCTCAGAACCCTTTACACACCTCAGGAGTAGGTTTTAGACAAGTCCCTTACGTTGAACACCGTCGGCAAGGAAGACGGAACGACGGACTTTCGAGCTTCCCCAGATTCGGGAGTGTGAGGTCCTTACCAACGAAATCTGTACCAAAAACGGGGTTAGGGTGAAGAATAATCTGGGGAACATAGGAAAAAAGAGGGAAAAAGGACGTCGAGACGACGTTGTCGAGGAGAGAGAGAGGTTGTCGGAAAATCGCGCTGGCAGTCTGGCGAAGAGGACGAAGTCTGACCCGAGAGCCGGATCAGGCAACCCGAACCGAACCCCATTCCTTCGGTCGGCCCAGAACTGACGATTCCCGCAGCCCAAACACCCTGACCCTTCACCCGTGAACCAGCCCATCACCGCGTTCGGCCTGAGTCCTGCGAGCGATCCGTAAACCCATGCCTAGACCCGAGACTCCTACACACGCGTCGCTCTCTGATTTTGCCACATGGCACATCTGCAGCGCGGCTCCTCTCGACTTCGTCGGCTTAATCAACACGAATAGTTGTTGGAACTCGGTTTCCAATTCCATCGGCGTCGGCTCCCCGGCTCTAGCGGCTTATTCGGCTTGGGAAACCTATTTCAAGCCCGTTTGACACCGTTTCGACCCTCCCGAACCTGGTTTCGGCCCTGTTTAAGGTAAAATGGAACATTTTAAGGTCTATTTCACAAATTCCAGTTGGGAATTTATTATTATTTGTGAAATACTAACGAAAGTGACTAATGAACCAATAGGAACCAACCACCAACAGAAGCGTAGAACGTCCACGAGGAGCTAGGAGCTTACGTTATATTCTAGGCAGTACTTTGGCTAAGGCCTACGAAGTAAGTGGCTCACCCATCGTAGGTTACGCGTTAATTACTGTATGTTGGCACGTGCCCGTGGATATGCACGTGTCATTAAATTGTATGCTAGCTTAATGTGCTTAAGTACGAAATCATGTGAACATGAATGTATGTTATGTATGCTGCTTAGTTGATGTGATATGTTATGCATGTGACGATGTGTGGCCCTTGTACGATTATGGCTTGTTTGTATGAATATTTAAATGTAACTGTATGAATTGTATGACATGAAATACAGTAAATTGCATGAAACATAACCCCGCTAGGAATATATATGACATGTAAGGAAATGAGAATGAGAATGACATGTAAGTATGAAAACGTGACACAGGGTTATGTTCATTAATGATAACTGTAGGACTAGTGGGACCGCATGCATATTGTGTGTTCATGCATTTGGGGGATACCCCTATTCCATCACAGAGGTACGGACGCGTACATCCAATGGCAGGACATCGATCGTTATGCCTTGTATAGCGCTGCCGTGACGATTATAGTTTTAACGGGTCCCGGTATAAGGGGCTCAAAGAGTATGCCCACCGGCTAGGGACAGTGGCCCAGCGGTGTGCGAACTAGCTGGTGAGCCCATACACGCACGTATGGGCTACGTGTAGAGTATATGGTACATGTCCACGATTACCTGTTTGGATTACACTGTAGAGGAAACGAAAGATAGGTCTCATCATTTCATTGCATGTGTTTGTCGCATAACCCCGATAAGGGGTCACTTACTGAGTATCTAGAAATACTCAAGCCTCGTGCTACTTTACTTTTGCAGATAAGGACAAGGCATCCATGTGACAACGACGGCGGCATCGTATACCCCGGGACTGTGGCACATGCATAGGGTAGTTGTTTGTTTTTTCCATTTCGTAGTCTAAGCTAAATTTGGTTGCATCATTACTATAGGTTAGTATAGGTTGAAATGTATTTGCATAATAAACCATAGGCGAGAATAAAACATTCATTTTGGGTTTTGTTAGTTTTCCTTTATTTCAATAATGTTCTTCTCTTTTTTTTTCCCTTGTAATCATTTTCTCTGAGGTAATAAAATGCGAGTGCAAGTAGCATTTATGAATAGGACCCATTTAATGTATATTCCGCATTTTAAGGTATAGTAATGACCTTAGATTAAATTGGTAAAATATTAGGGTCGTTACATTTAAAGTGTTAGATCGGGATCTTATCAACACTTTGCTCTTCTTTAAGATCTTCTAAATCAATTTTCTTGTTGGTAAATTGATTAGATTTTGCCGATTAGAAGAAAAAAAAAACAACTATTGAAAGAATGCAAGCTTATTGATGTTAAATGTCTTTCTTCTTTCCTCTTGATTATTATACGTAACTCTCATATGTTACTACGTCTAAATTAGTCCTTAATGATTTTCTTTCTTTAATTCGTTTCTTTGTCGTTATTCGGATTGCTCCTTCAATACCCTTGTTTATGTGTTGAGTGTGCTGTCTATTCACTTTGAATTGCACTTAGCTCTATAACATAGCTTGTCTCACATCCCAATTTGTTTTTTGGAGTGTGATTTGTGTGTGCTCAATTGTGAGGGTGAGTTTGTAAGGGAGTGACACATTGATTCGAGTGATGAGTGCTAAACACGAGTGAACTACATTTACAAGTGAATACACGTGAGGGAGCGCTTGTGAGGTCCTTTTTTTTCTTTACCTTTCTTTTGTAGCATGGAAAATCCAGACGACAATACTGACATTACTATGCACGATTGAGAGAAGAACAACAACGAACCATGGAAAGACTAATTCGAGGAATAGAAGAGTTGACTGATCGAATAGGAAGATTGGAGATTCAAAATCAAGCTCGACAGAGGATTCCACTACCTACGCCCTCAACCGATACATATGAGGGCAACAATTCTAATCACCACGAGGATTATCCACATGTGGTTGGTCATGGCTTGATGCGAGGGAGAGACCATGGAAGAAG
The DNA here is from genome assembly GCF_002738365.1 of Cucurbita moschata. Taxonomy (NCBI): domain Eukaryota; kingdom Viridiplantae; phylum Streptophyta; class Magnoliopsida; order Cucurbitales; family Cucurbitaceae; genus Cucurbita; species Cucurbita moschata. Next base: position 5,775,652 of record NW_019268517.1, read on the forward strand.
GTATCATAATTTACAACAACGAGTTCCTTATGATGATAGAATTGATCGTAACGTGGGGAGCATCAAATTAAAACTTCCCAAGTTTTATGAAAAAACCGATCCAGAGGAGTACCTTCAATGGGAGAAAACGGTGGAGTCGGTGTTCAACTGTCATAATTTTAGTGATGAAAAGAAGGTACTAATGCATTGCTCAATTCAAACAATATGCTCAAATTTGGTGGGATAAATTGATGTCAAGTAGGAGAAGAAATCTTGAAGCACCAATTGATTCATGGGTCGAGTTCAAAGAGTCCATGAGGAAGCGTTTTGTTCCACAATATTTTCAACGAGACATGGCGCATAAGCTTCAAGCAGGGAAACAAGGATCAAATCTGTGGAAGATTATTACACGCTGGCTTTACTCCTTTACTACTCTCTATTTACCTTTCCCTCTATATTTAGTTTGTGGTTTTGAATTCCCTCATCTACTCTAGTTACCATGTATTCCAAATTAATTTGTATTGATCTTTGTTTCCAAATCTTCCTTATCTCAGTGTTTACGGTTCACAAATTTTCTTGGTCATTCTATTTTTAATCTATTCATTTGGCTACTGATATAAATTTAATCTAATATTACTAATTGGACGTGATTTGCTAGAATTCATATAAATGATTCACATCTAGTTTCTAACTCAAAAGCTAAACCAATTCGAAGATCTAACTATAATGGGCTGTGATTTCTAAAAAAACAATAGAATAAAAGAAAATGAAGATTTAATATATACCTTATTTATCAAATCTATCTTCATGTAAATAAGGCTATTCTCTCTCTTTTTTTCTATTATTATTATTATTATTATTTTCAGTAACGGTTGCTTTCTGGACTAATAAATTGTGGGAAGGGATGAGAGGTTAGTGGAGAGAAGTGGGGAAATGTTGTTTTATGTTGTTTATTTATTTATTATTATTATTCTTTTAACCATTTTTTTATAATTATTTTTTATTTTTTTATTTCTTTATTTATTTTTGGGCTATTACAGAATCCTTCAGGCGTTCGCTTGGACCCTCTAATCAAGCTAATTTGTAACGACGTCTGGAAGTCAGCGGAACCCCATAGTCTCATGAACTATTCAAACTTGATAACTTGGCTAATTATCATAGGTTTAATGTATGGAGCACAACTGCGAGTATAAACTATTTATTGGGCTATTTTTCTTAAGGCTTCAATTCTAGCCCACAAAGGAGAGACTTAAAACAGTGAGATTGACGGCGATACGTAATGGGCCAAACTAGATAATCCCTGCTAACGGGTCAAAACGGATAATATCTACTAGCCACATTGGGCTGTTACACTGACATCCATATTTTCATTAAATTGAGGTCTCTACCGTTTTCGTCAACATTGTCATTTAAAACTTGAGTGTTAATATTACTCTCTTTAATATTTCGTCATGAAAATTTTAAAGTTAAAGGTTTATTATGATTTCATGCAAGTAACACAGGTGAAACAAGATTTGAGGTTTCAAACATAGTGATATGAACCAAGAGACATCAATCATACTTTAATCAAAAGATGTTTCAATTCATGCTACATTGAAGCATATTGTATGATTGATGTCTCTTGGTTCATATCATAATGTGTCTTGACGGATAGTTATATATTTTAAATCTTAATTCATACTCCAAAGTTTTTATAGTTCCCTAAAATTTTTCCTACTTACCCTTAATATCATAAATAAGTCTCATATAATTTTCATATAGTATTTTGAGTCTTCTAGGATTTTGAAAACATCATAGAATTTTCGTAAGGGTTTTTTGGTCATTTACCACCCCAAATCTTGGTTTAATTCTTCAACATATTCCAATGGCCTTGCAACTTTGTGTAATCCCATTACACCGTGACATAAGACTTCTCATTAAATTTCATGTCATTTAGAGGTCACTTTGGTCATAAGCTAGTGGTACATATTTATAGGGGCATTTTAGTCATTTTACACCTATACTTGGTTTAGCCTGTTATCATAACCTAATGGTCACCAAATTTCGTACATAACATTATCATGCCATATTGAGCTTTCGTCTAAAATTTCATCGGCAACATAATTCATCTTAGGTTTGTGGCTCAAACACTTCATTGAAATAAATGTTCATGTGTATAATAAGGTTGGCAAACTTACTCAATCTGAATAGTTCCTCATTCACTATGATTCCATCTACTTGATTAATAGTTTTACTAGTTTCTTGTTTAGGTTGTTCTCCAAATCAGATTCTCTAAACTTAGGTAAAGGTTCACTAATTGACCTTTTTGTCCATACATCCTCAAAATCTCATTTTAAAATACCGGATCTCCGCCCACACAAGAAAATTGTTGATAAAACTCCAAAATGATACTTTCTTTTGATAAAAATTTTTTCTCTCTCTCCTTATCTTTAAAGAAAGACGGAGAAAATTTCAGGGTAGAAATATTCTCGAGAATTTCTCTTAAGATTCGAACCCATAGCTGATGACAGGACTAGAATAGATATTTGTTTCCTACTCACACGCGCTCATATCTTTGTTTCTCGATCAATCTCTAATTCTAATCTTCCTCCCCAATCAGATATTATGGTGCTGGTATAGACGAAAATTTCGTTATAGTCCAATTTTGACCGGTAATATATACCGGGGCTTTCCAATATTTGACTGATCACAATTCTGTATAGTCCATTTACTAAAGAAGTTCGCACGGAATTCGTTAGATGAATGTTTTCAATTAAAATTGTTTGTGATCTATATTTTTAATAAAAAAGAAAAAAAATTGTTTTCCTTTTTTCTTTCCTTATTATTGTTTGTATTTGTATTGTTTGTAAGTATCCACTTGGTTTGGTTCATCATTAATGTCTCATCTTTGTAGATGAATTCCATATACAAATTTGCCTATTTTCTAAATCAAGAAATTTGTAATATTTCTTCTCTTTTAGCTACCTACTCCAATTCTAGTAAATTTTTGGAGTCTAAATCATGACATGAAATTGGTTAAGAACTCCACCCTATCCCAATGCAAATAGAATGCTCTAGTAAATCATATGGATCTAGGAACGATTTCCTATATTTGATTTGTGGTCAAGCTAGAGTTTGAGAATTTGGTAACTTTCATTGTAAACATTGTAAAATAAGCTTTTCTCTTGTATACCTTATCTAGTATAGCCCAAAACTAATGTTCCTATAACCATAACAGAAAGTTATCACAACCCTTTCAATTCCTTTGTAATATCAAGAATGAGCTTAACAAAATTCTCTTCTAAAAATTGGTATTATATAAGTATGATGGATATCCTAAGATGTCATAAAACTTGGGATACTTGAAATCAAACTTAGAATGATAGACTTGAAACTTTAACTATGGTAATACCTTTTAACCAGGTTGACATTGCAGGAAAAATTCATAGATAATTTTTCTACAACAATTTGTTTATGTTGAGCTTCCTGAGTGCATTCGTGTACCCTAAGAGGATTACCACAAAACTTCTAGTTGATTTAGAGAGAATGTCCCACTTTAATTCTCGTGTATCCCCCACCCAAGTTCGTCTTAAATCATGGTTTCTTAAATTTAAAGTATCTTGACAATCTCATACCGTAGTCCCTCTCCATATACCTCTAAAATTTTGACCATGATCATAATACCTCATCCAAACTATGACTCGATATTTTTAAATCACCTCACAACTTCCATAATTGCGGTTGTATTATTATTATTTTTTTTTTAATTTTCAACTCGTATTAAAGCAGGAAAGTTTTATACATCTGAGTACTTCAAAAGTTCAGTTTCCATTAAAGACACTTATGTCATTCACCAGTCAATTTAAGTATACACGTTTCAGACTTTTATGGTCTTAATTCAATTTTTTTTTCTCCTTACTAATACTTTAATTTCATCTTTACATACTTCAAAGTTATAAAATTTTCTTTCAAACACTACCACCCTTAATATCTATAACATACTATACGATAGTCATTTATCAAGTTTTCTGGGTCATTTTCACTTCATTTTAAATTACTTACGCGTCAGTGTTGGTGCATTCCTTTCCATATCTATGGTCATCACACTAAGTAATTTATCTATATTCAAGACGTCTAACCGAAGCATATGACATTCCTTAGCAAAATTATTTCCATGCATACACTAACATTTAGTAGCTTACTAAAACTATAGTTACCCATTCACAGTACGAACCTCATTAAATCTAAACATCATCAATACAACAATTTACATTCACATTTTATGCAAGGTAAAACATAACATATTCTACATTATAATAAATATAGAATTAAGCTAACAATAACGCAGCCAGTTATGATACAGTCATTGGTGTACAAATTCGATTATGAGTTATATTTTATAATGACCAAGCAATAACAACATAAGCAATCAACAATATTTTATTTTCATATCTTATGCAAGTCATACCTGACGGAGACGGGGCATCGACGGTGGGACCATGGAACATGTCAAGCCTACATCGTAGGCTAGTCTACAAGATCTATAACCTAGAGCTCTGATACCAACTGTAATGACTCAAAATTTTCTACTTAATTTAAGGTCGCTACTGTATACGTACCATAAACATTGAATGCGGAAGACTTCATTTAAATTCCATAAAACATAACCTTTATCTTAAAACACAGCCATGGACTTGCGTGTTTTGAAAACATCTTTAAAATGACACAACAAAATACCCGAAATAAAATAAATAAGCGTTTAAGTTAAAAAAAAAACATCCTATTCTAGCCTAAGTCTAAGAAAATAAATACCACTATCCTATGCATGTACCATGGTCTTGAGTTGTGATGTCGTCGTCAGCCGTACAGGAATGCCTTGCCTTAACCTGAAAAATGTAGTAGCACATGGCTAGTTTATGATATGATGCATTGTGATGCAATATGTCATGATATGATATGTATGTGATGAAATGCTATGTTAAAAGCATAGAACGTTATGTTAGGTCTCTTAAATTATGTGTATACAGCAGGATTTGAATGACATGATGTAACGACCCGGGAAAGAAAGAAAGAAAAAAGAAAATATTATATATATATATATGTATATATATGATAAATGAAAACGAGAAAACGAAAAAAAAAAAAAAAAAAAAAACCCAGTCGCCGGAAAATCCGCGAGTTTTCCGGCGACCGCCGTGTTTCGCGGAACCCACGCGAAACGATGGCCACAGCGCGCCCACCCTTAGCCCAGCATCTTCAGAACGCCTGCAAAGGGAGAAAAGAGAGAAAAATTTCGAGCGAGAGAAAGAGATTTCGGACAAACGTCGGCGAAGTGTTCAGTTTCTCCGACGAGCCCTCAAATCACCCTTAAACCGACACCAAACAGCCTGTTACTACCGTAAGAGAGATCTCTAACGATAGCACAATAACTCAGAGGCATTTGGTGTTATTTCGTAAGCGTCGTCGTCAGTAACCGAGGTCGGAAAGTTAGGTTTCTTAATCGATTCTTAGATCTATGGCTTTTAGGAGCTTTTAGGCCGCAAAACTCCCAAAAAAGGAAAGAAGGACGACGAACAAAGAGGAAAAGAGAAGGAAGAGGACCGAAATCGGCAACGAAAACGCCGCGGGAAGGAGAGAGAAAACTCGCCGGAAAGTCGGCCAAAGTCGGGTAAGGAAGACGAGATCCACGGATCCGGGTCAACCTGAACCCAGAACCCGGGAGAGCCAGCCCGTTCCCCCCTTGGCCTCTGCCTTCGGCCCAGCCCAACTACAGCGGCCCAAACCTCAAACCGGCCCAGAAGCTACGGTTCAGTTGAACCAACCCAGACTAGACCCACGGTCCAATTGAGCCGGCCTGCAAACCAAACACTTGCGGCCCAGCCCAGTAAGCCGAGGCCCAACGTTTAGCCTTGGCCCAGTAGCCTTCCACAGCCCGCGACCCGAACCACGACCCGAACCGGACTGCGACCCGCGCTTCGACCCGACACTACCGCCCGACGTGGCTTTCTCTGCTGCTGCCACGTGTCACACAGCGGCGCGGCAGTCCTCGGCTCGGCTCGGCGCAAACGGCTCGGGCTCCCTCCGGTGACGCTCCGGCGGCTCCTCCGGCGGCTCCAGCGGCTGTTCGGCTCGGCTCACCTGTTTTCAGCCCGGTTTCCACTGTTCCGACCCTCTCGAATCTGTTTTCGGCCCCGATTAAGGTATCCGAGGCCGTTTCAGAGCCGTATTTCACATTTATTAAATTATAGGTAAATTAATTGTGAAATACTAACAGAAAGTGGTGGACGGTGTGATAGGAAACAAACCCCGAGGACGTAGGGAGCGGCTCTCACGGAACGGGAGCTTACGTTTAGCGATTTAGGGAGTACTTCGGCCAAGGCCAACCAAGTAAGTGGCCTTACTATAGGATAGGCTAAATAATTGTATGAGTTATGATGATGTGTGGATTATGATGCTTGATGATATGTGCGGTATATACATATTTTGTTGAGTGACGCTTGATATGTTTGACGCACGTTGTGGCATTATGATGAGCATGATGATTGCATGATTTTTACCTTAATATGATGATGATGAGTGCCATATTGCAACATGTCGTTAGATCGACGTAGGACACAACCCTAAGAGCATGAGAATGATATTAATATAAATATCCACGAGTATGCGTTACCTAGAGTAACAAAGAGATGAGACTAGAGGGTTGTGTCAGAAGAGACATTACGATGGATTTAGAGGGACCTCATGCATTTGTATGTTCATAAGCATAGGGCTACTTCCCCTAGAGATGATGAGTGCGGACGCGCACCTTATGATGAGCGCGAAAGCGCACAGGTGCGAAAACCAGATGAGGGTGTTCATGAGGCGCATGACACTATGGGGTTCCGCTGACCTCCGGACGTCGCTACATATTAGCTTGACCAGAGGGTCCAGGGGGTGTGCGAGCGCCCTGGGGATTCACACTCGCACGTGTGAGTCGTGTGTAGGGAAGTACTACACATCCAATTTATCCGAGACTGGAGGCCACCCCTAAGATGATTAGAGATAGGTCCCTAAATCATATTGCATGTGTTTGCATTTGCATGGCCCCTATAGTGGGGCCACTTACTGAGTATTCTTTGAAATACTCAGGCCGTGTGCCACATCATTTTTCAGGTAAAGGCAAGGCGCACTTGTATGGAGGACGGCGGCATCGCGAGTAGAGACTGTGGCACGTGCATAGGGTAGATTCATATTTAAATTTCTAGTCTTAAGTTAGAATAGGTTGTTTTGCATTTCATTGTTTTAAATTATTTTGTATTTGTTTTTGTTTTCTCTAAATGTTCAGTATTTCATATTTAAACACGTAAGACCATGGCTGTGTTTTCTAGAAAAGAAGTTGTTTTAAACGTTTTTTTTAAATTTACGTTATCAATTATGTTCATATAAGAGTTATTTCCGCATTATAGATGAGCATCAAACGTTAGTAGCGACTCTGAGTATGTGGAAATTTAGGGTCGTTACACATGAAATCATGATAAATGCCATGAAATATAACCCCATTAGAATTATGTATGATTTGAGAACTGAAGAATGAGAAACGATATGATATGAATGATCAACGATATATGAAACGATATGAAAAATGATATGATATGTACATAATACTAGCGTGGTTGTATTAAATGATAATGAAAATGGAAAAATTTTGGGACCTCATGCATTATGTGTGCTCATACATTGGGGGATACCCCTATTCCATCACGAGGGTACGGACGCGTACATCCAATGGAAGGACAACGATCGTTATGTTTTGCATAGCGTTACCGTGACGGTTACTAGTTCTAACGGGTGTCCGGCCTAAGGAGCTCCCAAAGTATGCTCGCCCGACAAGGAAAGTGGCCTAGCGGTGTGCGAACTGGCTGGTGAGCCCATACTCGCACGTATGGGCTGTGTGTAAAGTATATGGTATACGTCCAAATTACTCGTTAAAAACAACACCGTAGGAAGACAGATTGAAAGATAGGTCTCATCATCTCATTTGCATGTGATTGTTGCATTTAACCTCAATAGTGGGGTCACTTACTAAGTATTTCTTTAAATACTCAAGCCATGTGCTACTAGATTTTTCAGGTTAAGGCAAGGCATTCCTGTACGGCTGACGACGGCATCACAACTCGAGACCATGGTACATGCATAGGATAATAGTATTTATTTTCTTAGAATTACGCTAGAATAGGATGTTTTTTTAACTTAAATGCTTATTTATTTTATTTCGGGTCTTTTGTTGTGTCGCTTTAAAGATGTTTTCAAAACACGCAAATCCATGGCTGTGTTTTAAGATAAAGGTTATGTTTTATTGAATTTAAATGAAGTCTTTTGCATTCAATGTTTATGGTACGTATACAGTAGCGACCTTAAATTAAGTAGAAAATTTTGGGTCGTTACACTAATCCGGGACTTTTGAAGCATGTGCTAAAAAAAACTGAGTAAAGTTCGATTTTTTTTGAAATTTTTACGGGGAATGATTAGGCATGATGATTTAGAATAGAATGTCAAAGAAACAGAGTTATAAAATAGTAAAAAAAAAGTGCATAAAATCGAAACCCTAATCTGGGGCGTTTGAAGCACGTGCTAAAAAAACCAACGGTCGATGTTTTTCAAAATTTTTGTTTGGAATAATTAAGCTTGATGATTTAGAAGAGAATTTCGAAGAGGTGGAGTGTATAAAAAAGTAAAAAAAGTTCTTAAAATCGAAAACCTATTTTGGAAAACCTAAACTTGGACGTTTGAAGCACGTTCTATTAAATCCGAGTAACTGTCCATGTTTTTGGAAATTTTTGTGAGGAATGATCAAGCTTGATGATTTAGAATAGAATTTTGAAATAACGGATTGCATAAAAAAGAAAAAAAGTGCTTAAAATGGAAACCCTAATCCGTAATGTTTGAAGCACGTGCTAAAAAAACCGAGTAACAGTCGATGATTTTTAAAAATTTTGTTTGGAATGATCCAGCTACATGATTTAGAATAGAATGCCGAAGAAACAGAGAGTATAAAACAGTAAAAAAGTGATTAAAATCGAAACCCTAATTTGGAAACCCCAATTTAGGACAAATCGCGTTCTAAAAAATCCGAGTAACGGTTGATATTTTTAAAATTTTTTATTTGGAATGATCAAGCTTGGCGATTTAGGATAAAATGTTGAAGAAATGGAGTATATTAAACAGTAAAAAAATGCTTAAAATCAAAAGCCTCTTTTGGAAACCCTAATCCGGTACATTTGAAGAACTACTAAAAAACTGATTAACATTTGACGTTTTTCGAAGTTTTTGTGCGGAATGATTAGGCATGTTGATTTAGAATAGAAAGTCGAAGAAATTGAGTGTATAAAACAGTAAAAAAAAAAAGTGCTTAAAATCGAAAACCTTATTTGGAAACCCCAATTCAATTCGTTCAAAGTGCGTTCTAAAAAAACTGAGTAACTGTCCATGTTTTTCGAAATTTTTCTATGGAATGATCAAGCTTGATGATTTAGAATAGAATTTTTTAGTAACTGAGTGTATAAAATAGTAAAAAAGTGCTTTAAATGGAAACCTTAATCCGAGACGTTTGAAGCACGTGCCAAAAAAACCAAGTAACGGTCGATATTTTTCAAATTTTTTGTTTCGAATGATCAAGCTTGATGATTTAGAATAGAATGTCAAAGAAACGGAGTGTATAAAACAGTAAAAAAGTGCTTAAAATCGAAACCCTAATTTGGAAACCCCAATCAAAGACATTTGAAGCGTTCTAAAAAGACTGAATAACTATCCATGTTTTTCGAAATTTTTGTGGGGAATGATCATGCTTGATGGTTTTTATAGAATTTCGAAGTAACGGAGTGTATAAAATAGTAAAAAAGTTTTTAAAATGGAAACCCTAATCTGGGACGTTTGAAGTGCTGCTAAAAAAAATGAGTAATGGTCGATGTTTTTCAAAATTTTTGTTTGGAATGATCAAGCTTGATGATTTAGAATAGAATGTCGAAGAAATGAAGTGTATTAAACAGTAAAAAAGTGCTTAAAATCGAAACCCCATTTTGGAAACTCCAATCCGGGACGTTTGAAGTACGTTCTAAAAAATCCGAGTGACTATCCATGTTTTTCGAAATTTTAGTGGGGAATGATCAAGCTTGATGATTTAGAATAGAATGTCGAAAAAATGGAGTGTATAAAACAGTAAAAAAGTGCTTAAAATGGAACCTTATTTTGGAAACCCTAATCCGATACGTTTGAAGCACGTGCTAAAAAAACTAAGTAACGAACGATATTTTTCAAAATTTTTGTGGAAAATGATTAGGCATGATGATTTAGAATAGAATGCCGAAGAAATAGAGTGTATAAAACAGTAAAAAAATGCTTATAATCGAAACCCTTATTTGGAAACCCCAATCCGGGACGTTTGAAGCATGTTCCAAAAAAAAATCGAGTAACTGGCCTTGTTTTTCGAAATTTTTGTGGGGAATGATAAAGCTTGATGATTTAGAATAAAATTTTGAAGTAAAGGAGTGTATAAAAGAGCAAAAAAGTGCTTAAAATGAAAACCGTAATCCGGGATGTTTAAAGCACGTGCTAAAAGAACCGAGTAACGGTCGATGTCTTTCAAAATTTCTGTTTGGAATGATCAAGCTTGATGATTTAGAATAGAATGTTGAACAAATGAAGTGTATAAAAATATAAAAAAAAGTGCTTAAACTCGAAACCCTATTTTGAAAACCCCAATCCAGGACTTTCGTAGCATGTTCTAAAAAACCTGAATATCTATCCATGTTTTTCGAAATTTTTATGGGGAATGATCAAGCTTGACACTTAGAATAGCATTTTGAAGTTACGGAGTGTATAAAATAATAAAAAAGTGCTTAAAATGGAAACCCTAATCTAGGACATTTGAAGCACATGCTAAAAAAACCGTGTAACAGTCGATGTTTTTAAAAAATTTTGTTTGAAATGCTCAACCTTGATGATTTATAATAGAATTTTGAAGAACTGGAGTGTATAAAATAGTAAACAAGTGCTTAAACTCAAAACCCTATTTTGGAAACCTTAATCTAGGAGGTTTGAAGCACGTACTAATAAAAATGAGTAACGTTCGATGTTTTTCAAAATTTTTGTGGGGAATGATTAGGCATGATGATTTATAATAGAATGTCGAAGAAATAGAGTGTGTAAAACAGTAATAAAGTGCTTAAAATCGAAACCCTAATTCAAAACCTCAATCAGGGACGTTCAAAGCACGTTCTAAGAAAACTGAGTAACTGTCCATGTTTTTCAAAATTTCTATGAGGAATGATCAAGCTTGATGATTTCGAATAGAATTTTGAAGTAACGGAGTGTATAAAAGTGTAAAAAAGTGCTTAAAATGGAAACCCTAATCTAGGATGTTTGAACCACGTGCTTAAAAACTGAGTAAGGGTCGATGTTTTACAAAAATTTTGTTTGGAATGATCAAGGTTGATGATTTAGAATAGAATGTCGAAGAAATGGAGTGTATAAACCAGTAAAAAAGTGCTTAAAATAGAAACCCTAATTTGGAAACTACAACTCGGGACGTTTGAAGCACATTCTAAAAAAATCAAGTAACTTTCCATGTTTTTCGAAATTTTTGTGGGTAATGATCAAGCTTGATGATTTAGAATAGAATTTTGAAGTAATGGAGTGTATAAAAGAGTAAAAAAAAATACTTAAAATGAAAACCCTAATCCGGGACGTTTGAAGCACGTGCTAAAAAAACCGAGTAACGGTCGATGTTTTTCAAAATATTTTTTTGGAATGATCAAGTTTGATGATTTAGAATAGAATGTCGAAGAATCAAAGTGTATAAAATAGTAAAAAAGTGCTTAAAATCGAAACCCTAATTTGGAAACCCCCATCAAGAACGTCTGAAGCACGTTCTAAAAAAATGAGTAACTGTCCATGTTTTTCGAAATTCTTGTAGGGAATGATCAAGCTTGATGATTTAGAATACTATTTTGAAGTAACAGAGGGTATAAAATGGTAAAAAAGTGATTAAAATGGAAACCCTAATCTAGGACGTTTGAAGCACGTGCTAAAAAAATCGAGTAACGGTCGATATTTTTTAAAATTTTTGTTTGGAATGATCAAGCTTGATAATTTAGAATAGAATGTCGAAGAAATGAAGTGTATAAAACAGTAAAAAAGTGCTTAAAATCGAAACCCTGTTTCGGAAACCCTAATCTGGGATGTTTGAAGCACGTGTTATAAAAAATTGATAACATTCGATGTTTTTCGAAATTTTGTGGGCAATGATTAGGCATGATGATTTAGAATAGAAGGTCGAAGAAACAGAGTGTATAAATCTGTAAAAAGGTACTTCAAATCGATACCCTAATTTTGAAACCCCAATCTGGGATATTTCAAGCACGATCTAAAAAAACTGAGTAACTGTCCATGTTTTTCGAAATTTTTGTGGGGAGTGATCAAGCTTGATGAATTAGAATATAATTTTGAAGTAATTGAGTATATAAAACAGTACAAAAGTGCTTAAAATGGAAACCCTAATTTTGAAACCCTAATCCTAGACATTTGAAGCATGTGCTTAAAAAACTGAGTAACGGTCGATGTTTTTCGAAATTTTTGTTAGGAATTATCAAGCTTGATGATTTAGAATAGAATGTCGAAGAAACGAAGTGTATAAAACAGTAAAAAACTGCTTAAAATTGAAACCCTAATCCGGGACGTTTTAACCCCTTGCTAAAAAAACTGATTAACGTTAGATGTTTTTCGTAGTTTGTGGGGAAAGATCAATCTTGATGATTTAGAATAGAATTTTTAAGTAATAGAGTGTATAAAACAGTAAAAAAGTTCTCAAAATGGAAATTCTTATTCGGGATGTTTGAAGCACGTGCTAAAAAAACTGAGTAATGTTTGATGTTTTTTTAAAATTTTGTTGGGAATGATCAAGCTTGATGATTTATAATATAATGTCGAAGAAACGGAGTGTATAAAACAGTAAAAAAGTTCTTGAAATGAAAACCCTAATCCGGGACGTTTGAGCATGTGCTAAAAGAATCGAGTAACAGTCGATGCTTTTTTAAAGTTTTGTGGGGAATGATGAAGCATGATGATTTATAATAGAATGTCGAAGAAACAGATGATATAAAACAGTAAAAAAGTGCTTAAAATCGAAACCCTAATCGGAACGTTTGAAGCACATGTTAAAAAAACCGAGTTACGTGCTATGTTTTTCGAAATTTTTGTTGGGAATGATCAAGCTTTATGATTTAGAATAGAATGTCGAAGTTTGTGTCCCTTATTTGTTTGTACTTGTTTTATTTTATGTTATTTCATAACTAACTTATGTTGATTTCCTTGAATAATTTGCTACTATCTGAATTTCTTTATCCATATATTAGCCTACCTTGATAATAATTTAGTCAATTTCTCAAATAGCCTACCTTTGTATGTAATAAATATGAGTGTCCCTGGGTGTAAAATCAGTGAATTGAGTGTGTGAGGTCTTAAACATATTTAATACAGTTTGTACAAGTATGAACCACAACGAAGGAAATGGAGGGGACATCAATGAAGCTAGGTAGAGAGAAGCATAGATCGGAACCATTACTCGTTTGAATCAAGTTATTAGTACATTAAAAGACTTGATGGAGCGAATTGACATATCTTTAGGTAATCTTCAAGGAAGGAAAGTACTTTTGAATGAAGGAGTTGAAAATAAAAAAGATGACAATGTCACCCTTTTAACGGAACATAGTTCTAGGAGAGGGAGAGATATCGGTCGAGGGAGAGGGAGAGGAAGAGGTAGAAGAAAGGTAGAGAAATTTTAGTACCAAAAGGAATTGAGAGGAAGAACCAATAGGAGAGAGGAGAAGAAATAGGAGTCCGGGGAGTAAAACTTAAAATTCCAACTTTCTATGGGAGAGGTTATCTAGAGGAGTATTTGCAATATGAGAGCAAAATTGAGCATGTCTTCGATTGAAACAATTTCAGTGAAGAAAGAAAGTTGAAGCTTGCTGTGACTGAATTTTGTGAATACGCAATTATATGGTAGCCATTTTTGAAATCAAAGTGGAGGAGAAATTAAGAAGAACCAATTGAAACGTGGGAGGAATTGAAGACATTGGTGAGAAAAATGTACATTCCTAAGCATTATTCTCGAGTACTAAAGCAAAAACTCTGTACTTTGCAATAGGGGTTCAAAAGTGTTTAAGAATATTACAAAGAAATGGAGGCCCTTATGAATAGAGCATGAATTGATGAAGAAGAGGAGGATACAATGGCTAGATTCCTTGGTGGATTAAACCGACAACTTGCTCATCAAGTGGATAGGCAAGCATGCTTTGATATGCAAGAACTGTTATGCCTTGCTGTCAAAATCGAAGGGCAGCTAGCTTGGGAGGAGGAGAACTCCCAGAGGTATGCTATTTGAAGTCTACTACTTTCAACTAGAGGTGTACATGGTCAAGTTGGGTTTGGTTGGGTTGAGGGATTTTTTTGACACAACCCAAAAGTTCGGGTTAGTTGGATGGGTAACCCAACCCAACCTGAAAATTTTCAGGACCCAACCCTTTATATTCGGATTGGGTCGTCAGATTGTTAAAAAAAAATTAATTTTTAAAAAAAGTTTTATTTATCCACGGTTTATAATTATTCGGATACGATCTTAGATCAAATATAATTAAAAGTTCACAAATCAATCAGTAATTATTCACACACAAAAAAATCAATCAAGAACAAGGACGGTAACATATTAAATAGTTCAACTTATCATAAAACTAAAAATAACTAAAATATGACATTTGTTGAAAATTTGTTAAAGTAAAAAAAATATAAGGATAGATCATGAAATAAATAAAAAATAATAAAAATGATTAGTTTAAAGATTATATATATATATATATATTAAAAATAAAAATAAATATTATAAAAATATTTTAATTGAAATAGATTTTTTTTTTTTTAACCGGGATGTATTATAAAAATAAAAGAAATATATTGACAGTAATATAATAATATTGCAATAAATAGATAATAAATATATTAGAATTTAGAATTACTTCTCTAAATTTTATAACAAAATCTTTAAATCAAATGAAACTAATTTTGGATAGATGGAATTTTGTAGGTACTATTTTAGGTGTTAAAAGAATTTTTAAAATAATCAAGAATTCTCTCACTCTACTACATATTGAACTAACTAGGAGCTATAGTAAACACTAAAACGGTCAAAATATTTTGGACAACTTTTGATAAAACTCGATATTTAAATTTATTTACTCTACCAAGTTCAATGAAAAAAAATGATAGATAGAAAGTAAAAATTATTCAAATATATGTATAATCTATGAACATGAGCTGTATGCATTTATTTCAAAATAACCTAAATATATGTATTAAATCATAATTAATAAACCTATCATAAATAATATTATTAAATCAAATGATGGTTGGTTAGAAACACGAATCATATTCTTAAATTAAATGATTATTTATTGGAATCATGTCCAATAGTTATAGGTTAATTTCTTCATACTATAAATAATATGTTTACAATCTATGAACATGAACACTATATGCATTTATTTCAAAATAACCTAAATATATGTATTAAATCATAATTAATAAATCTATCATAAATAATATTATTAAATCAAATGGTTAGAAACACGAATCATATTCTTAAATTAAATGATTGTTTATTAGAATCATGTCCAATAGTTATAGGTTAATTTCTTCATACTATAAATAATATGTTTATAATCTATGAACATAAATACGGTATGCATTTATTTCAAAATAACCTAAATATATGTATTAAATCATAATGAATAAACCTATCATAAATAATATTATTAAATCAAATGATGGTGGATTAGAAATACGAATCATATTCTTAAACTAAATGATTGTTTATTAGAATCATGTCGAATAGTTATAGGTAAATTTCTTCCTACTATAAATAATATGTTTTAAAATAGTAGGAAGTATTGAAGTATTTTTAAAATATTTATATAAGAAATTAGAAACTAAAACTAATAAAATAAAATTATGGACATGAACACCATATGCATTTATTTCAAAATAACCTAAATATAGGTATTAAAAGAAATTACACAAAATAATAACAAGAATTATTGTATTTGTTAGGTGTTGAACTAATGTGTGAGTAGTTTAGATTGGGATGAAGTATCACTCTATCAAACCTACCACTATAATTAACTTCTTAATATATATTATATATTTTTATTTGGCTCAGAACAATTCGAGGGTTTTATCCCATAAACCCAAAACCGAATTGAGTTAGTTCGAGTTCAGAAAAATGAACCCAACTCAACCCTTATAGTTCGGGTTGGGTTGGTATGGGTTGTCAGGTTGTCGGGTTGGATGAACACCTATACTTTCAACACTTGGAAAAAGAATGAAAAGATTGAAAAGATAGTTTTCAAGGTTAGAGGAAAGTATGAGCTTGACAAAAAGAGCAAAGCTGGGAGACCTCCAAGGGTAAAGAAAAAATAGAGGAATACAAGGAGGTTCGAGAAAGAAATAGAGACATCAAATGTTGGAAATGTCAATGAATTGGTCATATTAGTCGTGATTGTCCAAACAAGAGAGTGATGCTCATCATGAAAGAACAAGTTGTCACAGATGGTGAGGAAAGTGACCAAGATGAGCTAGTTGAAGAAGTCCAGGAGAATGAGGAGGAATTGAAAGATGGAAGTCATTTGACACTTGGAAGTTTTCTTAAAACTCAAGTTATAGAGAATGATTGTAACACCCAAAAATGAAAGGAATTAGATCCAACAAGAATAAGGCGCCCATGTAAGACCCAAATGATCAAAAGGGGAGGAATTAAAGGATTAAGCAAGGATGATGATCTCAAGCAAGTCATTCTTATACCCTAACAAGTAATGTTAAGGAGTTTAAGACCTATGGAAAAAGGATTGGGAAGTAAAAGTAAGCAAAAAGGGTAAAAAAGTCATTTTTCTAATTATTAAGGACATTCTCGGATTTTTAGTTGCTTATCTAGAAGGAATTTCGAGATGTTCAAGAAGGAAAAAACGACCAACATGAGATGAAGGGTTTTTAGAAAAATTATGGATTTTTCAGGAAAAATAATATTAAAATATTCGGAAAAGTGACAAATGACCAAAATACCCCTGAAAGAACGAATAATTACGAAAATACCACTCTAATAAGAATCAGAGCGTCTACAGTGGCAATCTGAGCAAAATCTCTCGAAACTCAAATATCAGCCGTTGGATCTTCCCCAAAATTGGATATGATCTAGAAGATGGACAGATCATCACATCCAATGGCTATTATGCAAAACCAAATTCGGTGAGGCTCTGGTCTGGGTAGATATTTCTGACGGATTTCCAGAAAATCCAACCGCCAATTCACGACGATTTTGGAGCTTTCAATGTCGGTTTAAGCTCCGCCTATAAAGTCTAAAGTAGGGGCAAGAATATGGAACAAGACTCGAGCAAGGTCGAGCACCCATTCGAGAGTTATGAGTGTTTAGATTGTGGGTCTCCTACTCTCGGGTATCTTCCAAATTCAAGAGCAATTCTCCACCATTCCTCCTCAAACTTATTCCTATAGTTTCTAAACCAGATTACCCACAACTTCTATGAAGGAATCAAGAGCTGAAACGTCATAGAACAAGATACCCAAGAGATCGAAAATCCGACGTTTCGGGTGAGTTGCATACCGAGAATGATTTCTCAAAATTAAGGACCCACACTTAAAGACGTTCCTCCAAACCAATTCCTATAGCATGAAGAAAGGATATGGAAGAGGTTCCATTAAGAAATCGGGCCTTAAAAACCCCTGGAATCAGCTACCCGATAAGAAATCCCCTATTTTAGCTCCAGCGAGGAAAATGATTTTGGACGAACTTTGGAGGCTAATATCTTAAGCTATGATCCATGAAAAGGTATGAAATAAATCCCAAGCTCTTCCTTGTAATATCAACGTTAAGTTTCATGAAGAAATCGAGGGGCTAAATGAAGATATCGGGGCTTTGAAATGCCACTTTCAGACGGCGGCGCAAAGGACGCGCACGTCTTCTTCCTGTCCAGAGGAAGAAGACGATGACGTGGCCGGTTCAGTTGAACCGGCCAAGTCAGCCCAAAATCTGATTTTCCCTCAGTGTTTCTCAATTTTAACCCCCTTCCAGGCCGATTCTCATGACAAAACTTATGGTTCCAGAAACTAGACACAATGAGGAGTCTATGGAAGGAAATGTGAAGTAATTTGGATACTGGAAGCTCAAGAACAGAGGTCCCAAATGTCTACGATGAGGTAAGTAGCCACCTTGGACTTTTCTTAAGAAATACTTGTAGGAATCGCTCGGATTTTCATATGAACCCTAAACCAAGTATTACACAAGGATCTATGAAAGAAAAACTCAAAGAACCGTAAGTTAAGGCGCTGAACCAACCAAATTGCTTGGAATTTAAGGAACATTAAAATAACCCACTATACGAGCTCTGATGCCTATGAAATTTTAATGATGAGCCTATTATACATGTTTAGGTTATGTGTGAAATTTAGTGGTCAATGGATAAGAATAAGTAGGTAAACTAGGAAACAAGGCAAAATGACCATAATGCTCTTGAGGATATCTACCTACGGTTCATGACCTAGATGACCTCAAAATGCTATGAAACTCTACAGTAGATCTTATTGTATGATAATTGATGAGGTGGTGAAGTTTGAAAGCCACTAGAACTCGTTAAGTAGCAAAACCAAGAATTAGGGGTAAAATGACCATAATGCCCCAGGAAGACTACTACGGGTTAAGCCCTAAATGACCTCCCAACATTATGAAATGTTGTATGAATCCTTATCTCATGATGTGGTATAAGGTAATAAAGTTTGGAAGTTATTGGGAAATGTTAGATAGCGAAACCAAGATATGGGGAAAAATGTACATCACGATTCACATGACTTTACCTCCTAGGATGATTAACGAGGTACCCATGAAATAAGAGATTCCCCATAGGTATCCTTGATTGCTAATAAGATTCTAAGTGCACAAGGTTCCGTTGGACTATTCCTAAGAATAACCTTTAAGTTCCAAGCTTGACCCAAGACGTTATGCGTAAACCTAGGATCCCCAAGAATACAAGGAAACACCTAGGTTAATGTAGATGGTATGCTTAACAAGTTGCTAGGATCCATGTCCGGAGTAACCATTATCTCCCATCATGAAGTGTACCACGAGATTCCTATTCCTCTTTAGGTGAGATGTCCTGCTATATGTACCACGAGCAGGTTATCATGATGGACTTATTATTTTCCTCACCTAAATGAGATGCCCTGCAACACGATATGCTAGCAGGATGCCACGTTTGTGGTAATGTCACCTATGCACTCATGGGGAGAAAACTAAGGGTTACTTTGAAAGTGTTTTCAGGACTAAAACACGATATATGACATGACAACCTCTAAGGGTTAGTTCCTGAAAACGAAACAAGAAGTCATATCCTAGCTCAAGGTCTAAATATTCTCCAAATCACCAACCATGCCCTATAAGGTCTATTTTATATGACATGAGGATAAGCTCAAGATTTCAAGTTGGTTGGAGCAAGTTTGGAACATAAGCCAAGATGAAACTTAAGGAAACGCCTAAAGAAAACGTGTCAAGATTCAAGACTCTTCTAGAACCCTCTAAAGAACTCCCTAAGAATTTATGACCTTCTAGAACAACTCATGCTAAGATGGATTCATATGATACGAATGCATGTTACAATTTATGCTTCAAGAAAGTAAGAACCTTAGAAACTTACAAGGTTAAGAGCCAAGAACATTACCAAACAAGCTATACAACCATCAAAACAAGAAGAATGCTAGGTACCACTCAAATACAAGGGACCAAAGTCCTCACGACTCAAAATTCAAGAATGTTAGGTATTACTCTCTAAGCATGTCTAATTGTGGCCCATAACTCCCACCATGCGGTGCTTTCTAAGGAGGCCTTTTTCCTCTTCTAAGTGGGATACCCTGCACCATGTTTGCTTTATAGGATGTCATGTTTTGCCTCATTCCCCTCACCTAGATGAGATGTCCTGCGCCATGTATGATTTGTAGGATGTCATGTTCATGTATGCACCGATCATGCGACCTATATGGTCTATGTTAGATTATGCGACCTTTATGGTCTATGCCATGTTCATGCATGTATCGATCACGTGACCTTTATGGTCTATCATGGGGAGAACCTATGGCCATGATGGAGCAAGAAGAGAGTAAGTTACCCTAGCCATGAATTAAGAACCTCCTAAGTCCTCCCACGGTACATCATGTGTATGACTTAGACTACGCTGCTTGGAACGTAAGAAGCCTTGAGTGTAGGTATTAAGACTATGTCGCTTGGTATGCATGAAGCCTCGGACACAAAATGACAAGCTTATGTCTAGTACCGTAAATCTTAAGGGGAGTGTCTTGGAGAACGAATTAAGAAACATAACAAGAACTTACGACAAGAACAAGAACAAGAACAAGAAAACAAAAAGTGTGGTACCCTAGCATATCATGGACACGATTAAGAGCTTACTGAGTCTTGTACTCATTCCTTGTTCTCTATTTTTTTTTTTTCAGGAAATAAGGAGCTGGTCAAGGTCGGGAGCCGACTCTAGAGCAGGTGCCATAGACAAACCTCACCCGTCGTCCTTCTACCCTTTTGTGTTGTCCCTTAACTTGTGTTTTAACTGTTGTGTTGTGTTTTAAAATACTTTGTATAAACTTTATTTTGTTTGATATGTTTTAAGTTTTGGTTGTTTTATTTTGTTGAAAAATTTACCCGTCTTTTTACAGTCATCGAGTCAGCCCAGTCCTTACAATGATATTGGTGATCAAAGAGACAATCTATTTCACGCAAGGTGTTTAGTCAAAGGGACTTTTTGTAGTCTTGTTATTAGTAGTGGAAGTTGCACCAATGTAGTAAGTACCATGTTGATCAAAAGGTTGCAAATTCCAACTCAACACCATCCTAAACCTTACAAGCTTTAATTAGGGGTATACATTCAACCCGACAACCCGGACCAACCCAACCCGAACTATAAGGGTTGGGTTGGGTTGGATTAATATTTTGGGTAGGGTTGGGTTTATTTTTCTGAACCCAAACTGAATTGGTTCAGTTTTGGGTTCATGGGCAAAACACTCGGGTTGACCCAAGCCAAATAAAATATATAGAAGTATTAGGAAGATAATTTCATATTAATGGGTATGTCAGAATGGTACTGAGGTTAGTCCATGAATATTTAAGTTAAATGTATGTTTTCGATTTTGTTATTTTTAATTTCTTTGTTTTGTTTATATTATTTTATTATTTAGTTAAATGTATGTTTTCCGTTTTGTTATTTTTAATTTCTTTGTTTTGTTTATATTATTTTATTATTTAATTTCTTTGTCTTTGTTCAATTTTATTAAATACCTCAATATTTCGTACTTTTTTTAAAATAAACTATAACTAACTTATTCCTTTTATGATCTAGTTGTATTTTTGTTACTTTAACCAATTCTAAAAAATGTCGGTATTTAGTAGTCTTTAGTTTTATGACAATATTGAACTATGTTAATATGTTACAATTTTCGCTCGTTATTTTTTATTGATTTTTTTTGTCAATAATTATAGATTGATTTATGTTTGTTCGAGAACTTTTAATATATTTTATTTAAGATTGTACTCTTTTTAAAACACATTAGAATAAACTATAACTAATTTATTCCTTTCATGATCTACCGTTGTATTTTTGTTACTTTAACCAATTCTAAAAAATGTCGGTATTTAGTTGTCTTTAGTTTTATGACAATATTGAACTATGTTAATATGTTACAATTTTCGCTCGTTATTTTTTATTGATTTTTTTTTTGTCAATAATTATAGATTGATTTATGTTTGTTTGAGACCTTTTAATATATTTTATTTAAGATTATATCCGAATTAATTATAGATAGTGGATAAATAAAACTTTAAAAAAAAATTTGACAACCCAATCCGGACCCAACCCCCAACCCAAAAATAGAGGGTTGGGTTGGGTTGTGAAAAATTTTGGATTGTGAAAAATTTTGGGTTGGGTTGGGTTACCAATCCAACCAACCGGAACTTTTGGGTTGGGTCAAAAAAATCCCCCAACCCACCCAACCCAGACCATGTACACCTCTAACTTTAATGGCTCAATGACAAAAGAACAATGAAGGTAGTTTCTCAAGTTTTTATATCTTTTACTTTAGGAAAATATTAAGATGAAGTTCTTTGTTATGTGCTAATGCTTGCTGGAGACATATGGCTAGTCATGTATGATGGTTATTTGAATAAGTATTTATTGTCACTAGGAAAGTCATGTATGATGGTTATTTGAATAAGTATTCTTTTATAAAGGAGGGTATAAAAACCACTTTTGAGTTCTGCAAATGTATTACCTTTGCTGATCAATTAAAACTTAAGAAAAAAGAAGAAAAAGTTCAAGGATGATACTGGAGAGAAAAAACAGTGAAAAGAAGAATAAAATTGGAAAAGAAAAAAAAAAGTTGTTTGGCTAGAGTTGGAGAGGTTAGAAGGGCCATGTTTTAAAAAAAATATTCCTTAATTTGAATTCGAACATTTTGAACTCACTCGTCACACTGTTGTTAGTAGTTGCACTCCCCTCACTATAGATATATTTCTATCCATTTGATATAACCATGATTAGTAAGTCGATCCTTCATAGGTTGTTCGTAACTAGACCTGGATCAATTTACCGTTTTACCCCTGAAGTTACTTCTTATTCCTTATGTCCCACTGATCCTCTAACAATTGGTTTGTGGTCCAACTAGTAAACCGAATCCCTCTCAAGCCAATGAGAGGGTAGGGCCCCTTGTTCAAGACCTGGAGTCAGTACTTAGGAAACTACCTCTCTTCTATCCCTAAAAGTGGGTAGGAGCGAATTCAATCTTGCACCCCACGTCCACAGCCATTCACCCAGTCTTACCCTTGAAATGGGAGGCCTATTGAGTCGGCGAACTCTAACCACTCTCACCCATGTAAATCTAAGGATAATTCCGAATAAACAGGAGTTCATGGTTAGCTCAAGATTAAGATCGAGTTACCTAGGTCATCGAATGAAGAAAAAAAAATCAGTCTCAATAGTAAACGACATTATAAAGTGAGAGTGTTTTTCTTCATGGTCCAATCTTATGCAATACTCATTGCATAGGACGACCCCACTCACATGTCTCTGCATGTACAATTTAGTGATCACATTTTTTATATCATATACAAAAATGGGTTGCATCCATAGTGTCCCTAGGGTAACAAGAGTAAATCATAGCCACTAACTTGAACCACTCTTATGTCTCTACATATAGTTCAAGTAATGATACTATAGTCAGAGTGTTCTTATTTTATTGGATTTAGATTAATAATCGTAAAATTCACTTGATTCAATAACAATCTTTACTGAATAAACATCAATAATAATTTTATTGAAAATAGAATATGTTTTTGTTTACCAACTATGAGTATAAGGCATAAAACTCAACAATAGATCTAGTTCAACTAAGACTAAAGAAATTTAGAGGCAAGTGGAGGAGCTCATGGAAAAGGGCTATATACCAGAAAGTTTGAGTCCATATTCTGCACTAGTATTATTGGTGCAAAAAAAAAAAAAAAAGATGGAACGTGGCGCATGTGCGTGGATTGCAGATGGAACAATATGCTTGATGAATTGCATGGTTCATGTCTATTTACAAAGAGTGATTTGAAATCCGGATATCATCAAATTAGAATGCATGTAGGAGATGAATGGAAAACAACTTTCAAAACCAAGTTTGGATTGTATAAATTGCTTGTTCTACCTTTTGAGTTAATAATGCTCCTAATGTGCTTAATGAATCATGTTTTAAGAGAATATTTGGGAAAACATGTTATTGTGTATTTTGATGATATTTTAATTTCTTCAAAGACTTTGGATGAGCATGTGGAGCATGTTAAATCGGTTTTGATTAAACTTAGAAAAGAGAAACTTTATGCTAATTTTAATAAGGGTAGTTTTTGTATGGAAAAAGTTAACTTTGGCTTTATAATGGATAAAAATGGAGTAGAAGTAGATGAATAGAAAGTTAAAACAATTAGAGATTGGCCAACACCAAAAAATTCAAGTGAAGTTCAAAATTTTCAATGGATTAGCTAGCTTCTATAGGAGATTTATAAAAGATTTTACTACTATAGCTGCACCATTGAATGACTTAGTGAAAAAATGTTGTTTTTAAATGGGGAAAAATGCAAGAGAATACATTCAATGAGCTTAAGAGGAAATTATCCAATGCACCATTACTTGTCTTACCTCACTTTACTTTGATAAAACTTTTGAAATTAAGTGTGATGCAAGTGGTTTGGGCACAGGTGTTGTTTTGATACAAGATGGAAAACCCTTAATGTATTTGAGTGAAAAACTAAATGGGGGAGCACATTGCAGGTGTGGCAACACTACTTATGGTAAAGAATTGTTTGCTTTAGTTTGCACATTGCAGGTGTGGCAACATTACTTATGGCCTACAGAATTTGTGATCCACTCGATCATGAAAGCTTGAAGTATCTTAAGGGTCAAAGAAAACTGAACTGTAGGCATGTGAAGTGGGCGGAGTTTATTGAAACATTTCCATACGTCGTCAAATATAAGCAAGGTAAGGATAATATGGTAGCGAATGCATTATCTAGAAGGTACAATCTCTTTAATTCTTGCAAAAAAAATTTTGGACTTGAGCATATTAAGGAATTATATAGAGATGACACCGACTTTATAACTATTTATGTTGTCTTGCGAAAAAAAAGTTGTGGATAATTATTGTGTGTTTGATGAATTTCTATTTAAGAAAAGCAAGCTTTGTATTCCTAAATGGTCTTTAAGAGATTTGCTTGTAAAAGAAGACCATCGTGGCTTGATGGGACATTTTGGGATTAATAAAACTTATGATAGGTTCATGAACACTTCTTTTAGTCAAAGATAAGATGTTCATAAGTTTTGTAGCCCATGTTTTAAGTGCAAATAAGCTAAATATATCACAACGATTGTATACTCCCTTGAATACCTAACAACCTGGCTAATATATATATGAATTTTGTTTTTGTTTTGTGCACATTAAAGAGGGTAAATATAGCATTTGTTGTGGCAGACAGGTTTGGTAAATTGACTCATTTTATTGGATGCAACAAGACAGGAGGATCGATCATCCATGTTGCTTATTTATTATTCAGGAAAGTAGTAAGATTACATGGAATCCCAGAATTATTGTTTGTGATAAGAACATTAATTTTTCAAGTCACTTTTGAAAAGTATTGTGAGGTAACTTGGGTACCAAATTGTAGTTTTCAACTACATGTCAGCCTCACGCTGATGGGCAAACTGAGTTGGTTAATAGAACATTAGGAACATTGCTTACGGCTATCATTTCTAAGAATATTAAGCCTTCAGATGAATATTTGTCATTTGTAAGTTTTCATATAATAGAGCAATTCATAGTACCATTTATGGTTCTCCTTTTGAAGTTGTTTATGGATTTAATCCATTAAACCTTTTGATTAACTTCTTATTCCTTCTAATACTTTTGTAAGTGAAGCAGCCAAAGAGAGAATTGAGAAACAAAATTTCAAAATTGTTTCAAGAATTAACAAAGGATGGATTAAAATTATTATCAACTCGGTGACTTGGGTTTGGATACAATTTCGCAAGTGGCGATTCTCATCTCAAAAGGAAAACAAAGTAACATCTAAGAGGGTATGATGACCTTATCAAGTTTTTGAAAGAATTAATAACCATGCCTATGGAATTGAACTTCTAGGAGAATTTTAAGTACATTCTACTTTTAATGTTGCTTAACTTTAGTTTTTTTTATGTAGGTGATGATTTTCTTAATTTAGAGGACGAATCCTTCTTAAGAGGGGGAAGTTGATAAGGATCAAAATGTTCCAAATATTTTAAGTGGACTTATTTCACGATCCAAGGCCGAGAAGATTCAACACGCATTCATTCTTCACTTATAAAATTTGATAGGCTCGGTTCAACCATTATTTCATGTATTACAAGTTGATTCGATTGTGGAAGGACCATTTGGAGCTTTAAAGTGAATATGTCCACAATTCAAGTAGCGGATAAAGTTTCTATAAGTTGCACTCGATTGATAATTTGTTAGAAAATTTTATTTATTATTTTAATTTCATTATTTCTTACAAAAATTTATTTATTATTTTAATTTCATTATTTCTTATAGTGAAAAATGGTGGGAAATTACTTGTCAACTTGTCCATAACTTTTTTTTATTTTTTTTTGTGGGGATTTAAAGGGTAACAAGAGTAATCATAGCCTATAACTTCTTTAGTGAGTATTTAAAGATAATGAAATTTAGTTTTTAAATTGAAACTTGTACCATTAGTATCATTTCGATTGTTTCATAAGTTTTATGCAATTTATGTGGGACATTATATTTGAGTCATTTAATCAAGTTTGATTGTGGAGTGACTCTTGCTTCTAGATCTTTGATTTTAGGGAGTAATCTAATTCTAACTGATATGAAATATTAATTTTTTTAAATAAAAAATTGAGAATTAGGGTTGACTTATAGTAAAATACTTATTACTCGACAAAGAAAAGTAGAAATATATAAGCATTTGGAAGGAAATAAGGATGGAAAGGTTCAATAATAATACAAAAGAAGCAAGGTAATGAAATTGCATGTTGTGTCAAATACATAACTCTGAGATTCTTTTCTAAAGGACAATGACTAAAAAGGGTATGAGAAATTATTAGGTTGGCAGAGTGCCTGGGTCTTCAACCGTGAGAGATGCACCATTATCAGCATTTGTAAAATTTAGAATCATTGAAGCCGCCTTGAAAGCCCTACCACAATTTACAAAAGATGAAACTGAATAAAAACATACCTAAATATGTATAATTTTATTCATTTTTACTACCAAAACCATACCATTCCTGGGGAGATTGGTAATTAGAAGCGACCTTGCCCAGGCTACACAAAAGCATTTCAGTGTATATAAGGCCAGGATCCAATGCCACAACTGTCATTCCATTTGGTAACTCCTTTGCTACCGATTTGCTTAAGCCCTCAACCGCCCACTTTGAACTGCAATATGGTGAAACCTTGGAAACCAAAACACAAAAACATACTCAACTCACTGAATACTAAACTAAACACATGGGCAAAATAGTATATGCATACCAGCGGAGCTCCCATCCTTCCAAATAGAGAACTTATATTCACAATGATCCCTTGGTTTCTAGGAATCATAAGAGGAATAAAGTGACGCAATACATTAGCTGTCCCCTTCACATTTGTGTCAATGATATCATCAAACTCTTCTCTACTAATGTCTCCAATCTTGGCATTCTCCTTATTGATCGTAGCTGCATTGTTTACTATTGTACAAAAAAGAAGCCTCAATTCTCATGGGTTGCACTTAAATGGAAATATAGAAGAGAGAAGAAAAACAGTTGTAATATGCATATACCAATTATGTCTGGAGCGCCAAATTTGTGAATTACAGTACGGACCATGGTTTCAACGCTCTCATCTGACCTCTAAAACCCAGAATCTCAGGTGTTTTAATGAAGAAATGAAAGCATATGTATGGATAAACAAAGAGATGGGGTAATGACATACCACATCAACATTGAGGAGTAAATGATTGAGTGAGGAAGAATTGGAGAGTTGTTGGTGAAGGGAATCTAACTTGTCTTGGGTGCGGGAACAACCGATTATAGTGTGGCCTCGTTTTGCCAACTCCAACGCCAATGCTCGTCCCAATCCTTGGCTCACTCCGGTTATTACAATTTTCTTCCCCCCATTTGCTTCCTCTCCACTTCCCTTTTGTTGCATCAAACAGGTTGCCATTCTTCAAACCAAATCAATACTGAGCTCCAGGTTTGGAAACCAACACACCCATTTTATGTCTTTTTAGGAACAGCTGTGAGGCATTTAAAACTTGGGGATCTTGGAAAATATTATCAAATACATGACTTTGTAAGGGAGACAGAGAGCATGTGGGTGACATAAGACTTTCACGAGATAACTACACAATCTTGGATCCACCAACCAATTCATTTTTCAAACCAATCAAATAGAAACAAAATCTATATTTTTTTAAAAGGCATTATACAAAATTAGGAAAACTTAATGAAAGTTTTAAAGTTAGTGTTGAAATCCTGACATATTAAAAAAAAGAAAACACTCATACAAGATTTGAAATTGAAACAAAGTTGTTTTTTTTTTTTTTTTTTTTTTTAACCA
>NW_019268517.1:5804382-5876187 GCF_002738365.1 Cucurbita moschata
TTTTTTTTTTTTTTTTTTTTTTAAACCAAGCTAGTCCTGTTTCATAAAATAAAAAGAGAACAACTAAAGCTTTCTAAATAAAACTAGAAACCAAATGCAACACGTTAAATAACCATTATATACCAAATTTTAATTACAACAATGAGTCCATCCTAGTATCAAATACCATTAGGTAAGGTAATCACGTTTTCAACTTATGAAAAAGAGGAATTCTCTTAAGCGACTTATTACATTAGACTTACAATAGATCGTCTTTAAATTTATTTGAATACAAGTTCAATTGATAACCTAAATTGCATCCAAAGGAGTGAATCGATTCAATTGATACGACTAGAACAAGTTGAAATGAACTGATCAATGGTTCGTTGAATAACACCTTCTTCATCCTTAGAATTTTCATGTATTTCTTGCCTCTTCTCCTTCATTTTTTGTTCTTCAGCTCCAATGAAGTGTTTGTAGCTCGATCGTTCAAATTTCTTCAACAAAATCAATTGGAACAATTTTCACCCAAAATAAACAACGAATTAGGGGGAGAATTTTACCGGAGAAAAATGGAGCAATAAAACTCTAAAACCATACCCAACAACAGCGAGATACCAATCGAGCTGCTCCATAGTTCTTCAAATTTAATTCCATGAAAATCTTGCCCAATCTTTAGCAAACCAAACCCTTGTGGTAATCGCACCAATTTCCTAGAGATTTCTCACGGCCAAACTTCCTCTGACAATGGGTGATAAGCAACTTAACTATCCAAGATTTTGATGAATGAAAAACTCTGATCTTCAACTCAACTATCTAAGATTTTGATGAATGAAATTTAGCTAAAATTCGGATTTTCACCTTTATAAATTTAAGCATCATTTTTGTCCTTTCTAAATTTGATGCAATTCTTGTGTAGATTGACTAAAGTGTGATGCAATTCTTGAGTAGATTGCATCTCAATCAATCAAGATCAAATTTGATTGTGGAATGAACTAACAACTCTATACCAAATTGATAAGGTAACCCTTATACTCAGTCCAACTATCCAAGCTTTAGTTGAAACAAGACAGTTGAATCAAAGAAAATTAACAGCTTCTTATACAATATTCAAATCAACAAAAAAAAAAAAAAAATAAGGCTAGAATAAAATTATCTCTTAGGATCAAAGATCTAGAAGCAATATTTGGAACCTTATTCTATTGAGTTTCTCGAACTTGATCAAGATTTGATTTGAGATGTAATCTAATACAAGAATGGCTTGAAACTTAGAAATGACAGAGATGATGCTCAAATTCTAAGGGTGAAAGTCTCCATTTGAGATTTCAATTTCATTTATCAAAATCTGCCTTTTACATAGTCGATGATAACATGTTGCATTTAATTTCATTCATCAAAATCTCAATTTGAGATCTCAATTAATTCTTTCAAGGACTTGATAAGGGTCATCACCTCTTGTATGTAACTTTGTCTTCCTTTGAAATAAAAATCGTTCATTGCGAAAATGTATCCAAACTCAGTCACCGATTGAAAAATGATTTCCTTCAGTCTTTTGTTAATTCTTGGAGCAACTTTAAAATTTTGTTTCTCAATTTTCTCCTTAACCTCTTTGTGCAATATTTTGATTAAATTTGTCTTACTTGTGGCTGCTTCACTCACAGAAATATTAGAAGGATAAGAAGCAAATCAAGAGGTGTAAGGGAATTAAATCCATTCAAAATGAGAACAATGAGTGGTACTCTGAATGAATTAGTCTGTTATATGCAAACTCTACAAATGACAAACATTCGTCCCACATTTAACATTCTTAGAAATAATAGCCCTAAGCAATGCTACTCATATTCTATTAACCACCTCAGTTTGTCCCTCCATTTGACGATCATGTATTTGAATACAACAATTTAGTACCCAATTTATCCACAAATACTTTCCAAAAATGACTTAAAAATTTAACATCACTATCACTAACAATTATTCTAGAGATTCCCGTAATCTTGCTACTTTTCTAAAGAATAAGTAAGCAACATGTTTGCTTCATCCGTTGCATGCAATAAAATGAGTCATTTTACTTCGTTAGATACATTCAAAGAAGTATACAATCCATTTGGTTGTGATCTAGATTTAGATTCTCTGCGTTTAAAACATTGGCTACAAAACTTATGAAACTTCGTCCTGCTTCATCTTCGGCCAAAAGAAGTGTTCATGCACATATTATAAGTTTTATTAATCCAAAAATGTTCCATCAAGTCACCACCCTGTGCTTCTTTTACGAGCAAATCTTTTATTTTGCATTTAGGAATATAAAACTTACTTTTCTTAAATAAAAATTCATGAAACACATAATAATCATCACAATTGTTTTTTTTTTTTTTTTCAAGATAATATACATAAATAGTTTCAAAGTCTATCTCTATATAATTCTTTAATAGGCTCAAATTCAAGCATTTTTCATGAAGAGAAGCAAAGAAACTGTACCTTCTAGATAATGGATCAGCTACCATATTATCCCTACAAGCAAATCTCTTATTTTGCATTTAGGAATACTAAACTTACTTTTCTTAAATAAAAATTCATGAAACACATAATAATCATCAGAGCTTTTTTTTGCAATACAATATGCATAAATAGTTCCAAAGTCTTGGTCATCTCTATATAATTCTTTAATAGGCTCAAATTCAAGCATTTTTGCACGAAGAGAAGTAAAAAGATTGTATCTTCTAGATAATGCATCAGCTACCATATTATTCCTACCGTGGTTATATTTGATGACATACATAAATTTTCAAGAAACTCCACCCACTTTGAATGCAGTTTTTCTTTGACCCTTAAGAAACTTCAAGCTTTCATGATCAGAGTAGATCACAAATTCTCTAGGCCATAAGTAGTGTTGTCACACCTGCAATGTGCGAACTAAAGTAAACAATTCTTTATCATACCTACGATAGTTCCCTCCAACAAATGTACCTTTTCATAGTGAAAAAA
This sequence comes from Cucurbita moschata, assembly GCF_002738365.1. Taxonomy (NCBI): domain Eukaryota; kingdom Viridiplantae; phylum Streptophyta; class Magnoliopsida; order Cucurbitales; family Cucurbitaceae; genus Cucurbita; species Cucurbita moschata. The sequence goes on from NW_019268517.1 coordinate 5,807,344, forward strand.
AAAGAAGGAAAATGACCCAATAAAAAATGAATATTTTTTCCTCTCTCTTCCCTCTCATTTTTTTTAGTTTCCCTCTCTTTTCTCTCATTTCTTCCATTCTTTCTCTCAGCCCTAGATCCATCTCTTCTCTCTCATTTCTTCATTTCTTTCTGTGAGCACCAGATCCATCTCTTCTAGCTCATTTCTTCGGTTCTTTCTCTTAGCCCTAGATCGGTTGGTGACAACAAAAAATTGAAGTGAGATTGAGAGAATGAGTGATTTGAGTGATTGAAAGGTAGGTCATTTTATAGGACGAAATTTCATTGATTCTCGAAGTTGGTTGGGATTTTTTTTGGATGAAATTGAATTCACCTCCTCCTTATTAGTAACTAATTTTAAATTACTATTATTAGCTTCAACACCCTCCCTTAAACTGAATTATGCGGAAATCAGTTTAGGACTTCACTTCATCTTCTTGATATACATCTTGGATTCTGCACATCCCCATCTTTCTTCTAAGCTTCTAGAACAATGGTTGTTTCAAGGGCTTTGTGAATAGGTCTGCGATTTGTTCTTCACTTCGGCAAAAGTTGAGTTCAATAATGCCTTCTTTACACAAATTATGCAAGAAATGAAATCGATGATGTGCTTACTCCTTTCATGCAACATAGGATTTTTAGACAACTTAATAGTTGACATATTATCACAATATATAACAGTCGTACCTAGTTACTTTTGATTAAGAATTTCAAGCATTTTTCTTAACCAAATTGCTTGGCACGAGCATGCTGCTGCTGCCACAAATTCTGCTTTTATAGTTGAGAGTGTTACAATAGTTTGCTTCTTTGAAAACCAACAAATAGCTCCTGAACTCATCATGAAAATACTTCCTGAAGTATTTTTACGATCATCTATATCACCTGCATAGTCGCTATCTGTATAGCCAACCATCTTCGGATCATCTCCTTTCTTGTAGAATACTCCCAAATCAAAGGTTCCTCTCACATAACGAAGTATCCTTCTTGCTGCATTGAGATGTTTTTCCGTTGGATGCTCCATGTAACAACTTATCATACTAACTGCATACATGATGTCTGGTCTTGTTGAAGTTAGGTACATCAAACTTCCCACAATTTGTTTGAAGTACCTATTATCAACCTCTCGCCCGTCAATATCCTTGTGCAACTTCAAACCCAATTCTGATGGAGTTCCAAATGTGCGCTCATCCAATTTAAATCTTTCAAGTAATTCTTGAGCATATTTCTTCTGACAGATAAAGTTACCTGCGGGAGTTTAAGTAACTTCTACTCCAAGAAAATATCTCACCAAGCCAAGATCTGTCATTTCAAAATCCTTCATCATGCTCTTCTTAAAAAATTCAAACATTTCTTCATTATTGCCAATAAATATCAAATCATCAATGTATAAGCAAATAATGATAATGTTACCTCCCTTTTCAGTTTTCACATACAACGTATGTTCATACGGGCATTTAGTGAATTCACTTTTCAAAATGAGAATCAATGCGACTGTACCATGCCCTCAGAGCTTGCTTCAAACCGTACAAAGCTTTCTTCAACTTGTATACTTTTTCCTCTTTGCCTTTTTGAACAAAACCTTTTGGTTGCTCCACATATACCTCTTCTTGAAGCTCTCCATGTAAGAAGGCCGATTTCACATCAAGTTGATAAATAGGCCAAGATTTCTGTGCCGCGATAGAAATTATGAGCCTAATAGTATCTTGACGTGCCACTAGTGCAAATACCTCCTTATAATCAATTCCATACTTCTGCTTGTATTCTTTTGCAACGAGTCGCACCTTATACTTATCCACCTCACCGTTTTCATTCAACTTGGTTTTGAAAATCCATTTTAGTCCGATTGTTTTCTGTCCTCTAGGAAGATCAGTGAGCTCCCAAGTCTTGTTCTTCTCTATGGATTTGATTTCACTGTCCATAGCTTCCTTCCATTTCTTCTCCTTTACTGCTTCTTCATAGACAATTGGATCACTATCCATAAAGAATGCAAAATAACCACTATCACTTGATTCATAGTCCCTCTCATAATCAATCATCCAATTTGGTCTCTTTCTTGTTCTTGGATTTCTTTGATTATGATCATGATCTTCTTCTACTGGTTTTTCTTGTTGAGCTTGTGATGAGCTCTCTCCATGCTCATAGTGAGGCTGAATAGGGGCTTCAGTTTGTTCTTCTTCAAGATCTACAGGAATCTGCTGATTCACAGTGATCTTTTCTTCCCATGTCCAAGCCTTCTTTTCGTCAAAGACTACATCACGACTTATCACCACCTTCTTTGTCAAAGGATCATAGAGCTTGTACGCCTTAGAGGTCTCGCTTACTCCAAGGAACACACACTTCAAACTCTTGTCCTCAAGTTTCTTCCTTTTCTCATCAGGAACATGTGCATATGGTATGCACCTAAATATTCTAAAGTGGTCTACTATAGGTTTTCTTCCGCTCCATGCTTCTTGTGGAGTCATATCTCTGACAGAAAAAGTAGGGCTCCAATTGAGAATGTGAACGGACCACACGACAGCTTCTGGCCAGAATTCCTTCGGGACTTCTCCTTTATTTAGTAAATTTCGAACCATGTTGAGAATGATCCTGTTTTTCCTTTCGGCCACACCATTTTGTTGTGGTGTATATGCTGTTGTTAACTGCCTCCTTATGCCTTTCTCTTCACAAAATTTAATAAACTCGTTCAAAGTAGAACTCTCCACCTCTTTTAGTTCTTAAAGCCTGGACTCTTCTTCCAGTTTCCGTCTTCATAGTAGCACAAATTTTTTTGAAGCAATCAAAGGCTTCTGATTTGGCGTGCAAGAAATAAGTCCATGTTTTTCGACTAAAATCATCGATGAGGGTCATGAAATATTTCTTGTTACCATTTGATGCTGGAGAGATGGGACCACATATGTTTGAATGAATGAACTCCAAAATTGCTTGAGCTCTTCTTGATTTTTCGGATGGAAAAGAATTTCTTTCATGTTTTGCTACTACACAGCTCTCGTAAATTTCTGTTGGTGGAGTAATATCTGGCAACCCAGTTACCATCTTCTTTCAGGACAACGTCTTTAATCCTTTGAAGTGTAGATGATCATACCTAAAATGCCAAAGCCAGGTGGTATCTTCTTTCTTCACCATCAAACTTTTGGCAACGATATTTAACGTCAACGGATATAGGCGGTTGGTGGTCATCTTCATCTTAGCAATCGATCCTCATTTGGAGTCATAAATCTCACATTCATCATTTTGGAATGTGATCATATACCCCTTTTCTTGTAACTAACCGATACTAAGTAAGTTGACATTCAGATCAGGAATGTAGACTACATTAGAAATAGACTCTACAAAGCCATTTCTAGTCTTGATATCTACGGTTCCTTTCCCCATCACTTGAAGAGTTAAATTGTTGCCAAGAGAAACCGTAGTATGAAAATTTTCATCAAGAGTTGAGAAGAATTCCTTACAACCTGTCATATGGTTGCTGCATCCAGAGTCTACGACCCATACACCTTGATCTGCAACCTTCATAACATGGAATGACATTAATAATGTTTCTTCTTCTCTTCTCTCCACAAAATTGGATTGATCTCTTTTCTCCTTTTGGAACCTGGTATAGCATTCATTTTTGTAATGTCCAAGGCGTTCACATCTGTAGCATTCCACCTTAAACTTGTCAAAGTGTCTCTTGCCTTTGTTATTATAATTGTTTCTGACTAGATGTGCTGACCTGCCAACATCTCCACTTCTTTCTCAACTGCCTCTCCCACGACCTCTGCCTCTTCTTTGTCCTCTACCTCTAGGGCTTGAAGTTTCACCTGGTGTGGATATCTTTAAGGCTGTCATCTCCTCTATTGCACTTGTACGATTGAGTTTCTGTTCATGTACTAACAGGGAGCTTTGGAGTTCATCTATTTGCATCTCTTCGACATTGTTTGCTTCTTCGATAGAACATACAATGTAATCGAACTTAGGAGTTAGTGATTGCAAAATCTTTTCTACGACTGCAACATCTGTGATTGAATCACCATGCATTCTCATTTTACTTACAAGACTTATAACCTTCCCAATATAATCATTCACCATTTCTCCCTTCTACATTTGGAGAATTTCAAAGTCTCTTCTAACTGCTTGAAGTTGAGCACGCTTTACTCTCGTTGAGCCTTGATACTTCTTCCTCATAGAATCCCAAATTTCCTTGGATGTCTTCTTCTGAAGCATTGTTCCAAGATAGTCCTATCAATGCATCGAAATAAATAGTTCTTGACCTTCAGGTCCTTCAACTTCGATGCTGCCAACAGTTTCTGTTGACCAGCTGAGAGTACCTCGCCTTCATTTGGCTCTTCATAACCCGTCTCCACCATATCAAAGAACTCCTTTGATCTCAGAAAATTTTCCATCAGCATCGCCCAATGATCATAGTGACCATTGAACCTCGGGATGGCGGGCTGAACGTAGCACTCAACTTGTTTTTCTGCTGCCGTTTTGCTACTGCAAGATTGCTCTGATACCGTGACAACAAAAAATTGAAGTGAGATTGAGAGGAGGAGTGATTTGAGTGATTGAAAGGGGGGTCATTTTATAGGACGAGATTTCATTGATTCCCGGAGTTGGTTGGGATTTTTGTGGATGAAATTGAATTCACCTCCTCCTTATACGTAGTAACTAATTTCAAATTACTATTATTAGCTTCAACAAGATCCACCTCTTCTCGGCTTTTTCCTTTCTTTTCATTGACAGTTTCAAACTCACCCATACCCTCATTAGGCTGCTGGAAGTGATCGACAACGACCACAACAACGGCAGTAGAGGCAGCGTCGAGGATCATGATCGAAATGCGGAGGATTGGGATTGGGCGGCCCTGCAATCGCAATCGTACAGCCAGAATGAACTGGACGAGATGCAAAGGAGCTGGCTTCTCGATCCGGCAGAGGGGAAGAAGAATAGATATGTTCACCTAGGTTGCATAATTGTGTCGAAGAAGGCTTTAAAATAGGATTATCGATGGAAACAAGATGTGCCATCCTTTTTTTTTTTTTTTGGACCGATGCATGGTACGGTTCCCCTTATAAAAGATTTTATATTTTAATCAACTTTTTTTTCTTCTGTTGTTTAGTTTAGGAGCCTAGTGCTTGAAATGGCTTGAGTGGTTGTTGATAGACATAACAGGGACTTTTGATTTTGATGCATCACTCTTGAATTTGATTCTTTAGTTATGTAAAATAGAGTTAAGAGTCATTTAAATACAGGAGAACCATTATTGTAGAATAACTAGAATAACTTTCACTTCAGTGTTGAGAGGGCGTGTGTGGTTGCAATAAGGAATGAAAGGGTGAAGGGAAAATCATGACCATTAGCTCATTATATTATTCGCTATTTGGATGACAAGCATAGATATATAGACACGAGACAAATTAATATAACAAGGACATAACACTATGTTTTTAATGTTTAGAACGCATTCTAAATTACCATAATTGAGCGATTAAGCAATCGAGAGTTGCTTCGAGCAATGGAGAGAGGTGGAAATGAGAAATTGATAAGATAGGAATGATTGAAGGGGATAATCCTAATAATATTGGAGACTTAACTTGAGGGGATTTGATATAATTTAGTTGAAAAGGAAGGAGCGTTTTGTGGGCTATTAAATAAGATTGTTGGGACTTGAGCAAAGAAGAATAATAAAAGAGACTTGTAGGTTTTGTTTGTTTTAATTTTATTGCAATCTTACTTTTGGGTAATTTGAAGTAAGATTTGAATTTTAAATACGCTAACAAGTATACAAGTTGGGAGTGAAGAAATTTGGATTTTTTTAATAGTGTGATAATGTCTCTTTAGGCTGCATGTCAAGTTGGAGATGGAAAAAATGTGCCCAATTTTTCAATAACAAAGTTGCAAGTTGCACAACAAGCTGCTTTCCATTCCCTTCACAAACATTCAAAATGCTTTTGCAGATACCCATATTTTGCTTCAGCAAAGAATTCTAAACCTTTCTCAATATGGCAACAAATTTTTCTCGGCTTATTTATCTTTTTTTTCTTCAATATTTATTATTTTGGTTTTAGCTGATTATGTGAGAATGAGTACATGTGAAAAATGTTAATGTATGCCTTCTTTCTCTTTCCATTTCTTTCTACTCTTTGGACATTTTATCTTTTTAGTTATTTATTATCGCTCACATAGGTAGAGTGATTCTACTTCAAATTCATCATTGTTTAGATTCACTTTAAAAAATATTTATCTAATGACAAACTTTTAATTAAAAGATTCTTATCAATTACAAAGAAGACTTTTAATCCTTTGTATCCCTCTTGATTTAAGCTTGCTTTGCAATGTACCGTTAGTTAAAAGTAGACAGCACTAACGCTGTCATCATATATTTGTTTTAGTTTTAATGTTAATGATTTGTTTATGGTCCATATAGGGTACGTTGTTGTGCTAATAGGTTGTTGTGGAATGGGAGTGAGGTCAAGGAAGAAATGAAATTGTTTCTCTATCTTCTCCTTCTTACTTTCTTTGATATTGAGTAATTGTAAACAAGTTCTTCTTAAAGAGGTGGAAAATGATATCACACTATCGCATGCCTTTGTCGTCACAAAAAAATAAGACCTTTGTAACTTTTAAATATAACATTTTGAACTAAAAGCTAAGGAAAATTGAACATCGTTGCGCTATATTATTATTATTATTTACAATTTTTTTAACTCTCACCCATCAATTTTCATTTCTCTCCCCTTCCCATCCTTTGATTTTTGTCCATTTCATTTCACAACTCCTTTCCCACGTCAAAATTCTTCTTTCATTTTTTCAATTTTCATTTTTTCAATCTACTGATATATTACTAATTATCCTCTTTCAGAAGGACAGAGAGATGAAAATGAGTAGAGCAACAGTAACTTGAAGGAAGAGGTTTTCGAGATTTGATATCACGAGCCTCCAAAGATTTAGGTAAGTTCAATCGGAATTGATTGTTGTATTTTAGATTTTTTATGTTCAACTATAGATTTACCGTCACTTCCTCTAGTATTAATCTCTATTTATGATTGTTTCGAATTTTAAAGTGGTTTTGGCAGGAGAAGATGTAGAGATAGAGAGATACTTTGATTCTAAGTTTGATCTTTGTTTGAATGATGTAAATTTTGTTATTAAGTTGGAACCTGACTTGAGTGAGATTTGACAATCTCTTTCTAATTTAGAAGAATTTTGATTTTTGAATTTAAATTTATACATCCATCAAGTTTTTTTTGGAAGGTTAAATTGAGTTAAAATTTTCCTTTTTTCTAGGTAGGTTTTTGAATGGTTAGAAGTAATAGTGAAATCTTGTTTCTATTTTATTTTATTTATTTATTTATTTATTCCATTATCTTATAAAATGTTGTTTTAATATATCAGTTGAAAAGTTTGTAAGAGTGTATGCTAGAGCAAAGATGATAGAAGACTTACAATGCAAAGCCTTGATAGGATAGCAACTCTCATAATCCATTAAATAACAACGTAAATAGTGGAGAATACTTTATCTTGTATCATTTGAATAACCTTTATTTTAGGAAATTATTGAATACATTAATTTGTAATGTAAATAGATTATAAAATTTTAATTATGAATTGAAGTCATGACATTTAGTGTTATGTATTTCATGTGTGTTTAGTTAATGATGAGTATTTGGATTAAATTTTATTACAATATAATTAATTCAATGATATTTAAATATTAAATAAATTTATACAACAAAAAATAATAAATTTTATGAATACGTTATTAGAATAATTATAATTATTATAAATGATTAAATAACTTTATTATAGCATAATATTAAAGCTATAAATGTTATATTATAGCGTTAAAAAAAATGCAATTATAAGTTAAAGATAACACAATATTTTAATTATATTAAACATATAATAACATTAATAAAAACGCTATAAAATGATTATATAACAATGTATAAAAGCTATAACTTCATACTTTATTATAGCATTTATTATATATAAAAAAAACGCTATAAAATGTCCCAGACTTTTAACAACTGATGGTGTTAATATAACACATGCGGAAGCAATATGAATCTTAGGCACTTTTAGAACATCAATTATAGTAAATAACTAGCATGTTCATATGTATTAAAACTTAATGAGTTTGAATACTAACCTTTTGTAGTTCAAATTCGTTTTTCCTCACGAACCGGTTTCGAACCAGTGTCTTCTCCACTATCCTCCGGCCTTAGAACAAGATTGTGGAATCGGGTGAGTGACTAAATTTGGGAGGAATTTTGTATATATGAAGAGAGTGTTTGTGAGAGGTTTTTCTCAAGATTTTTCCCAAAAGAAAGACCTTCCATGTACCATGATCCCTCTATTTAAAGAGTCATGTTTGCATGTAAATGCAAATTTGAGATCACCAAATTTTGACACTCAAAATTCTACTCAAATTTGTGGGGTTTATTTGTCGGTTAAACCAAAATTTGACATCTCAAAATTCCACTAACATGTATTTTTCCATTAAATGAAGTCAACATTTTGGCTTTCTTCATTTTAATTCAACAATTAATTTGAATAATTAATTTTAATTTAAAGTAATATTAAATGATTAATTAAACTATTTAATTAATATTTAATATTAATTCAAAAGTCAATCCCAATCAATTCCGAATTAAAATATTTAAATCTTATTTAAATATCTCAAATTCTATCTTTTTGTTTAATTCGTAAATAGAACAAAAATGCGGTTAAATATGTCGTATATATGTAGCGCATATTCCCTGATTTGAATTCGAACACTTCGAACTCACTCATCACATTGTTCTATTGTTTAGTCCAATATGAGCTAGAAGAGAGACCTAATGGGCCTATAGATCATGGGCTCCAACGATCCAAGATTAACCAGTTAAACTCATTAACCTTATTAATCAACGACACTCGTTAACTACTAGGACACTCCACTATAGCCTAGTAGTTGCACTCCCCTCACTATAGATATATTTCTGTCTATTTGATATAACCATGATTAGTAAGTCGATCCTTCACAGGTTGTTCGTAACTAGAGCTGGGTCGATTAGCCGTTTTACCCCTGAAGTTACTTCTTATTCCTTATGTCCCACTGATTCTCTTATGAACAATTGGTTTGTGGTCCAACCAGTAAATCGAATCCCTCTCAGGCCAATGAGTGGGTGGGGCCCCTTGTTCGAGACCTGGAGTCAGTACTTAAGGGAACTACCTTTCTTCTATCCCTCAAAGTGGGTAGGAGCGAATTCCATCTTGCACCCCACGTCCCCAGCTATTCACCCAGTCTTATCCCTGAAATGGGAGGCCTATTGAGTCGGCGAACTCGAGCCACTCTCACCCATGCAAATCTAAGGATAATTCTGAATGAACAGGAGTTCATGGTTAGCTCAGGATTAAGATCAAGTTACCTAGGTCATCGAATGAAAAGAAAATCAGTCTCAACAGTAAACGACATTATTAAGTGAGAGTGATTTTCTTCATGGTTCGATCTTATGCAATACTCATTGTATAGGACGCCCCCACTCACATGTCTCCACATGTACAATTTAGTGATCATATTGTTCATATCATATACAAAAGTGGGCCGCATCCATAGTGTCCTTAGAATAAGGTACTCAACCTTATCATTATACTATAGATTATTTTGACTATATACTTGAACTTGATCCACTCTTATGTCTCTACATATAGTTCAAGTAATCATACTATAGCCAGAGTGTTCTTAGTTTATTGGATTTAGATGGATCGTAAAGTTCACTTTATTCAATAACAATCTTTACTGAATAAACAACAATAATAACTTTATTGAAAATAGAATATGTTTTTGTTTACAAACTATGAATTTTAGAACATAAAACCCAACAATAACATGGGCTATCACAACGTACGAAAACGCTATAAAATGTCTATGATAGTGTTTTTCGTAAGCTATTGTATTCATTGTTTCTTGGAGTGGTTCAATGCTGCCCCATTTAGTTTTTCACTAAAATTCATTAATGGTTTTCTGTAACAACTCGAAATTTTCTACTTAACTTAAGGTCGTTACTATATACATATCATAAACATTGAATGCGGAAATACTTCCTTTAAAGTTTCATAAAACATAACCTTCAGCTTAAAACACAGCCAGGGACTTACGTGTTTCAAAACACCTTACAAAAATGACATAACAAAAGGCTAAATAAAATAAATAATCGTTTAAATTAAAAACATCATATTCTAGCCTAAGTTTAGTCAAATAAATATGAATACCCTATGCATGTGACATGGTCTCGAGTTGTGATGTCGTCATCAGCCATACAGAAATATCTTGCCTTAACGTGAAATAGAGGTAGCACGTACAGTAAGTGACCCCATTATTGGGGGCTAAATGTAAGAACATGTGAATGCAATGATGGGACCTATCCTTTTAGTCTATTTTCCTATGGTACTATCCTAACGGGTAACTTGGATGTGTACCATATACTTTACACACAGTCCATATGTGCGAGTATGAACTCACCAGACAGTTCGCACACCGCTGGGCCACTTTTCTTGTGGGGCAAGCATACTCTGGGAGCTCCTTAAGCCGGACAACCGTTAGAACTAGTAACCGTCACGACAACATTAGGTTAAACATAATGATCGTTCCCTGCCTGACTATCGCAGCATTATGATAAACATAATGATCGTTTTTCTGCTTGGTCATCTCAACATTATGATAACCATAATAATCGTTTTCCTGCCTTGTAACATATGTGTCCGTACCATTGTGATGAAATAGGGGTACACATAATGCATGAGATCCCAATATTTTTCCATTTTCATTATCATGTAATACAACCCTGCTAGCATTTCGTACATCTCATATTGTTTTTCAAAACATTTCACATATCGTTTATCATATCATTTATCATATCTTTCATGCATACGCTGGGGTTGTATTTCATGCTAGTTCGTCATTTTGCATGTCAATCATATCATATCATTTCATTCAAATTACATAAATGTATCATATCATAACATTTCATGCTTCCAGACATAACAATTTTCATCATATACATATTATACCATAACATATCACATCACAATATATCATATCATAAACATGTCAATTTATCACATATCTCGTACCATAACATATTTCATATCATCTTCATGTCATATCACAATCTATATACATCCATCATTCACATATCGTATTATAATCATATCATATCGTAAATACTTCGTGGTCATACCATTCCCTAACTTATCATTTCCTTAACATTCTTATACTATCACGGTTATATCATTACATGAATGTACCTTAGTCATATTGTTATAAGAACGTATCCTAACACTATCGTTCTATCAATCTATCATAATCATATCTCTTTCTATCCATAACCTAACCATATTCTTTTATCAATCTCTCATATTCATAGCATTTCGATACGTAACCTAACCTTAACGTTTCATGAACATATCTTACTTCTATTGTTACATTACGTGTAGTGCATCCTTCTAGTATCATATCTAAACATATCATTGAACACATCGTACTGTAAGTTAATACAATTCACATATTATAACATATACATAACATAACATAAGTATATCAATTTACAAATAATTCACACATATCAATATATTTGATACGTGCAGAACCACGGGCACGTGTCAACATCAAATATAGTCATGTTGATAGCAAGGCCACTTATTTGGATGACCTCCGCCGAAGTTCTATTTAACTCCAAATTAGCTTGTTTTGGTCCCTTGAATTCGTTCCCACTTATGCGAAGGCGCTTCACCCTATTAAAGATGTTCACCAATTTCTTCAATAATTCTAATTCCTAAATTTTGTTAAGTATTTAACAAATTCTTAATCTTTCTATGTAGATTTAATGTTTCTTGGGATATAAATATGTCTAACTAGGCATACAATTTATGAGATTTTTTTTTTTTTTTTAACATTTTGTGTTTTTATTGTATTCTCTTTTTGTGTTTTAATTACGTTGACAAACTTGTTAATCAATTCTTACCCTCAAATCTTTCCTCTTATTTTGCATGGATCAATTCTCTCTATATTTTTTTTTTCTTTCTTATGATTTTGTTAAATGTATTCTGACCAATTTTAATTTATTCTTTTTTTCAAATCTTTCCTTTTTCTAATCCTAGTATTTAGATATTCTTGGCCAATTTTTTAATGGATTTATTTGGCCAGCAGTTCCTTTTATTGATATGACATTATTGATTAATGTGATTTACTATAATTAATATAAAATTGACATCTAATTTTCTAACTCAAACATAAACAATTACAACAATTTAAGAAAGATCTGACTTATAATTAGCTGTGATTTTCTAAAAATGAAATTAAGATAAAAGAGGAGAAGATTTAATATATACCTGCCAAACTGACTAGATATATCTTCTCATAAATATTTGTCTACAAGTGAATCTCAAATCATTTTCATTTTTTATTTCTCTAAAGTAAATTGGTTTGTTTTTGCTGAAACAGTAATTTTAATGATAGGTGGGTTGAGGAGAGATAATTAGGGGAAGAGACAAGAGGTTAGCCCACAAAAGTGGGAAAGAGTTTATTTATTTATTATTATTTTTTTTTTTTTACATAATCTTTTTTTTAATAATTATTTATTTATTTATTTGGGCTATTAAATTTTCCATCTCCCGAAAACAACACTCCAAACCACTTCTATCCCACTCATTTTCATAAAACTCAAAAGTTTTATCAAAGTTACGTAGGACAACGGTGCATTGGTTAATTTCTTCTTAAATTCATTGAATGCATTCTCTTACATGTCCTCATATAAAAATAATATTGTTTTTCACTAAGTCATTTAATGGTTGAGCTATGGTGTTAAAATCTTTTATAAATCTTCTATAGAAGCTAGCCTATGAAAACTCCAAACTTAGCTTACATTTTTCTTTTGTGTTGGTCAATCCCTAATTGCTTAAACTTTCTCTTCATCTACTTTTACTCCATTTTTATATTCCATTTTTATCTACTATGGAGTTAACTTTTTTCATGCAAAACTACCCTTATTAAAATTAGCATAAACTTTCTCCTTTCTAAGTGTAATCAAAATTGACTTAACATGCTCCCACCTGCTCATGCGAAGTTTTCGAATAAATTAAAATATCATTAAAGTACACAACAATATGTTTTCCCAAATATTCTCTCAAAACGTGATTTATTAAGCGCATAGATGTACTAGGAGCATTAGTTAACCCAAAATGCATAACAAGTCATTCATACCATCCAAACTTAGTTTTGAAAACTTTTTTCCATTCATCTCGTGCATGCATTCTAATTTGATGATATCCAGATTTCAAATCAATCTTTGAAAATAGACATGAACTATGCAATTCATCAAGCATATCATCTCGCCTAGGAATAGGATGTCGATCCTTTACAGGGATTTTATTGATGGCTCTAAAATCCACGCACATACGCCACGTTCCATCTTTCTATGGCACCAATATGACTAGTACAGAACATGGACTCAAACTTTTTTGTATATAGCTCTTCTCCATGAGCTCCCCTACTTGTCTATAAATTTCTTTAGTCTCGGTTGGGTTGGCTCTATAAGCTAGCCTATTAGGAATGACTGCCTCTGGAATGAAGTTTATTTTATGTTCAATACCTCTAATGGGAGGTAGTTCTTTAGGTACTTCATCTTGGAACACGTCCTCAAATTCTTGTTATCGTTAGAGACCACATATCCTTCCTTGTACTAAGTGCAAATTTTTTTTCTTTTTTTTTTTTTTGTGTGAAAACATTGCCCTTCTAACCTCTCCAACTCTTCCCAAACAACTCACTTTTTTTTTTTCAATTTCATTTTACTTTTCACTATTTTTTTTTTCTCTTAGTTTTTCTTCCTTGAACTCTTTTTTTTTTTTTTTTTTCTCCAACTTCAATTGATTAGAAAATATATGTGCCGAACTAAAAAATACAAGAGTGGTTTTTCAACCATCTTTTATAAAATAATACCTATTCAAATAATCATCATATGATCTTCCTATCAAATTGTCAAGATCTGTCAAACAATATGTCTCCAGTAAGCATTGGTAGCACATCACAAAAGACTTCATTGTTCCATTGTCATTGAGTCATTGAAGCTTGTAAGACTTAAGATGGTTTTGGGTTGAAATTTGTTACTTGTTGATCAACATGGTACTTACTACATTGGTGCAATTTTTACTATCAATAACAAGACTACAAGAAGTCCCCTTGACTAAACACCTTGTGAAATATGTTGTCTCTTTGATCATTAACATCATTCTCCGTAACTTGAGTTTTAAGAAGTCTTCTTGTAACAAGTGTCAAATGACTCTCATCTTCCATTTCTCCTCATTCTCCTAGATTTCTTCTTCAACTAGCTCATCCTGGTCACTTTCCTCACTATCTGTAACAACTTGTCCATTCTTAATGATCATGACTCTCTTGTTAGGACAATCACGACTAATACCAATTCCTTGACATTTTCAACATTTAATGTCTCTATTTCTTTCTCAAACCTCCTTGTATTCATCCATTTTCTCTTTACCATTGTATGTCTCAACTATGTTCTTTTTGTTAAGCTCATACTTGTCTCTAACCTTGAAATCTATCTTTTTAATATTTGCAGTCTTTTTCCAAGTGTTGAAAGTAGTAGACTTAGAAATAGTATACCTCTTGGAGTTCTCCTTCTCCCAAGTTAGTTGCCCTTCGATTTTGATAGCATGGTATAACAATTCTTACATATGAAAGTACGCTTGCCTATCCACTTGATGAGAAAGTTGTTAGTTTAACGCACCAAGGAATCCAACCACTATATCCTCCTCATCTTCATCAATGCATGTGGGCCTCGGTGTCTTCGTAATATTCTTCAACACTTTTGGATCCTTGTTGCAAAGTGTAGAGTTTTTGCATGACTACTCAAGAATGACGTTTAGGAATGTACCTTTTTCTCATTAATGTTTTCAATTGTTTCCACGTTTCAATTGGTTCTTCATAATTTCTTCTCCACTCTGATTTCAAAGATGTCCACCATATAATTTCATAATCACAAAATTCAGCCACAACAACCTTCAACTTTCTTTTTTCACTGAAATTGTTGCAATTGAAAACATGGTCAATTTTGCTCTCATATTGCAAATACTCCTCTGGAACAAATCACCCATCGAAAGTTGGAATTTTAAGCTTTACTCCCCCGACTCTTCTTTCTTCTCCTCTCTCATATTGGTACTCCCTCTCATTCTTTTTTGTGCTAAAACTTCTATCCCTCCTTCTGCCTCTTCCTCTCCCTCCCCTAGAACTATGTCCCACTAAAAGGGTGACATTGTCATCTTCTTCATTTTCAAATCCTTCATTCAAGAGTACTTCCCTTCCTTGAAGATTACCTAAAGCAAATTCAATTCGCTCCATCTGGTCTATCAATGTACTTATAAATTGATTCAAATGAGTAATGGTCCCAACATGTTCTTCTCCCCACCTAACTTCATTGATCTTCTCTCCATTTCCACCATCTTTGGTCATGATTGTACAAATAGTAGTTAACTATGTTTAGGACCTCACACACTCAACTTACTGATTTTACACTCAGGGATACTCGTGTTTATTACACACAAAGATAAGTTATTTGGGTAAGTGAAACAAGAACCCTTGAATCAAATAAATTAACACCTCCTTGTACAAAATTCGAATCAACCAAGAGATAATGCTAGAATTAGATTCCCTCTGAAGATCAAAAATCTAGAAGCAAAATTTGGAACCTTGTTCTAAATTGAGTCACTCCACAATCAAACTTAATCAAGGCTTGATTGAATGATCCAGATGCAATCTTCCACAATAATGGCTTGAAACTTAGAAATGACAAAGATGGCTTGAAACTTAGAAATGACAAAGATGATCTTAAATTCTAAGGGTGAAAGTCTCAATTTGAGATAGCAAATTCATTCATCCAAAACCTCTTTCTACATAATAATTTGTGGATATTTGTAGTCTCTTCACAAAAACAAACTTTCAATATTTAAATACCCACCAAAGAAGTTAGTGTGCATAATTTACTCTCATCCCCTCAAATATCCATGAAAGAAGAAGTCACAAATAACTTCCCACCCTTTTTCCAATTACAAGAATTTTGAAATTAAAAATAATAAATAACGTTTTCTAACAACTTATCAATCAACTGCAATATATAGCAACTTTATTTGCTACTTCAACTATGCAAATATTTACTTATGAAGCTCTAAATGGTCATTCCTCAATCGAATCATCTTGTAACACATGAAATAATGGTTGAACTGAGTCTATCCAATTTTGTCAATGTTAGAATGAATACTTGTTGAATCTTCTTGGCCTTGGATCATGTGATAGGTTCAGTTGGAATATTTGGAACACCATGATCTTTATCATTTAGATTCCCCATTACATTTTCTAATGGTCCTTAGATTGATATAGCATGGATTTTGTTTTAGGGTTACCTAGGACTAGGAAAGGTTATGAAAGCATCTTTGTTGAACCGAGTCTATCCAATTTTGTCGATGTTGAATGAATGCTTGTTGAATCTTCTTAGCCTTGAATCATCTAATAGGTTCAGTTGGAATATTTGGAATACCATGATCTTTATCATTTAGATTCCCCATTACATTTTCTAATGGTCCTTAGATTGATATAGCATGGATTTTGTTTTAGGGTTACCTAGGACTAGGAAAGGTTATGAAAGCATGTTTGTTGAACCGAGTCTATCCAATTTTGTCGATGTTGAATGAATGCTTGTTGAATCTTCTTAGCCTTGAATCATCTAATAGATTCAGTTGGAACATTTGGAACATCGTGATCTTTATCATTTATATTCCCCATTACCTTTTCTAATGGTCCTTGGATTGATATAGCATGAATTTGTTTTAGGGTTACCTACGACTAGGAAAGGTTGTGAAAGCATCTTTGTTGTGGTTGATTGATTCAGTAAAATGAATTTTTTATTCCTTGTCACAAAACTGACGATGCAAAACATATTGTTGACTTGTTCTTTAGGGAAGTACGATTACATGACATTCCTAAAAGCATAGTTAATGATCACGATGTTAAATTTTTAAGCCACTTCTGTCGTGTTTTATGGGGTAAGTTGGGAACTAAGCTAGTAACTACTTATCATCCTCAAACAAATGGACAAATTGAGGTGTTAATCGAACCATGACTACTATGCTTAGGGCTATTATTGATAAGAATCTTAAAATTTGGGATGATTGTTTGTCATTTATAGAATTTTCATATAATAGGGTTGTTCATAGCACTACTAAATTGTAAGGACGGGACTGACTCAATGACTCCAAAGGAATGGGTAAATTTTTTGCGAAGTAAAACAAACCAATTTAAAATATAACATACAATATATTTATATTATATCAAAATAAAATTTATACAAAGTATTTAAAACACAACACAATAGTTAAAACACAAAATAAGGAATGACATAAAATATTTTAACACAAAAAAGGTTGAAGGAAGACGGGTGAGGTTTGTCTATGGCACCAGCTCCAGAGTCTACTCCTGACATCGACCAACTCCTTATTACCTAAAAATTTTTGAAAATAAGCACCCTATTTGTAGGCTCTTAATCGTGTTCTTTATATGCTAGGGACCATACTCTTTCTTTTCTTGTTCTTGTCGTAAGTTCTTAGGCCCTTTAATCTCTTGTTCTTGACTTGTGGGTAATTATCATGTTCTTTCCCAAGGACCTTGGTTCTTGGATTCTGAAACCTTGGTTATTCTCTAAGGGCGCTAGTACTATGGTTCTTGATTCTTGGTTCTAGTTCTTTATCTTTCTCTTGGTCTTGGTTCTTTCTAGGTTTTTGTTTTGTTTCTTAATTCGTTCTCCAAGACACTCCCCTTAGGATTAATGGTACTAATCATAAACCTATCAACTTGTTTTGAGGCTTCATGCGTTCCAAGCGACACAATCTTAATACCTACGTTCAAGGCTTCATGCGTTCCAAGTAGAGTAGTCTAAGTCATGAGCATCTGCAGAGACATCATCTTGATGTACAGCTGAAGTCACATTTATTGGCTGGTCAAGAACCTCAATAGTTAAACAATGTTCCCAAAATAGATCTGAAGAATTTTTACTTCCATGTACAACATTTGCTTCTGATTCCTGCATTTTGCCTTGGCAATTTGGCATAATATGACTTGGCTTGCCGCAACGATCACACACCACTTTTATCTGACAATCTCGTTTAAGATGGCTAGGTTTTCCACACTTGTAACAAGCTTTAAATGGCTTCTTTGACGACTCCTCACTTCTTCATTGATTCCCATTGCTTGATTGTCTTTGAATGAAAATTTTGTCTCATTTGATCTTTTGACATACAACACATCTTACGACTTTGGAGAAAACTTGTTGCTGCTAGTAATTTGCTTAATTAAAGCCTCCTTATTAGAAAGCAAATTCTCCAATTCAATAATTGTAAGCTGATTTGTCCACTCTTGTATTGAGGAAACAAAAGGCATAAAGTCTTTTCGTAATTCACAAATAAGATAACATCGTAATCGAGCCTCACTCATTGGCTCCTCGGCATTTAATTCTAAAATTTCATAATACAAATTTCACTTTCAAGAAACATTCTTCAACCAAAAAATTACCTTGAGTTACCACAGCTAGTTCATTCTCTAGAAATTGCAATCGAGCTGCATTTTTCTTAGTGAATAGCTTTTGAAGTGCTTTCCACACTGGCTTTGGTGACTTTAAATCACGAACATGATCAACATATTCCTTGCTAATAAAAGTTCACAAGGTAAATAAAGCTTTTCCACATTTGTTCTTCCATTTACGGCATAATTCAACATTCTGTGGAGTATCTGCTGGAATTTCTGTGTCATCACCTTCAATTAAATCCCACAAATCTTGCCCCTATAGATAAGCTTCCATACATAACTTCCAATAATTATAATTATTGCCAACAAGCTTTTCCATAGCTATACCCGTAGAAGCACTTCCATCATTCATCTCGTTAAGTAATAATATCGAACCCTTGGTTACCAACCTGGCTCTGATACCAACTGACACAATATCTAACACTCAAAAGTGTGAATAAATTTGAAATTATTATTACTCAAAGAAGACAATACAGAGAAAACTGCTGTATTTTACTAGCACTGAGACTTCTATTTAAACTGAAATAACTGACTCAACTGATTTGCACACAACTACTTAACATGAAACTAATTTATTTTGAGAAATAAAGCTAACAGACACCTAATAAGAATGAATAACTTGACTAATTCAAACTAGCAATAAGTTGCACTAAATTGTGACAAATAGAGTTTCTATTTTAGCTTTGTTGAGAGCTCAGCTTTTACTTTGCAAATTCTTGTGTTTAGAACTTGCATGCTAGAGTTATTCAAGTGGTAGTGATCAAACCTATTGTGGAGTGATTTGAATCAAGAGTTTAGAAATGAGTTTTCTTTACTCTTAATCTTGATCATCAAGGTAATCCGTTCCAAAACTTTCCCTTGGGTTGATTCCATATCAATTTCTTAATTTTTTTTTTAAAAAAAATCCAAGATGGCTACTTACTTCTTGTTTTGTATTTGAGGTCTCGTTTCTCGAGATTTTTGTACTTGATTTTCTCCGATTTTTCCTGAGCAGCTTTCTTAAAGACTCTAGTTTCTGGAACCATTAAGAATTTTATGAGAACTGCCAAAAAGAGGTTCAATTTGATGAAAAACTATGGAGATGAAGGTTTTTGGCCTTACGTGGCCGGCTCATTTAAACCGGCCACATCATCGTCTTCTTCCTCCCGCAGGGAAAGAAGACGCATTCACTCAATCACCGTTGAATGAGATGAGCTGTGAAAGTTCTATATTATGCCCAATTTTGGAGGAGATCCAACGACTAAATTTCAAGATACCGTGGATTATTTGCATATGGGTACGGTGGAGATCTGATTTGGTCAGCAGGAGAAATTCCATAATTTTTCGTTTCCTTAGAGGCAATTTGGTAATTTGGCCATTTCGGAATATTTAATATTATTTTTTCCAAAACATCCAAAACTTCAAAATAATTCTTTACCTCTTTTTGAGTATTTTTCTCTTATGAACACCTTGAGAATCTTCCAAGAAATTAAAAATTCTAGAAGTTTTGTAATAGCGAGAAAAAGTTCAATTTTCCCATATTTTCCAAACTTCCTTTATTATTTACAACGGAAACTTAGTACAACTTGGTAGAACAATATTTTTCCATTGTCGAGGCTTTATTGTTATTAAGGATCACATGTTCAACTTGAGATATTACATGATCTTAGGGCAAAAAGATTCAACAAGCATTCATTCTTCATCTACAAAATTAGATAGTAGTCGGTTCAATCATTATTTCATGTGTTACAAGCTGATTCGATTAAGCTTCAAAAATGAATATTTTAACGGTTGAAGTAGCTAATCAAGTTGCTACAAATTGATAAGTTGTTAGAAAATTTTATTTATTACTTTTAATTCCATAATGGTTGGCGTGAGAAGTTATGGAATTGTTGGCGGTGGGAAGTTATTTGTCCAATTGGCTTATGATTCGAAGGTTTTAGGATTAAATTATGGCCACTAACTCTATTTCAAAAAAGTTATTTTTGTTGAGAGACAATAATACCCACAAGTTAGCATGTAAAATATATAATTTTTATGAATGAAATTGAGATCTCAAATACTCTCACCTTTAGAATTTTGGGCATCATCTTTGACATTTCTATGCTTTATACCATTCTTGTGGTAGATTACATCTCAGTCATTCAATCAAGTCTTAATCAAGTTCTATTGTAGAGTAACTCAATTTAGAACAAAGTTCCAAATCTTGGTTCGAGATCTTTGATCTCAAGACGTAATCTAATTCTAGCTTTATCTCTTGGTTGATTTAAATTTTATATAAAGAGATGTTAATTTTTTTGATCCAAGGGTTTTTGCTTCAACAAAAGCTTAGATTGTTGGGTTGAGGATTAGGGTTGCCTTATCAATTGTCCTTGGGTATTACAAGTTTGGCACGTGAAAGAACGTGTGGAAGGTGCGTCTTGGCTTGTGGAAGCCTAGGTCAGATCCCCGTTTTTCCCTTTCGACTTCTTTTAACCTGTCTATCAATATTGGCCCATATTAACTTTAAAATTTATTAGATATAGGTGTTTTCTAATGAAATTAGGAAGGAATAACCCCTTTAAGGATGCAATAAGCAAGAAACGGGCTAGGTGACACAAGTAGCTTACTGAAGCCCTAGATAAGTTTTAACTTATTATTTATGTGAAGCATATCGATCATGTGATTAGGAGCTTAGTTACGATAAATGCATATGAATAGCATGACGTAAATTGTACTAACCATGAGTGCATGCATAGAATATGAGAATTTTAGAAATTCATGACATGTTATAAAACTCTAGTTTATGCTTAAAGACCTATCATCATAATTAGGCCTCATGTAGACTTGTAGTTGGATGAATGGTAGGATGGGAGGGTATGTAGCCTAATTAGTTTACTACACCCCGTATAACCCCTGACCAACACTCTGAACGCTAAAGTTGGGAACATGAGTATTCCTGATTGTTGGGCTGTGTGCTATTCCTGACAGAGCTATATTTGACCGAAACCAGCTCTTATATACGAGTCCGAAATTCATGATAAAGCATAAATAGAATTCATAGGTAAAGAATAGTTAAAATACCTTAAGACCTATTATCACCTGGTTATCCAAAACTTCTTTGGAAGTTAGAAAGGGAGTCTATGATTTGATGGACTGAGGACTTGATCCGCCCAAAAACATTCAAATTGAAGGTTAATTATAAAACTTAAATGTACAGTAACTTAACAAGGTACTGTATATTTAGTAAACTCATTAAAATTAGTTTTCTTTTCGGATAGACGAGATGCACTGTGATGGGGACGATGTTGTAGATGAGCTGGAGATTTTAGAGAACTTACTTAGATCTGAATCGATTTTGTTGGATCTACTTTTTGTCCTATTTTGAAAACTAGAGGTGTATAATTGTTTATAGTTTTATGACATACCGGTAATGATGGTTGCATTCTCTTAACTAGTTTTAAAATATAAAACTTTTTGTATAAAATTAATTAAGGTTAGTAGTAATGACTGTAAGTCGAACTTCCTGGGGAGTGGGCGTTACAACAAACGATTTCATAAAAAAATTTAGAAGGGCTCAACAAAACATGCACCGGACTAAAATCTAGCCTGATTTTTGTACGTAAAAAATAAGTTCAAACAAAAATAGAACTTGAAATTGGCAAAAATGATTGGAAAACACAATGAATGGTTGTTTTCAAACAGGCCTCAATAAAAGTAATTTTCATCATAGAATCCAAGGTAAAAATTAATAGATAAACATCATTTTCATCCATAGAATGGAAGGTAAAAATTAAAAGGTTTGGATTAGAGATAGAAATACTTACCTACATGTGTAGATCTAAGAGAGGAACCTCTCCACAAACGTAGAACTCATCCACAAATGATCTCCTACCATAAATCTTTATTTTTGGTACATGCAACCTCAAAATCCAAACCAATCAAAAATAGTTAGAGCCAATCCGTTGGTGGATAGAAGTCACAAAATATATATATATATATATGAATAGATCTAATAAAAGAATGATAACCTAAAGTCAAACTCAGGAGGAGGTAAGAAGTAAGGAGGAAAGGCATGAGTTGAAAGAGAAAAAATAAGAGGGACGAAGCATATATAGGATTTGTGCAAAGGCAGAAGGAGAAAAGAGAAAATGAAAGGGAGGAAAAATGTTTAGAGACGAACAGTATTCGAGGGAGGAGAAGAGTTTGAAAGAACAAAGAGAGGGACGACGTCATAGAGGAATCACTGCAAATGAAGTAAGATTCAAAATACATTGTCGATCAAATATCTCAAGACAAAAACATTTGATTCAGACTCGAACTACTCCAAAAGCAAGATTAATTATGTCAAGTTTTTAGTAATCGTAAACATGCAACCTAAACACATAGAATCGTACAAAATTTAGTGATTGGCCAAAGAAAACACAAATAAAACATTAGTCTATAAGACATGTCAAGAGTTGTAATTTTAAATAAAAAATTCTCTAAAATTTGCGAGCCGTTCATTTCATGATGTGAATTACAACAATCTTGTGACACATTTTCTTCCCATGATTAATGTGGTGGTTCATATACATAGAATCATCGGTCACTATGTAAATGGTTCAAGTTATCCAAATAATTCACATATTTCTCCATAACCCATGTAACTTGCAGCTTTCTCGCTGTCCTTTTTAAGGGAACTTTCTCACCGACTTTCAACAATCTGGAAATTGAAATCTTTAATGGATTCAATTTTTTTTTTTTATAACATTAGTTTTGATATGTTTGGAATAACACCTAGCATCATTTTGGTGGCCCAAACAATTGGAAAACTTTTAAAGCTGTGTTGAGAATTTGATTTGAAGGGTATTTTCTTCATTCAATCAGTACAAAAATTCAGTAACAAACGCAACTGTATTTCACTCAAGATTAAAGGCAAATGAACACCAAGTACCTTGCTACATTTCCGCTGAAGACATGCTCCAATCCTGTCATGTACTGATTTATGTACTGATTTATACATTCTATGAACTCAAATCCACACTACACCGTGTATTGAAGAAAATCAAACGCACATTAAATCGGAGTCATCACCAAAACTCGCAGTCAAGCCAAAACTCTTATTAAAACATCAGGGGAGTAGGCTGACAAGGTAGAGAGAACACAATTCTGGACCAAAACCAAAATTATTGCATTGCCTGTCCATTCAATATATGGTAATTTTTAGCACATATTATTAATTGAAACCTTGGCTAATTCCTCAACTTTTTGCATCCTAATGGAATAAAAGGTGAGTAGTATATACCTCTTGTTTGTTTCAATAAGCGATATTGTTTCCTCCCATCACCGAGAACAAACTCTGAATGAAAACTACTGCACGGATGAACGTGGCCGGAGGATTCCCTTCCATTGGAATATCCTTGACCTCTTGGGTGTTGATGTTGTGCAAAACCACCTGCCCTTCGCTGGCCTCCATTAACAACTCAGCAGAGCTCACAAACGCCAGTGGCTTCTCAATTCCAAAACCAGGGGCTATTGTGAATACCTTTGTCCATGAAACCCCAACAAAATCCTTCTCCATTTTCCAAATGTCGAACCTTCTTTCATCTCCACTCTTCGGGTAGTGAAACAAAACCATGGATCCATTCAGAGTCCCAGCACTTCTATACTTCTCATCATCTAGCTCAAAACTCTCCGGCACCGAAATTCGTCCAAACACCTCCTCACTCATGTCGAACGACAATATAAATTCAGTATCATCGTCCTCCGCCCACCAGTAAAACATTCCTTCGTAATACATCTCAAACGAAGGGTTCCAAATTACAAAGCCACAAACAGGGGTTTGAATTTCTCTCCATCTGTTTTTACTTAAATCGAAGATTTCTACCCTAGGAAGATGATCCACTTCAATAAAACGCACCATATCCGTCATATCCGCATGATACATAACCCTAACTACTTTTAAATCCCCAGTTTTCGAATTGTACCCGAATCCAACAGCATTGGTAACAGAAGTAAGCGCTGGTTCGGCGAGAATAATCGTGGGCGGAAGTTCTCGAATATCTGCGGTTGAAGGATTCCACAGGTAAATGCCTGTATAGAGATCGCTGAGACAAACTAAGCCATGAGAATGGCCGCGGATGTCGTAATTCGATATCTCACATTCATCAGGATAGTAACAAAGGTATGGATAAAAGATATTCAAAACCGAGCCAGATAGGTGAAGGGGATACGGGAGAAAGGAATATACGTACTCCTTATTATTAGACTCACTCGTAACAAGACGCTTCAGAAGAATGTGATTCGGAAATGAATTTGAAAAATGCTTGTGTGCAAAGTTATGGTCGGTGATTGTAACGTACCAAGACCTACAAACAGACTTGAATCGGACCAGAGATTTAGCTGGAAGCCACGAAAGAATCTCGACCACCAGGTCTTCCGGCAGATGGTCCTGCGTCGCCATTACAGAATTTGAAACCATAGATGGAGAATGCCGATGTTTTGTAAATTGGCGCCTTTTGTTTGAAATATATTGCAAAGGAGTGAAATTCCGTTTTCAGCCCTGGGTTTACTTATTTCATAAATATATTTTTATGGTTTACTTATTTCATAAATTATATTTTTATTATTTTTATTATTATTATTATATTATTTCATAAATTAGTCCTAATCAATAATCTTAAAATACTGATTAATCTATCATATAATTTATCTTTATCTTTAAAGAATGTGGGTTACTTTTGTTCTTTATATAATTTAAAATTTCTATTTTTCACCTAATAAGGATTTACTCATTTATTTCATTATTCTTCTATTGCAATTTAAGTAATATCTACCGTATCAATTCAACGTCAAATTGAATCTTTCCCAAAAACTTAAACAATAATTTTTAACATCCCAAGTTTTTTATTTTTTGTAATAGCGAAGTTTCAAAATAAAATTTAAATGATGCAAACATTTTAAAAATGATGTTCTAAAGTTTTAAAATTATAAAGTATGTTTAAATATATTACCCGTCCAATGTAAGTAAAAAGTGAGAAGTTTGTGAATTTCACATTATGGTATGTATGTATATGTTTATAAATAGGCCTGAGCTTAGTAGGTATGCATACGTTTATTATTTTCTTAATTGTTCATTGTGAGGAAAAGCTTAATATAATGTGCTCCAATTGTGTTTGTATTTTAGTGGAAGAAGTAATTTGGGAAGAGAAGTTAATTTTTGAATGAATTTCAAGCATAATCCTTTTTCCTTTCCCACAAAATTTTGAAACTCTTGGAATAGAGCTTGGGTTATATGTTAAAAAAATAAAGACAAAATTCATTCAATTCTCTACCTCAAAATATCATAACCCAACCTTAATTTGTCATTACTTTTTCTTTTTAATTTTTAATCACTTGAACTGACTCAATTTCACATCAATAAAAGTAACAAAGAGTTTCTAAAAGATTTAATACGCTAATACTCGTAAATTTTTACATATGTTTTATTATACACCTACAAAAGCTATCAAGTTTTTGTTGGGAACCTAATTGAGCAATGGTACTGAGTGTTATGCACCTACCTAGATCCATGGCAAGATTTCGTGAAGGTAATTGGAGAACACCTCTTCTAAAATTCTTTTACATATATTTTATTATACACCTACCTAGTTCCATTTGCAAGATTTTTTTTTTTTTTTTTTTTTTTTTAAGGTAATTGGGGAATCTAATTGAGCTACTTTAGTTATTGTTGGACTACAGTGAGTTAGAGCAAAAAAAAAAAAAAAAACAAAAAGCAATAGTACCTGAAAACTAATCTCCTCCAAATTTTAGTTTATGAACAAAATTACTGGCTTGAAATTCATTATGGATCCACAAATAGATTAGGTCTAGGAACCAAAGATTAAGAGAGCTTAAAGTTCAACCAAACCATGAGCTAATCAAGAAATGGTGACTAATATTGCTAGAAACTTTGAAAATACCATATAACATATGCGTACCTAGATGTGGAGGAGTTAAGCCCATGCATAATCATACTCAAATTTCAAGCTGCAAAGCTAGTGATGTTCCAAATGTTGGAAACCTATGGCAAAGAACAAGGAAAATTGAAGAAAAAAAAAAAAAAAAAAAAAAAAGAAAATGAATTTTTTCTAATTTTTATCCGAACTTCCCAGCTTTTTAAACTTCTAAACTTTTCCTAAAAAAGAATTTCAAGATAGTTAGGAGAGAAAAATGGTTGAGAGGAGTAAATAAAATTTGGGAAAATTATGAATTTTTTAATAAAATAGTAAAAAATTGCCAAATTACCAAATTACCTCTGAAAGTACGAGTAATTATGAAAATGTCATTCCGGTCAAAATAGAGTATCCACAATAACCTTCTGCACAAAATCCATCCAATCTAAAAATACAGTGGTTGGATCTCCTCCAAAATTGGACACCATCTAGAACACTCACACATCATCACATCTAACGCCTAGAATTTAAAACCAAAATCGACAAGGCTCTAATGGAAGCAGATAATTTCGGTGGAAAGCAGATAATTCGGGTGAAAGATCCAGAAAACTCAAGAATGGAATCATGATGATTCTGGACGTTTCAATGGTTTCAATGGTGGTGGATCATCAATTTATAAATTATGAATCAAGTGAAACTAACAGGGGCAAGAAGCGAGCTTAATCAAGTCCTCAATTGAGAGTTACGAGCGTTTAGATTTTGGGTATCGTATTCTCGGGTTAACCTCGAATTTGGAAGCTATAGTCCACCATTCCTCCTCAAACATGTTTCTACATGTTCTAAGCAAGATTACCCATAATTTTGATGAGGGAGGAAGCTTCGAAAACGTCCCTATCCTATTCCCCCAACTCTGTCCGCCATTGAAGGAAGTTCAAAGTAGAGCTTGAATCCAATCTGCAGCTATAGACCTATTCACCAAGTGAGTTCTATCCCAAACGATTTCTGCCCACTTAAGGAACATTTTCAAAGAAGGTTGCGAAGAGAAACGACCTAAGGAACGTGCATAATCAAAGAAATTCGATATCGGATAAGATTTGGAGGTAAAACTTGAATTCTTGCTTACGGTCTTTAATGCCCAAAATTAATGATTTCAGTAGCTAGAAGGGAGTAAATGAAGCATGTTTGATGGAGTCAAGTGCTAATTCGTCTCGAGTCTAGCTGCTCAATAGATGGAAAACAGCATTCTCGGTTGAATTGCAGACCAAGGAAGGAAAGTCAAAATTTGCCTCAGCAATACTCAATTGTCTCCTCAGAACCATCCCTCTTAGCTTAAATGAAGTATAAGGAATATTTTCCTTGTAGGAGGCCTGGTCTAATAGAGCCTACACGGTCGTAACTAATAAAAATATCTTCTATTACTCTGATGACAAAAAAAGTTTTCTCTCTAGACGTCTATAACTTACGTTGTAGTTCATGAGTAGGTAAGATAAAAATCTCAAACTTTTCCTTGACACTCCGTCTTTAAGTTTTATGAAAAAATCGAGATGAGAAACTGATAAGAATCACGGTGTTCCAAATGTTCCAACTGGACCTTTACACGATCCAAGGCCAAGAAGATTCAACAAGCATTCATTCTTCATCTACAAAATTGGATAGGCTCCGTTCAACCATCATTTCATGTGTCACAAGCTGATTCGATTGAGGAATGACCATTTGGAGCTTCAGAAGTGAATATTTGCACGGTTGAAGTAGCGGATGAAGTTGCAAGCATTATTTCATGAGTTGTTATAAAACTTTATTTATTATTTTTAATTTCATAAACTTTGTAATAGTCAAATTGACTTCTTCTTTTGTGGAGATTTAAGAGGATCGGGCGGCCACTGCCTTCTTCTGTGGAGAGACTATAAATACCCATAAATTATTATGTAAAAGTAAGATTTGTGACGAATGAAATCATCTTTGTCATTTCTAAGCTTCAAGCAATTCTTGTGGTAGATTGCATATTCATTCAATAAGCGTGGATGAAGTTAAATTGTGTAATGACTCAATTTAGAAAGAGATTTCAAATCTTGCTTCTAGATCATTGATGGTAAGAGGTAACCTAATTCTAGCCTTATGTCTGGTTGATCCAAATTTTGTATAAAGAGTGTTAATTTTTTTTGTTCAACCGTTCTTGCTTCAACAAAAGCTTAGATTGTTGGGTTGAGGATTAGGGTTGCCTTATCAGAAACATCCCATAATGAGCTCGCAGAACTCGTTTTCAGACGGAGGAGCAAAGCCACACATCGTCTTCTTCCCCTGCAGTAGGAAGAAGACCATGACGTGGTTGGTTCTTTTGAACTGGCCATGTCAGCTCAAAAACAGAACCTCCTTGGTTTCTCATTAAATTAAACCTTTTCCTAATCGGTTCTCACAAAATTCTTCATGGTTTCAAAAACTAGACTCACTAAAGAGCCTACCCAAGAAAATTTGGAGGAAATCGAGTATCGAAAGCTCGAGAAACAAGGCCCAAACAACGAACAAGAGGTAAGTAGCCATCTTGAACCTTACTTAACAAATACTTTAGAAATCGCTTGTATTTCTATATGAACCCTAAACTAAGTATGACTTAAAGAAATATGAAAGAATAACACTGAGAACCGAGAGTTAAAGACTCCAAACTGATCAAGTTGTTTGGGATTTAAATAAAGTTAAAATAACCTATTAAATGAATTCTAGTGCGTATGAATTTTTAGTACTTGGTATATTATGACATGTTAAGATTATATATGAAATTTTGTGGTCATTGGATAGGAATAAGTAGCTAAAGCAACCATAATTTCCCTAAATAAATTACCTTCTGTTCATGACCTAGATGACCTCTAAATACTATGAACTTTGTATTAGACCTTATTTTATGATGTTAGATGATGTTGTTGTCTAGAGCGTTTCTCTCCTCCATTCTTCAGAAACCTTAAAAGACAAACTGCCAAGGCATAGTTTGGGATTGGCATCTTACTTCGTGGACTACAGCGTAAGTTGTGAATTTCCAAAGTTGGTAGAAAAGTTAATCTTCTGCCGGAGCAAAACGAGAGAATTTGTTATTGGGCAAGGCTTTCTAGACACTCTTGGGCCACACTTCCTTCACAAAAATCCTCCTTATACTTCACTTAATCTATAGGAATGAATTTGAAAGGGCGGCTTGGCCTGATTGAGGCTAATTTGGGATCTCCTCTTTGGTCTTCAACTAAACCAGAACACAGGGTTGAATTACTTCAGAGCTGAATTCGGGGCGAATCTCCATCAAATAAACTCATTTTAGTCCCTTAATGCTAATAGGATACTTAATTTTGAGTATTATGGACTCTAAACAAGGATCCGATATTGAATCTCTTCGATTATGCGTTAATTCTTTTTGTGGTCTTCTACAAAAATGATTATTGGATGTGCACAAACCAATTAGGATAAGTCCATCTTCGTAAATTCACTTGTAGCCTTGGATTGGATTTCACAACCTTTTTTCAAACTGCTCCAATGGTGGACATGATTGGGGGAATAGGTTTGAGGCGTCTTAGACGCTACCTTTCTTCACCATAATCTGTTTTAGAAGGTGTAGGATCAAGTTTAGAGAGAAATGGTGGATTGTAGCTCTCAAGTTTGAAGTAAACCCAGAAACTCGATACCTAGAAATGGAAGGTTTATAACTCTCGATTGAAGGCTCGATAACGCCTGTTTCTTGCTCCTAATAGTTTCCCATTGTTCATAATTTATAGAGGGAGGATGCATCACAAATGAAACGTCCAGAATTGCTATAATTTCATCCTTGACTTTTTTAGATTTTTCGCCAAAAAAAACCTTGCTTTGATCAAAGCCTCGCTGACCATTGTTTCAAATTCTAACCGTTAGATGAGATGAGTAGTGAACGTTCTAGATTATGCCCAATTTTAGAGGAGATCTAACCACTGGATTTTGAGATAGGGTAAATTTTATGCAGAAGGTACTATGAATTTCTGATTCTTGTCACTGTCGGCATTTTCGTAATATCCATATTTTCAGGGACAATTTGGTGATCTGGCCATTTTCAAATATTTCAATATTATTTTCAAATAAAAAAAAATCTGGAATTTTTCAAACAGTTCTTTACCCCTTTTCATCATGTTAGGAAGCATCTTGAGATTCTTCCACTATAAGAAATAAAAAAAATTCGGGATGTTTTGTAATAATTGGAAAACGTTCCATTTTCCCATATTTTTCCAACTTTCCTTTGTTATTTACAACGAAAACCTTGTACAACTTGGAAGACGTTATACTTCGCCATATTTTGGAGGCTTAATTTCTCTGGGGTATTACATTGTGATCCACCTTATCTTGAAATATGTTAAGGGTCAAAGCAAATTTAACTTTTGGCATGTAATATTGGTGGAGTTTATTGAAACATTTTCATATGTCATAAAACATAAACACGGTTAAGATAATATGGTAGTTGGTGCATTATCAGGAAGATACAATCTCTTAACTTCTCGCAAAAAAAAAAAAAATCTAGGATTTGAGCGTATGAGAGTGGCTTAATGGGACATTTTTGGGTTAATAAAACTTATTATATGTTGCATGAATACTTCAACGTGATATTCATAAGTTTTGTACTCAATGTTTTAAATGTAACAAAGCTAAGTATTAATCACAACCAAATGGATTGCATACTCTTTTGAATGTACTCAATAAACCTACTGATATATCTATACATTTTTTTTTGTTAGTCGCACACTAAAAGGGGAAAAAGATAGTATTATTGTTGTTGTAGACAGATTTAGCAGAATGGCTCACTTTATTGCATGCAACAAAATTGATAATGCAAAAAATGTTGCTGACTTATTTTTTAGAGAAATAGTAAGATTACATAGAATCTATAGGATTATTGTTAGTGATAGGGATGTTAAAATCTGAAGTAACTTTTGGAAAGTATTATGAGGTAAATTTGGTACCAAATTGCTATTTTCAACTACATTTCATCTTTAGACTAATGGGCAAATTGATATGGTTAATAGAACATTGGGAACGTTACTTAGGGCTATTATTTCTAAGGACATTAAGTATTGGGATGAATGTTTGCCATTCTTAGAGTTCGCATATAATAGAGCAATTCATAGTACCACTCATTGTTCTCCTTTTGAAGTTGTTTATGGAATTAATCCACTTACCCCTCTTGATTTGCATCATATTCCTTCTAATGTTTTTGTGACTGAAGCAACCACAAATAAGGTAGATTTGATCAAAAGTCTTGCTCAAAGAGGTGAATGAGAGAATTAAGAAACATAATTTCAAAGTTGTTTCAAGAATTAACAAAGGACGGAAGGAGCGATTTCCATCTAAAAGGAAGACAAAGTTACATCCAAGAGGAGATAGCCCTTACCATGTTCTTGAAAGAATTATTAATAATGCCTATAAAATTGATATTCGAGGAGAATTTTTATCAGATTCTTCTTTCAATGTTGTTAACTTGAGTTCTTTTGATGTAGGTGATTATTTTCTTGATTTGAGGATGAATTCTTTTGAAGAGGGATGATGATAAGGGTCATGGTGTTCCAAAGGTTGCAACTGGACCTATTACACGATCAAATGCCAAGAAGATTCAACAAGCACTCATCCTTCATCTACAAAATTGGGTAGGCTCGATTCAACCTCTACTTCATGTGTTACAAGTTGATTAGATTGAGGAATGACCATTTCGAGGTTGAGAAGTAAATATTTGCAAGTTTAAAGTTAGAATGGAGTTGCTATAAATAGCCCTTGATTGATAATTTTTAAAAAAAATTTATTTATTATTTTAATTTCATAACTTATTGCATTGGTATAATGGACATTTGAAAGGTAGTGGAGTAACTTACCATCATGCCCATAACTCCTCCTAGTGGGCATTTAATTGAATGATATGCTTGATCAAGTTCGATTGAGGAGTGACTCAATTTAGAACAAGGTTCCAAATCTTGCTTCTAGATCTTTGATTTTTGCACAACATAAACGTGACATCTTACTAGGTAAACATCGTACATGCATCTCATCGAGGTGAGGGAAAACAT
The DNA here is from genome assembly GCF_002738365.1 of Cucurbita moschata. Classification (NCBI taxonomy): domain Eukaryota; kingdom Viridiplantae; phylum Streptophyta; class Magnoliopsida; order Cucurbitales; family Cucurbitaceae; genus Cucurbita; species Cucurbita moschata. The sequence continues at coordinate 5,839,898 of NW_019268517.1, forward strand.
GAGACCCATGCATGATATCGTGCTAAGAGAAACATGGTGCACGACATTCCACCTAGAGTGAAAACATGGGTCTTGTGAAGCACCACGTGGTGGGAGGTCATGGGTCATCTTGCGTATGATTAGAGTACTACCTAGCATTCTTTGAGGGTCATGGTAAGTTAGGTCATGAGCTATGTTTCTTTTCTTTTTCATATCCTTAGGATAGCAAAATCTCGGCATAACATCAGACAAACCCTAGGGTAATGCGTAATGGTAATGCATCCTATCTTCATAGCATGCTTAGAATTCATGACCGTAAAGTAATCATGTCTAATTCTATAAAATATCATCCTCATGAGCTTAATTCATTCTTAATATCGCACTTGTCATAACATAATTCTTGAGCTCATAGAATTTTCGTGAATTCATTTAAGACAGTCATTAGGGATATTTTCGTCTTTTACTACTTAAGTCTTGGATCATACCCCAACATGTTATTATCGTAGTAATATTATTCATGAGTCTCGCCTATAATATTTCATGTCTTCATGTACCTGATTCTGGGTGGTTTTAGGATTTGTGTTGTGCTCTTCTTTTTGGTACTCGTGTGTTTGGAGTGTTTTCTTAGTGTGGTTTCTTGGGTTCCATCTCCAAAGTTATTTATAGAGCACAACCACAATATGAGTTTTATCATAAATTCTTAAAACCATAATAAGAGCTTGTGAACTTGTTAAGCTTGCCTAAGTCTTTACAACGAGCATGACATGTTTCTTGTGGTACTTAGGCAAATCATGAATCCTTAATAAAGTCTTTAAGGGAAAGTTTAGTAATTTCCTTTTTAAGTCTTGGCTTTTACCCCAACTATAGTCTAATGCCTTTAGAAACTTGCATAATTTGCATAATTTTAATCTTACATAAGTCTCTCTTAAGATCTTACCTAAGTCTCTCTTAAGAGAGTTCATAACGTTTAGAGGCTCTTATAGCCTTAAAAATATCTTAGAATCTTTATTGGGACATTTTGGTCATTTACCACCCATTTCTTAGTTCAAGTTTTTAATGTGTTCCAAAAATTTAAGGTCATTTTGATCATTTTACTTTTTATCCATAGTTGAGCCCCTATACATGCATTTTGATCATTTTTGATCATTTTACTCTTGAATCCTTTCATGACCTCTTATATCCTTGAAACTAGGTCATCTATCAAATCTGAGGTCATTTCGAGTAATTTGATCCATAAAACAACACTTAGGTATGTAAGAGAATTATGGTCATTTTGCACTTATCATTGGTTCAGAACTTAAACGAACTCCAATCACTATTAAACTTTATGCATAGCTTTAATATGTGATCTTAGGCCTACAATTAAAACTTCGTATCATTTAGAGGTCATTTAAGTCATGAACCGACTTTACATTACTATAGGGACATTATGGTCATTTTATATTGTTACTTGATTTAGATACTTAACCTTATCCAATGACTATAAAATTTTGTGTATAGCTTTAACATGTTATATTATGCCAAGCATTAAAATTTCTGTTCTTTCATGAACAGAAGAGTCCATTCAATGAATTATTTTAACGTTACTTGGATTTGAGCAAAACCCTTGGTTTAGGCCAATAACTCTGGACGTCGCTACGGACAACTAAGTCGACTATGATGGGTTCAGGGGTGCACTTGGGAATTCACGCTCGCACGTGTGGGTCATGCGTATGGAAGTACTACACATCCAACTTTTTCGGGACTAGAGGTCACCCGTATGATGGTTTTAATGATAGGTCCCTAGAACATGAGATGCATGTGTTTGCATTCCCTGACCCCAATAGTGGGGTCACTTACGGAGTATTTCTTAAAATACTCAAGTCGTGTGCTATTTCTATTTTAGGTAAAGGCAAGACAGACATCTCTGTACGGTTGACCACGACATCGCAAGTAGAGATCATGACACGTGTATAGGATAGTGGTATCATATTTTCTTAGTCTTGGATTAGTATAGGTTGTTTTTACTTTTAATGTTTATGTTTTTAAAAGTTTTACTTGTTTTATTTAGTATTTCCTTAGGTTGTTTTTAAAGATGTTTTTGAACATGTAAGTGCATGGTAATGTTTATGATGATGTTTTAAAGGTTTAGTTCCGCATAAGAGCATAGGTTATGATGGCTGTAGCGACTTTAGGTTAGTAGAAATCTAGGGTCGTTACAGTTGGTATCAAATCTCTAGGTTATAGATTATGTAAACTAGCCTATGAGATAGGCTTGACATGTTCATGGTCCCACCGTAGAAGCCCCGTCATTATTGGATATGTCATGGATAAGACAAGAAAAAAAAAAGTTTTTGATTGCATATACTATGATTACTTACAATTGTTAAATGTAGTTGACCATTGAATTTGATAGCTTTGATTTTTTACTGTCGAAACATGATATTTGACCTAATTATATGTTTATGAAAATATCGTACTAGCCAAATTGTTTGTTTATGATGATATGCAATATGATGTAAATTACAATAGCGAGTAGTAGACTTAAGGAAAACTATATGTTGATTTTAGAAACATGTCGCCTAGAGGACGCGAAAGAGGATGATGAGTAAGGGGATGATCCCCGGTTAAAAGAAGGAAGCAAGTCATCTTAAAGAAAGTGAGAAAGTTGAAATTAAGGTTAAGTTAAGTACGACAAGCTTTTCAACCTTAGTGTCCACGTCAATATTGATTTCAATGAAACACTTGAGTTTTAAGAAAATACTAAAATGACATAATAAGGTGGTTATGTATGAAATTTTGTGACCATTAGTTGTGATAAGGGGCTAAACCAAGGGTATGTATAAAATGACTAAAATGCCCTTATAATTGATAAGGCAACCCTAATCTTCAACCGAACAATCCAAGCTTTTGTTGAAGCAAGAACCTTTGAATCATAGAAATTAACACATCTTTATACAAAATTCGGATCAACCAAGTGATAATATCAAATATCTAGACTCAAGATTTGGAACTTTGTTCTAAATTGAGTCACTCCACAAAACTTAGAAGCAAGATGAAGCAAGAATTGCACAATACAAAATGCGGATCAACCAAAAGATAAGACCAAAGATCTAGAAGCAAGATTTGGAACCTTGTTCTAAATTGAGTCACTCCACAAAACTTAGATGCAAGATTTAGAAGCAAGAATTGCAAAAAACTTAGAAACGGCAAAGATGATGCTCGGATTTCTAAGGGTGAAAGTCTCCATTTAAGATCTCAATTTCATTCATTCACAATCTAATTTTTACATAATAATTTTTGGGTATTTATAGTCTCCACACAAAAGAAGTTAGTGGTCGTGATTTAATCCCGATCCCCTCAAATCTCCACAAAAGACAAGTTAATTTGACCATTACAAACTTTATGAAATTAAAACAATAAATAAAGTTTTCTAACAACTCATGAAATAATACTTGCAACTTCATCCGCTACTTCAACCATGCAAATATTCACTTCTGAAGCTCCAAATGATCCTTCCTCAATCGAATCAGCTTGTAACACATGAAATGATGTTGAACCAAGTCTATCCAATTTTGTAGATGAAGAATGAATGCTTGTTGAATCTTCTTGGCCTTGAATGGTGTAATAGGTTCAATTGGAACATTTGGAACACCGTTATTCTTATCATCTTCTCCCTCTTAAAAAGGATTCGTCCTCGAATAAAAAAAATCATCACCTACAGCAAAAGGACTCAAGTTAGCAACATTGAAAGTAGAATGTACTGAAAATTCTCTACGAATATTAATTTTATATGCATTGTTATTAATTCATTCAAGAACTTGTGAAGGGTCATCCCATCTTGGATGTAACTTTGTCTTCCTTTGGGATGAGAATCGCTCCTTGCGAAAATGTATCCAAACCCAGTCAACCAGGTTGAAAAATGATTTCCTTCTGTTCTTTGTTAATTCTTGAAGCAACTTTGAAATTTTATTTCTCAATTCTCTCATTCACCTCTTTACTCTTTTGCAATATTTTGATCAAATCTACCTTACTTGTGCTGCTTCACTCACAAAAATATTAGAAGAAATAAGAAACAAATCAAGAGGCGTAGGTGGATTAAATCCATAAACAACTTCAAAATGAGAACAGTGAGTGGTATTTTGAATTGCTATATTATATGCAAACTCTACCACTAGCAAACATTCATCCCAAGACTTAATATTCTTAGAAATAATAGCTTTAAGCAATGCTTCTAATGTTCTATTAACCACCTCAGTTTATCCTCCATCAGTCTGAGGATGAGGATAACATGTAGTTGAAAACAATCATTTGGTACCCAATTTACCTCACACTACTTTCACTTAAAAATTTAGAATCCCTGTCACTAACCATTATTCTAGGGATTCCATGTAATCTTACTTCAGCAACATGTTTTGTATATCAGTCTTGTTGCATGCAATAAAATGAGGCATTTTACTAAATTTGTCTACCAACAAAAATACTTTCTTTACTTTTTTTGAGTGTGTTGCAAACCAAGAACAAAATTCAAAGAAATATTAGTCGAAGGTTCGTTAGGTACATTAAAAAAAGTATACAATCCATTTGATTGTGATCTAGATTTAGCTTCTTTGTATTTAAAACATTGGCTACAAAACTTATGAATATCATGCTTCATCTTCGGCCAAAAGAAGTGTTCATGCAACATATTATAAGTTTTATTAATCCCAAAATGTCCCATTAAGTCACCACCATGTGCTTCTTTTACAATCAAATATCTTATAGAGTATTTAGGAATACAAAGCTTACTTTTTTAAAATAAAAATTCATGAAACACATAATAATCATCCACAGGTTTTTTTACCCGACAAGATGCATAAATAATTTTAAAGTCTTGGTTATCTCTATATAATTCTTTAATATGCTCAAATCCAAGAATTTTTGTATTGAGAGAAGTAAAAAGATTGTACCTTCGAGATAATGCATCAGCTACCACATTATCCTTACCTTGCTTATATTTGATGACATACAAAAATGTTTCAATAAACTCCACCCATTTTGCATGTCTACGGTTCAGTTTGCTTTGACACTTAACGATACTTCAAGCTTTCATGATCATAGTGGATCACAAATTCTCTAGGCCATAATTAGTGTTACCACACCTGCAATGTGTGCACTAAAGCAAACAATTATTTATCATAGATAGGTAGTTCAATGCTGTCCCATTTAGTTTTTCACTAAAATAAATTAAGGATTTTTCATCTTCCATCAAAACAACACCTATGCCCAAACCACTTGCATCACACTCAATTTCAAAACTTTTATCAAAGTTAGGCAAGACAAGTAATGGTGCATGGGTTAATTTATTCTTAAGATCATTGAATGCATTCTCTTGCATATCTCCCCACTAAAAAAAGACATTCTTTTTCACTAAGTCATTCAAATGGTGCAGCTATGGTGCTAATTTTTTTTTTTTTTTTTATAAATCTCCTATAAAAACTAGCTAACCCATGAAAACTATGAACTTCACTTGCATTAATTGGGGTTGGTCAATCCTTAATTGCTTTAACTTTCTCTTCATCTACTTTGACTCCATTTTGACCAACTATGAAGCCAAGAAAGTTAATTTTTTCCATGCAAAAACTACCTTATTAAACTTAGCATAAAGTTTCTATTTTCGAAGCGCAATCAAAACTGACTTAACATGCTCCACATTCTCATGCAAAGTCTTTGAATAAATTAAAATATCATCAAAATATATAACAACATGCTTCCCTAAATATTCTCTCAAAATGTGATTCATTAAGCGCATAAATGTACTAGGAGCATTAGTTAACCCAAAAGGCATAACAAGTCATTCATACCATCCAAACTTAGTTTTAAAAGCTATTTTTCATTCATCTTCTACATGCATTCTAATTTGATGATATCCAGATTTCAAATCAATCTTTGTAAATAAACATGAACCATGCAATTCATCAAGCATATCGTCTAGTCTAGAAATAGGATGTCAATACTTTACAATGATTTTGTTGATGGTTCTACAATCCACGAATAGGCGCCACGTTACATCTTTCTTTGGCACCAATAAGACTGGTACAAAACATGGACTCGAACTCTCTCGTATACAACCCTTCTCCATGAACTCCTCTACTTGCCTTTGAATTTCTTTAGTCTCAGTTGGATTGGCTCTATAAGCTGGCCTATTAGGAATGACTGCCCCGAAATGAAATCTATTTTATGTTCCATACCTCTAATGGGAGGTAGTCCTTTAGGTACTTCATATTGGAACACTTTCTCAAATTCCTGTAAAAGAGATTGAAACATACTGGGCCAAGACAAATTGTTTTCGTTAGAGACCAAATATCCTTCCTGGTACATAAGTACAAATATGGTTTTTTGTGAAAACATTGCCCTTCTATCCTCTACAACTCTAGCCAAACAACTCTCTTTCTTCCCTGTTTTTCAATTTCATTATTCTTTTCACAATTTTTTTCTCTCAATTCTTCTTCCTCGAACTCTTTTTTTTTCCCTCCAACTTTAATTGATTAGCAATACATCTGCAGAACTCAAACTGGTTTTTCTACCATTTTTATAAAAAAATACCGGTTCAAATAACCATCATAGATGACCCTCCTGTCAAATTGTCATAGTCGGCCAAGCAATATGTCTCTAGCATGCATTGGTAACACATCACAAAGAACTTCATCTTTTTATTTTCTCAAAGTAAAAGATATTAAAGCTTCATTGTTTCACTATAATTGAGTCATTGAAGCTTGTAAGGTTTAAGATGGTATTGGGTTGGAATTTGCAACTTTTGATGAACATGGTACTTATTACATTTGTGCAACTTTCACTATCAATGACAAGACTAGAAAAAGTCCAATTGACTAAACATCGCGTGTGAAACAGGTTGTCTCTTTGATCATCAACATCATTCTCTGTAACTTGAGTTTTAACAAATATTCTTGTAATAAGCGCCCTATGACTCCTATCTTCCAATTCCTCCTCTTTCTTCTGGACTTCTTCAACTAGCTCATTGATCTCCCCTCTATTTTCCTTCTCTTGGTTCATGATTGTACAAACAATAGTTAAATATGCTTTAGGACCTCACACACTCAACTCACTGATTTTACACTTAGGGACACTTGTGTTTATTACACACAAAGGTAGGTTATTTAGGAAAGTGACTAAATTATGATCAAGGTAAGACACTTGTGTTCATAATTTACCTTGTCTTGATTGCCTTGAACAACTCACTTATAGTAGCGAGCTATTCAAGGCAATCAAGACAAGGTAAATTATGAAGTAACAACAAAGTAAAACAAGAAAAACAAATAAGAGACACAAATAAATTTTTGGGTAGAATTGCACACTGAAACTAAACTTAAAAAGAAAAGGTCGTTAAGATTTTGACAAAATTCTCTTCTTAATTGTAAAATATAAGAGAATGATCTAACTTTCCTTTTAACGGAATTCAGACAAATTTAGAACTTATCTTCGAGTTTAAATTATGAAAGAACAATATCAAACACAACAGTTTCAGATTTAGATGGTTTAAGAAAAATGTGAATTGAAGTTTATTTGACTTCAAATAAACATGCAAACTGTTTAATGATAAGGATTTATAACCACAATATTAATAACTAATATGATAAGGATTTTCTTTTTCAAGATCTAAATATGATCTTTACGAAGAAAATGAGAACAAAATAAAAAGATAATGAAGAATGGTGGAACTCAAATGAGTGTCTTAAGGAAATAAAGGGAATATCTAATGGATAAAAACTCAAAACTCTGGACCAAGGTCCTCGCTACAAAACTAGGTAACAAAAAGGGTTAACCTTAAAAAAAAAATTGTGTTGAAAGGAGAAAACAAGTCACCTTGAGAGAAGTGGAAAAGTTGGGAATTCATATTGAATTAAGTATTCGAAGTTTTCTAGCATTAGTATTGACACCTTAGCGTGTTTTAGTGAGCTCATTAATTTTGATAAGTGGATATGATGTGGACATGTAGTTATTTATTGAATATAAGGAACTTATCAGGGTAGCATTGAACAAAAGGTACACTTTAAGAAACAAAAGTTCTCTCAAGTATAAGAGCCAAAAAAGACGATGTTTCAAGATGTAACAATCCAAAATTTTCTACTTAATTTAAGGTCTGCATACGTACCATAAACATTGAATGTGGAAGACTTCATTTAAATTCCATAAAACATAACCTTTAACTTAAAACAATGTCATGGACTTACGTGTTTCGAAAACATCTTTAAAATGACACAACAAAAAACTAAATAAAATGAATAAGAGTTTAAGTTAAAAACATCCTATTCTAGCCTAAGTCTAAGAAAATAAATACCACTACCCTATGCATGTGTCATGGTCTCGAGTTGCGATGCCGTCGTCAGCTGGAATGTCTTGCCTTAACCTAAAAAATGTAGTAGCACATAGCTTGAGCATTTAAAGAATATTTAGTAAGTGACCCCACTATTCGGGTTAAGTGCAACAATCACATGCAATCAGATGATGGAACCTATCTTTCATTCCGTTTTCTCTACGGTGCTGTCCTAACGGGTAATTTTGGACGTGTACCATATACTCTATACACAACTCATACGTGCGAGTATGGGCTCACCAGCTAGTTCGCACACCGCTGGGCCACTTTCCTTATCTGGTGAGCATACTCTTGGAGCCCCTTAGGCCGGACACCCGCTAGAACTAGTAACCGTCATGGCAGCGCTATGCAAAGCATAACGATCGTTGTTCTACCATTGGATCTACGCGTCCGTACCCTCGTGATGGGATAGGGGTATTCCCCCAAATGCATGAGCACACATAATGCATGAGGTCCCAAAACTTTTCCATTTTCATTATCATTTAATACAACCCCGCTAGCATTATGTACATATCATATCATTTCAGATATCGTTCATCATTCATGTCATATCGTTTCTCATTCTTCAGTTCTCAAATCATACATAATTCTAACGGGGCTATATTTCATGCCATTAATCGTAATTTCATGTCATTCATATCATGCTATATAGACACAATTTAAGAGACATAACATAACGTTCTATGCTTTTAACATAACATTTCATCATATACATATCATACCATGACATATTGCATCACAATGTATCACATCATAAACAAGTCATAACGTAAACACTTCGTAATCATATCGTTCTCTAACTTATCATAGCCTTAACGTTCTTATATTTATCACAGACATATCATTACGTGAACGTACATTAGTCATATCATCACAAGAACGTATCCTAACGCTATCGTTCTATCAATCCTAACGCTATCATTCTATCAATCTATCACAAACCTATCCCTTTCTACCCGTAACCTAACTGTATTCTTTCATCAATCTATCTTGTTCATATCACTCCGGTATGTAACCCAATCTTAACGTTTCATAAACGTATTTAAATCCTATCGTTACATTTCGTTTTGTGCATCCTTCTCGTATCCTATCTCAAACATATCCTTGAACACATTGTACCGTAATTATTATCATATAATTCACACATTATAACATATACATAACATATAAGAAGCATATCGATCCACAGACAATTCACACATATCAATATATATGACACGTGCAGAACCACGGGGCACGTGTCAACATCAAATATAACCATGCCGATAGTAAGGTCACTTACCTGGCTAGCTTAAGTCGTTGTCACGAATATATCTTTAATGAAAGTTCGATTTTGTCCTTTGAAATCCGAGTCAACCTATATGAGCTCATGACATTAGTTTCAGGTTTGAACTCTACAACATTATTTCTCTAATTTACGTTGGTCCATTGTTAAAAGTCTTGAAATGTTATATCTATAATTATATTTTTATTGAAAATATTATTTTTCATGGTTACTGTTGTTGTGGTATAAGAGAGTAGATATAGTTATTTCAAGTTATTATGGGCTTTACTATTCTATGTATTTACCTCTGTATTTACCTCTCCCTCCCCATATTTAGTTTGTGGTTTTTAATTCCCTAATTGTTCTTTTTTTATCTGTTGCCTTTTAATTCTGTATTCCAAATTTCAAGTAGATCTCTGTTTCTAAATCTTTCATTGTCTCAATGTTTCTTATTCAGAAGTTTTCTTGGTCATTCTATTCTATTCATTTGGCTACTGATAAATTTAATCTAATATTACTAATCTGACGTTGATTTACTAGAATAGTATAAATGATTAACATTTAGTTTTTAACTCAAAGCTAGACTATTGTAATAATTCAATGAAGATCTAACTATAACAATAAGATAAAAGAAAATGAAAATTTAATATATACCTTATTAATCAGATTTATGTTCACGTAAATCTGGGTGAATCTCAACTAGATAAAGATCATTCTCTTCTTTTTTTTTTCTCAAGTAAATCTGACAATTATTGTTTTTCCGTTTTCTTTCGGTTACTTTCTTGGGTAGATGGGTTGAGGAGAGATAATTGTGGGGAGAGATGAGAGGTTGGTGGAGAGAAGTAGAGAAATGTTGTTTTTTTTGTTTATTTATTTATTTATTATTATTATTTTAACCATTTTTTTTTATAATTATTTTTTGGCTATTACACAAGATTTCCTCCATGTTTTAATGTGATAGTTATGAGTGACTATAAGGTCATCTGACTCACTACTGCCCACAACTTATATTATTTTAATGAATTAGATCTTCGAGTAGGTTCTTAAACTAGTTTGCAATAGTCCAAACAAATTTTAAAGAGAGCAACATGATAACCCTTAAGCAAGCTTAATGTTCTAATAGTGAGCATTACACAAATTTCTCAGTGTATGAGTCTTGGATAATATGTGATTGTTAGTAAAGTTTAATGATATTATTAAGAGATAACTAATTAGAGTACTAAGTCTAACTCAAAAAGTAAGCATCCTACCTCATAATTACGATAGAAACATGAGATTGTTTGCCTCGTCCTTAACTTGGATGACCTGACTCACGTCGTAGATTATGAGTCCTTACATGTAGACGATGATCCAAGTTGTGAGAAAAAACCAATAAGAATTTTAGCCCAAGGAGTGGAGGTCTTCTAAACTAGGAAAATGTTCTTTACAAAACCATCAAGCGGAAGAAACTATGTGAAAACCGAGGGAAGATATGAGGGAGAAACACCTTGAGTAATTCCAAAATTAAGAAACTTTTGGAGACAAAAGTTTTTTTTATAGATGTGTACGATGTAATAACAAAAAAAAAAAAAAAAAAAGGCAAATTGTCTCGTGTTGCCTAAGTTGAGAAGTGGGGGGTTAGCCTCCACCCCAAAAAAAGGAGGTCCCTCACCTCATTTTATGATCTCACTTCAACCGTTTGAGCCAGTCGGAGAATACACTTTTTAATAGCTCAAGACCAGCATTTTGACTTATTCGACTTGGGTCTGATACGCTCGAACCATTTCCTCTTAATTTCAATTTTTTTTGGAAGCATTTAAGGTTATCATGACTATCCTTTAGCTAGTTTAAATTTTTGGACTCAAGTATTTATGCAAAATTAGGTTTACTACTTTAAATTATTAGGAGTAAGTTTAAATTATTTTATGCAAAACTAGGTAAATCAATTCCCACCGTGAATTCTAATTTATGATTGTTGGATTCTTTAAGCAGAATTAAATTTCAGAGAGTGACGTTAAGCTAGCATCAAGGGGTTGTAGTAGCTTGGGCTAAGACCAACCAATTAAGTGATCTTACTACCAGTATGATTAGAAATTGATGTTTTGTATGATGACACGTGCCCCGTGGTTCTGCACGTGTCATATGCTTGATATGTATGAGATGTTTATGAAATGATATGACTATGATATATTTTTCAAATGATATGACTATGATATGATTATGAAATGATGACTACGATATGTTCATGAAATGATATGGCTAATCATGGAGGGATCGTGGTCATCAATTTAATTTGTTTTGTGCTAAAATAATTTTTAATATTTAAATTATATAATTTAGCTAATAAAATATTTAAAGATTAATACTATTTTTGAAAGTTTATATGGATATTTTTTAATCTGATATAGCAACTCTCTTATATACTGATTGAAATTGAAATGGTTTTAAAAGTGTATTTGAAGTTTTTTAAAACATTTAAGATTTTTTTTGAATTTTTTATAAAGATGTTTTAAAAATACTTTAGATGGTATTTTGAAATTCATTAAAAAAAGAAAAAAAAATATATATATATATATATATATATATTAATAATTTTTATCTAAAATTAATAGCAAAAACTTGTTTTTTTTTTTTTTAATATAAGAATATTTTTTAAATTGTTTTTAACCAAAGTTTAACGATAACACCTAAGAACTTTTAAAAGTAAAAAAATATTTTGAAGTCTTTGTCCTTTGTTAGCCCTGAGCTTCCTTTTTTTCCCTTTTTTTCCCTTTTTTTCCCTTTTTTTTTTCCCTTCTTTTTCCTTCCCTTTTTTCTTTCTGCTGCAATGGCGAACAAAGTTACGAGGAAGAAGCATTACAGACCTCCGGTAAGTCCGAATTTGTTCCCTCATTTATCAGATGCCTGTTATTATGGATTGTTTAGCATTTCGATGCAGATAGCTTGCTTCATTTTTTTTTTTTTTTGCCCATAAGGGTGGTCTTACATAGTGTTAATTCTTCCTGGTATGACTTACTTACTGACCTGACATTGATTAGACTTCCTCACTCCTTAAAATCCCTGTAAGCATCTAAAAAGAGAAGCAAGGAAATTGAGAGAATGAAATAAAGACTTGCAAATATCGGACATCGATCTCACTAATATCAAACTCATTTTTTTCGGTCGCTTAACAGGGGAAGAAGAAGGAGGGTAACGCATCGAGGTACGTGACCAGGACCCAGGCTGTGAAGCAGCTGCAAGTTAGTTTGCCACCTTTCAGGTATTTTTATCTTACCTCTCCTGATTTTATTTATTTATTATTATTATTTTTTTTTTATGGCTATTGGCATCGAGAATGGAGTGTGCTTTTAAAACGCATGATTAGTATTGGTTTTGGTTTCTTAGTGCTGTATCATTTGTATAGCTTAAGTTGGAGTTTCAGCTAAAATCGTATTAATACTGATTAAAGTGGGTGGTTCTGTTTGCTCGTCTAAAAATATTCTGGTGGAGCTTAGGTTGTATGCTATGAGTACACGACACAACTGGGTTAGAAATTTATTCGTATTCATAGATGCTTTGAAGCAAATGCCTTTTGCTTTTCTTGTTCGAACATGCTTTTCTTTGATTTTAAGTACTTGATATAAACAAATGTTTGAAGATTTTTGAAATATTTATTGAAACTGGTTGGACTAGGATGACACCGTTTTACCTTGATTGATAATGAACATTATTGAGACAATGGTTTCGGTTTTTATTATTCTGACAGGAAGCTATGCATTTTCAAGGGAATATTTCCTCGAGAGCCAAAGAAGAAGGTTAAAGGAAATCACCACACTTACTACCATTTGAAAGATGTTGCTTTTCTTCGTCATGAACCACTCTTGGAGAAGTTTAGAGAGATTAGGGCATATGAAAGAAGATCAACAAAGCTGATGCAAAAAAGAATAAGGAGCGTGCAAACTTTCTAAGAGATCACAGGCCTACATATGTATTAGACAGAACAATAAGGGAGAGGTTCGTGCATCTCTTTTTTTTTTTTTTACTACTGAAAGAATTATATATTTTCTTTTCTTTTCCCATAAAACTCTTTTCAATTGTTGCATTCATGCTATGTTTGGCCATCTAGGTACCCAAAATTCATAGATGCACTTAGAGATTTGGATGACTGCCTCTCAATGGTGCATCTTTCTGTGACATTACCTACACATCACAATCATAACTGTCGGAGGTTGGTGTTTTACTGGCCATAATAAATTTTTCTGAACTACAATTATATGTTGTCAACCTATCATGTATTATTGACGAGGTAACAAAATGACGACTTCAATTTCTCATCACATATATATATATATTTCAATATCTTCTCCTAGATTAAGTCATGAATGGCAAGCATTTATTTCTCGAACTCATAAACTGCGAAAGGTCTTTATATCTGTGAAAGGTATTTACTATCAGGTATACTGTTATTTATATTATGAATCCCGTGTGAAGCATTTTATGTTCCAAATGTATTTTCTTAATTTTGTTGTTTGTCTAGGCCAAGGTAGAAGGTCAAAAGATTACATGGCTTGCTCCTCATTCACTGCATCATCCGTTGACTGATGATGTTGACTTAACTGTTATTTTTAACTTCATGGAATTTTATGAGGTAACATTTTGGTCCCATGTTTTCTTTTCACCTATTCTATGTTTTTTCTTTTGTTATTTTCATTGGCTGTCTTTTCCGTGGAATGAATAGATAGAAACTAATTGAGAATTCATTGCTTAGCTTCTAACCAGGATTTTATGTAATAACTTTTGTACTGACGTATATTTAGAAAGCAAGCTGGATTTATTCATATTATTCACATAAAATGTTCTCTCTCTCTGAATAACTAAACTTGCAGTGAGAGGAATAAAACAAAGAGACCAGAGGGGCATGATAGATATCAAAATTAGCCATATTGATTAGTTAGTTTTCTAGTAGGTGTGTGGTTTGTTTTAAGGTGAGTTAAGTTTGTTGTCTGGAAGGTTGAAGTGTTAAAAATAGAAAGATTTGGGGAACTTGGGATGTAACATCTTAGGAATAGTTTTGGGCAGAGAGCTAAGAACCTTGATGCTTAGTAAATACTTGTATTTTGCTCCTTCTACTATATTATACTTTGGTTTCTAACAGAGCACTTGAAAAGGGCCCGAGCTAGCAAAATAGTGTGTGTTAAAAGTAATTCCCAAGCAGGAATAATTGAGAAAAGTAATATCGTTGAATGCATAGCATTCCATGCAACATCCAATACTCCTAACCTTGAAGACTCTTGTTCTACTCTAGCCAACCGTCTACATGATGGATAAAAAAAAAAAATATATATATATATATATCTTGATGTGTTCCAATTGGTTATTGTATTGACACAACCATTCTGCCGTTGGATATAAATAAACAACTGGAGTACTTTATTTGTTTAGGACTCTTAATTCTTGGGTTCTTATATGGTAAAGAGAAAGAAACTTCCCTATTAGATTTTCTGACTTCTTGTTCATCTGGATGTGGAAAAGTAGATGCTGAAGAAAAGTCTGAACATGGTCTTGTGCAACTTCAACACCAACTTCCCTCAAATGAGCCAATTTCATTGATGCATCTTGTTGAAGATGCTGCTGGTAAGGATGACGATGAAGATGAAAATACTAGAGTGTGTAAGAATCTTTTCAAGAACATGAAGTTCTTCTTCAGCCGTGAGGTAGGATTATGCTCCATTTTATAATAGTGTTTATGATTTGTGCGTTATTACTTAAAATAGAGATGCTATTTTGAGATGAAATTATGTAAGAATGTAAGCATTAAATTTCAAAATTCAACATAAGGTAATTTCCAACGTCTTACAAACAGTGACTTTCTGTGTGGAGGGAAGAAATCATATATGTGAGCATGTCTCGTCTTATGTGTAGAGTTTAGGACATCAAACTTCATACGCCCCAAGTAACAGTTTTGTTGAAACAGTACTGGAAATCTATCAATATATGTGAGTTCATCACATGGTAGAACTCGTCACCTTTTGATTTGTTGAATTATGTCAACTACTATGGGTATTGGATATTGGAAATTGCTGTCTTAATAATCCTTTTTTTTTTTCAATCATATTGATCTTCCTTTTTGTGTTGTGATTGAAATTTCTTATGATCCTCGAGAATCACTGCTTTTTGTTATTCCTGCTTTTGGTGGCATGGTTTGTTGGGAAGGAGATGGGGCACCATTTGAGGAATCCGATGAAACCAGCACCTATCAGGTTTGCCAATAAAACGGGCACATTCGTATGGATTATATATGATGATTAGAATACATGGCCTCCTGCTACCTTTTCATCTCTTGCTGATCCTTTCTGAATGTAGATTGTTGATAGGCCAACACAGACTCACAAGTTCCTCTCTAGAGACTACGTTCAGCCACAATGGGTATTTGATTGTGTGAATACACGGATCATCTTGCCAACTGATGGTTATTTGGTGGGAAGGTACTTCAATGTTTTAAAATGTTATATTAGGTTTCTTTCTTGCATGGATTATCCAAATTTTCTTTAATGAATGTATTTAGATTTCAGATGCTCTCTTTTAATGGAAAGTAGTTCCATAAATCAGAATTTTGAATAAAACAATTTTCAGAAATAAAGAAAGACCCTTTTTTTGTTTTTTTTGTTTTTTTTGTTTTTTTTTGTTTTCATGTTGTCATTTGTTGTTTCATTAAATAAATTCATACATATGAATCATTAACTACTGATAGTTGTAAATTGATTAAAATATATTGTATGTAAAACTTTCTATAAATTCAGAACTCAATGTTTTTGCTAGTAATACCATCTCAATAGTTTTGATATTAAAAGATTATTCATAAACTCACTCTTAAAGAGTGTTGTTTCTTGCTTCTGGTTTGCGTTGCGACCTAAACTGATTGGAGATATTGTCAATGAGGCAGAAGATACTGTGTCCTAAACTTATTTATTTGTACCTTCAAATTAATATATCAATTTGCTAAACTCCCACAGGGTTCCTCCTCCACACTTGTCACCTTTTGTTGACAATGAGGCAGAAGGTTATGTTCCTGATTATGCTGAGACCCTTAACCTGTTGAAGGAAGCTGCCAAAAGAGAAGTAACGTTGCTGGGAGTAGGGAAAAAAGATTTGGATGATCCTCATAATTTATTGGCTGAAGGTGTCATGGATCGAACTGAGGCTATTGAAGCTGCTGAGAAAAAACAAAAGGTTAGTACAGGTCGAATCAAAGTGACATCTCAGTCCAACTGGTGCGTAAACGCTACTTTATTCTCTTATTGTGGTATTGTATTTTCCCAATGCAGATGATGGCTCTTGAGAAACAGTATCATGATGAGTTAAAATTGGAGCTTTATTCAGCTGCTTCAAAAGTTGAAAGGCAGTTGGATGATCAGGAGAGTGAGGGTGGTGAGGATTCCGACCTCCCTGATCTTCAACAAATTGCCAAAGATAATGCTAACCTGTCAATGGCTTTGATGCCACAGAAGACGAGAGGCCTTTGTAAAGCTATGCAGGTAACATACATGCTTTGCTATTCGAATTGTGATAGTGTTTGAAGTTTTCCTTACGAGCTGTAATATATACATATGACGGTGCAGTAGTTTCGACTTTTTTTTTTCTTTTTTTTGTGTCCTAACAAATTATAGTTTCTATATTTTAACTTCTCATGCCCTTTATTATTCTTCTTGGTAAAAGTTTTAATCGTATATTGAAGTAAGACTGGCTACATATCTTAAGTAGTGACTGTGGCTAACTACTCTTTTTGACTCATGATTTTTGCTTTCTACTGTCGTGACTGGGAAATTTCTGTTATTATCAGATTGGTATATAGAAGAAAAGAAGGCTCGTAGTAAGATTCTCATGGAAAGGAAGAAAAAGCTTGAAGAATCTCACTAATCATTGCAAGTAAAAAACAACCGCAATTTTGCCTCTAATTGTTTCTTCGTAATATGGATGGGTAGTTAAGTTAGTTTGTTCAAAGCAGCCGAGGTCTCGGTTTAAACTCTCTCCTCGAGGTTTGTTTATCTTTTCAAGAGTTTCACTAAAAGTGCCCTAACACCAGTGTAGTTTCATTTTCTTATTAAAAAATAGTGCTTTTGGTCCAAGTGAAGTGCTGTAACTTTACAGTGGCCAAATCAATTACAAAATGATTCATATTTTTTTCTTTTGAAAGACTCAATTGCTAGAGTTAAAGTAGGGCTTTGTGTGCCATGTCAATTGGGACATTTTTATTGCATATTCTGGAAATAAGGTGGCATATTTGATGGTTATGTTTACTTGAAACTGCAAAGCATGGAACGTGGCTGATCAACTTATTTTAGGATTTGAAAATTCTATGCTGATATGCCTATTTATTGATATCATTCATTTAATTGAGTGTTCTTGAATGGTTGAGTCGTTTGAATCTTATTGCTCAAATTGTTTTTTTTTTGTTGGATTGAACATCCTCGCCAAACACTCAACACATCCTTGATCTTGCCCTTAGTTGAATAGTAACTTTTGTTGGTCTTGCTTCTGCCACGCCCAACCCTTTGTGACATTAGATTTATGATTGCACCTAAATCACAAAGTGCTAGACTTCAACTCCACCGATGGAGCATGGAATTGTGAAGCTTTTGTGGAAGCATACTTATCAGAATTGCGCTGCACTCTTCGTCACAGTCTCAAGCTCTCCTAGACGCCTTATGACACAATCGCACTTTTGAAGGCAGCGGACTAGCGATTGTGCGGCACTCACTTTCTAACGACAAGTGAGCTACGCCAATTTGTTCTTGCATCGCCTACGGCCAAGCGACGTATGATCGAGTCTCTAGCCTCGATTTTAAAAGAAGGTTTTAGAAAATGAGGAGAGAGAGAAAGATTTTAGAAAGAGAGATTTTTAAAAGGGACGTTATATAAGCAAGCAAGAGAGAGATGACAACGGCTTAGCATATATAACCTTGGGTAGGGAGAAGTTGACAACTAGTCATATCCCCCTATAGTACATTCTGAGGTATTTTATGTCTGGCAGGCCTAGACATGATATTTTTGAGGCGTCATACGCCCTAGAACTACAAAAGTAAAAACACTAGTATGAAAAGACATGACAAGGGTTTGGCTTGTCATGGGCATGCAGCCATGGGCAACACTCCCTGGACGAGCTTGACCGTGACACCTTACACACTATTCTTGATCCAAAGCCATCGTCGAAGGTCATATGGTTCATTAAAGGTTTGACGATGTGAAAGGTTTTTGACATTAGAGCGATGTTGGCTGAAGTGTCTACCAAATTCTACGATGCTTTGTTCAGGCTCTCATAAAATATTTCGAGCTGAATTTAACAAGGTGTTTGGGCACTTTTAGAGAAACTCTTGAACTCATCCATGCATCGCTGATCAATTCATTCTCGCTTTTACACTTTTAGTATTAGAAAAGTGCTACTACTTCATTTTGGTTGGCCAAATCGAAAGAGGCAATGAAATAATAAAGATTCTCAAATAATAAACATGCTTTATTAATTAAGGGATAAATGAGCTAGTTGGAACCTAACCGAGGGAAATTTAGCTAACGGATGATCATGAGAGAAAAGACAAGAAGAAATAGGTAGATTGTATTGGCTTTTCCACTCTTTAGCTAAAATTAGTTAATATTTTTTATGATAACAAAACATGCTTTTCTATTACTGACCAATATATAGTATTTTAAAGGGTTCTTCGCGTAAAACTTGGAATAACGGTTCAAACGCCTCTTGAACCATTTAAATCAAAACTAAAACGAATAAGCTATAGTCAAAATAAAGTTGAATGAAAAATATCCAATAGAATAATGTGCAGTTGAGTTGACGATATGAACCAATTAAATTATGACACATGAATTCTTACCATGTTGAGGATTTGACATTTTGGTGGCTTTGATTAGAGAGGATTTATTATTATTGTTTCTTTTTAATCTCCCCCTTGATTTTCCTTTTAAGTGCCCAAATTAAATTTAAGTTTTGTCCTATTTCACTCTATTTAAATTCGTCTTTTTCTCCATTATTTTTCAACAACTTTTGCAATGTTCAATCCATCAAAATTCTAAAAGCCAGGGTGATTGCACCCTTCAAGCTTTCAAATTTTTTTTTTTGGGAGAGAAACGTTGTTGTAGTGTGAGGGTAATGTTATGAGTGCTGAAAATTGTAAATCCACTCTTAAAAGAAGGTTATTGTGTGTTCTTTAAAGCTTACAATGCAACAATTTGATCTTAACTTCTGGAAATAGTTAAGTTTGGTTTTGAACCCTAAAAATAAGAAAATAAGCAACGTGGAGGTTGTACTCTACTCTATGAAAAGAGTAAAAAAAAAAAAAAATATAGTATGAAATCAGTTTGACCAAATTATAGGGTCACTTTCTCTAAATCTTTTACTACTTAATTTTTAATTTTGAAATTAATTGCAGTGATTTATTGCCTTAAGTATTCTTTTTAATGGTTTGTTATCGAACAACAATTAGTCAAATTATGCTTATTCGAAGGTTAGAGCGAAAATTTATTTGTAATTGATTAATTATTATTGACGGTTAAATATGGTTAAAGGTTCCTATCTCCCATGAAATAGGTTGATAATATTGATGTGCCGAAATTAGAAGAACGATATGATTACAATAAAATGAAAAAAAAATGTGTTTTTAATACCTAACCTACAAATGGTTTATATTGTACTTTGAGCAAAGATAAGTTTAATAAAATATGTGCGAGAGAACTAAGCAAGTTATAAGAAACAACCATTAGCATACTAGTTCAAAATTGTGAATTATTTAAGATAGATGTAAATGAATCTATTGTTTCCTAATCACGTTTTATTGAACTAAACTAAGCCTCAAGGTTCAATAACAATGTACTCATGCTTAATCAAGCCGTCCAAACTGAATCACAATAATCATGCTTATTCGAATCATCAAAGTACATTAACGATATAACATGCTTAACTAGAGCATAATCTACTTAATTGAATCATTGAAGTATAATACAACATTTCAGTCTCAAGTGTAATCTAGATGAGATCCATTTATTCATTAGAATTCACGAAGTAGTTCAAAAGCTCATATTTTAGTCAATTGGATCATGGGGTCCTAAGTAGCTCACCTAAGCTAATGTCGCATGATACGGTGAATGACCAATATAGGTTATGGGGTAAGCTAGGTAGCTATCTTATTGATCTTACTTATCTTACTTATGCCTATGCCGTGATAGAATGTATTTTGAATCTGTGAGGCGTGACCTCATTCATGGTTTTAATATAGAGTGACATTATGGGATAAATCGATTGATATCTAATATTATTTATGAAGGCTTAGTCGATGAACCCTACATAGGTCCATAACGCTCTACTAAATTCTGTGTGGGTCACTCTCTACCAACTATTGGGTACCCATGTGGCTTCTCACCCCTCTAGGAGTGGGTTTATGGAGTAGGAATCCGGTTGGGAGGCCTATGTCCATTTTCACACACGAGACCGGTACAAATCATGCTCAATTCTTGAGGCTCTATCCTATCGAAGACTAATCTGGGACAAAATTTATTGGTACTCCCTAATCATCCTACTAATGAAGGCAAATACACTACTAGAGTTAGTTAGTTATCTCTAATAGTTCTATAACCTACTTGTAATGATAGTGAAGTCGTCTGGACTCTAGTGATACTGATCACAACAATTTTAGACATAGTAAGTTAAGCTTTGGTCTCTTTAAGTGGCGTGATATTTAGCTAGGTCTCTTAAGTATAACTTAACGGTTTTATACACTCATCTCATTTCCAATTCTATATGGATCACTCCTATAGCTAATCATTATCTTAGAGCACTAAAGTTTGGTTCTAAAGTCATGCATCGTAATAAAAGTGTGCTAAAACCATTGAAAACATGCTTAACAAGTTAACATACAAAACGTTACATGCATATATGCCCTAATCTTAACAAGGATTCATATATCACGGTTCAATGTGCAATCAAATGCTCATACATCACATATATGAGAGTTATAACATCAAATCATAAAGTTTCAGCAAAATTTATTCAATCGACTTAAAATGCTAAAATCATGCTTGATGATTAATTAGGGCTTATCAAATTTGTTCGAAGTTGTTATTAAGTTTTTCAAGGCCCTAAACATGTAGATTCTTATCTTAAGCGGTGAAATCATTCCTAACAAAATATTTTCAATTAATTCCTACAAGTATCTTGAATAGAATCCAACAGGCTACTTACTCTTTCATGTGTGTTTGAGACCTTGATTTTTATGCTCTCTATACTTCAAATTTCTTAGATAGATCTTAAATTGAGTTAAAAGAAAGGAACAGGTGAAAGCAAATAACAACTTGACTTAAAAATGACTCAAAACAAACCAAAATAATGAGTGGGTCAAAAGATTGATCCAAATGGACATAGGTGGCAGATTCAACTGAAATGGCCACGTCACTCCTTCTACCTCATAGGTCCTTCGTGCATGAGATGGTCAATGACTCCAAAAACTTGAATTTGTTGTACATTATATTATACTCAAAATAATTAATGTCTTGTAAAATAGTTAAAGTTTTACAAAACATGCGTGAGGTTACAACTAACAAAGGGCCAAATGATTAAAATAAAAGACAGTAAAACCAAAAGGAAGACGTAGGTCTAGATAGTTCTTTATAGTCATGCAGCTCTAGAACTCTGGCTTACAACTATCTCCTTAGCTATGATTTGAAAAACATAAAGCAGTAAGAATAAGTTATAAAAATATATGCCGCTTCCTTGTAAACTCTAAATCAAATCAAACTACGAGCTAAGTGTATAACAACTTAAGATTCTAGGTTGCTAGGGCATATGTATTACCCCAGAAAAATTAAGCCTCTAAAATAGGGCAAAGATTGATGTCTACCTAGCTGTGCAAGGTCAATAACAAGAAAAGTTGGAAAAATATGGAAAATGGAACTTTGTCCAATTATTACAAAATTTTCCAGATTTTTTTTTTTTTAGAGAGAATTTAAAAATGTACAAACATGGAACAATCACCAAGAAGGGGTAAAGATCTTTTAGAAAAATTATGGATTTTTTGAAAAAAATAATATTAAAATATTTGAAAATGGCCAAATGCTGTAAAAATATGGATGATTACGCCTGCTGACTAGAATAAGAAATTCACAATATCTTTTCATAAAATCTACTATATCTCAAAACTCAACCGTGGATCTCCTCCAAAATTGGGCAGAAACAAAACAGTTGGTTTTTCTGATGGAAGATCCAAGAAAATCAAGGATGAAATTATGACGATTTTGGACGTTTCAATGGTGGTAGATCCCCCTCTATAAATTATGAACAATGGACAACGATTAGAAGCAAGAAGCAAGCGTGATCAAGCCTTCAATTGAGAGTTATAAGCCTTCCATTTCTAGGTATCGAGTTCTCGGGTTTAACTCAAATTCGAGAGCTTCATTCCACCATTTCTCTCAAAACTTGATCATACACCTTCTAAACAAGATTTTCCACAAGTTTGATGAATAAGGGAAGCGCCGAAAACACCTCAAACCCATTCCTCCAATCCTGTCCGCCATTGAAGGAGTTTGAAGGAATGCTTGAAATCAAATCCGAGGCCCTATAGGCGAATTCACCAACCGAGACCTATCCTAATTGGTTTTTGCACATCCAATGATCATTTTTTATAGAAGACCGCAAAGAGGATTAACCCATACTTGCGTTCTGGGTTGAGTTGCACCAATTAGAAGATCCCAAAATTAGCCTCAATGAAGTATAAGGAGCATTTTTTGTGAAAGAAGTGTGGCCTAAGAGTGCCTATAGATAGTCCAGTCCAATATCTCTGAGTTTGCTTCGGTGAAAGATCAAGTTTTCTACCCACTTTGGAAGCTAATAACTTACACGGTTGTCCACGAAAAGAAACTAGACTTTCTAAGGAACGGTCAAAAAATGGAGAAATTCGAGTACTAAAAGTTCGAGAAATGATGCTCCAGACACAAGACAAGAGGTAAGTAGCCATCTTTGACTTTTCTTAAGAAATACTTGTAGAAATTGTTTGGATTTCAATATATACCCCGAGTAAAGTATGAATTAATGATACATAAAAGAAAAACATTAAGGACCATGAGTTAAGAGCCTAAACCGTACATATTTTTTAGAATTAAATAACATTAAATTAACCCACTAAATAAAATCGGTTGCATATGAATTTTTAATATTGGCCATATTATGGTGCGTTAAAGTCAGTACAAAATTTGGTAACCATTGAACATGCCTAAGTTGGTAAATTGAGAAATAGTTTAAAATGACCATAATGCCCTTCATTGATAATAACCCCGTTTTACAACCTTTCAAACACCCAAGTAATGTGGAGCAAACACCTAAGTAATGTGGAGCTTTATACACAACCTTGAAATGGGGTTAGCAAGGTACTAGCAAGTTTTCACTTCTACGGAATTATGTTAGGTTTCCCTCTAATGCTTACATAAGATAAATCTAATTAGCTGTAAGGCTCCCTCATGTAATATACAAACTGTAAGGCTCCCTCATGTAATATACAAACGTTGGTTCATTAATAAACCATGTGCTAAGAATATACCTAGGATTATTTGAATATCAAATAAGTTGTTAGGATTCATGCCTAGAAGTGGCTGTTATCTCCCATCCTGGGGTGTGCTACGAGGACCCTATTCCTTTTTTAGGTGGGATGCCTTGCACTAAGTATCACGGGCAGGATGTTATGAAGGGTCTCCTATTTTCCTCACCTAGATGAGATGTCTTGTACCAAGATTTACTAGTAGGATGACACGATCATGATTGCACCACTCATGTGTTCACGGGGTAGAATTAAGGGCCACTTTAGGGGATGTTTTCAGGATGAGTAACATGTAACAAGATGAGCTCTAAGTGCCAAGCCCCTAAAAACCCAATATGATTTAACATCCTAAATCAAGGTCAAGATTAAGAGCCTACATCTTAATCGAGTGTGTGCGTTGTTGAGCGATCATAAAAATTGGTATCAGAGCTAACAACTGGTATCGATCCTAACAACTAGTATTAGAGCAAGGCAAAATTCACCATGATCTGTGAAGATGGAAATTTCAAAGATTGGAATTGAAAAGTTTGATGGATCCGATTTTACTTTCTGGAAGATGCAGATTGAAGATTGTCTGTACCAGAAAGGTCTTCACGAACCCTTGATGGGGGTGAAGCCAGATACTATGACCATGGAGCAGTGGAAGCTCAAGGATTGTCAGGCCTTATGGTTGATCCAGTTGACACTGTCAAAAAACGTGGCGTTCAATATTATCAGGGAGAAGACAACGTCCGATTTGTTGAAGGCGCTGTCAAATATGTACGAGAAACCGTCGGCTATGAACAAGGTGTATTTGATGCGGAAGTTGCTTAATCTACAAATGTCTGAAGGTGGATCTGTTGCTGATCATATAAATGAATTCAATATGATCGTAAGTCAACTGAGTTCGGTGGAAATTAATTTCGAGGATGAAATTAAAGCGTTGATTTTGATGTCATCTTTACCCGAGTCATGGGACACTTTTGTTGTCGCAATCAACAGTTCTCGAGGATCTGATAAACTAAAGTTTGATGAAATTCGAGATGTAGTTCTCATCGAAAGTATGCACAACAAGAAATTGGAGATTCGTCAGACAATGCTCTCAGTGTTGACCAAAGGGGAAGAAGTAAATCAAAGAGCTCAAACAAACATGGGCAATCAAAATCAAGGAACCGAGAAAAATCTCCAAATAAACCAAATGTAAAGTGTTGGAGTTGTGGAGAAAAAGGTCACTTTCGGGCAAATTGTACAAAGAGGAAGCAAAATCACAAATCAGAGGATGATGATGATACTATACATTTAGCAGAAGATATTGGGGATGCTCTAATCCTCAGCATGGACAGTCCGATTGAATCTTGAATTTTGGATTCAGGTGCGTCTTTTCAATCGTCTCCAAATAAGGAGCTATTTCAAAATTTCAAGAAGGTGTATCTTGCCGACAACAAAGATTTGAAAATTGAAGGAAAAGATGATGTTTGCATAAACACTCCAGCAGGAAATCAGTGAACATTAAAGGATGTCAGATATATTTCTAGTCTAAAAAAGAATCTGATCTCTATTGGTTGGTTGGATAGCAAAGGTTATGCAACAAAGTTTGGTAAGAGTTTGTAGAAGATTGTGAAGGGTGCTATGGTGGTAGCACGTAGCACAAAATCTGGAACTTTTTACACCACTGCAGGGTGTATGAATAGAGCTGCTGTTGCTGAGAGTGCTTCAAATTCAGGTATATGGCACAATAGACTTGAACATATGAGCGTTAAAGGAATGAAGATGCCGGCTGCAGAAGGAGTTTTGAAAGGTCTAAAATCTATTGATATGAATTCTTGTGAGAACTGCGTTATGAGCAAACAAAAGCGAGTTAGCATCACAAAGACTGCTAGAGAATTGAAGAAAGATACCGGGACAACGAAGCAAGTGGGAGTTGAGGTTGAGTTGCAGAATAATTCACAGAGTGATGTTGTAGCGGATACTCAAGAAACTCCTGAGACTGTTGTTGAGGAACCAGAGGTGAAGCAAGTGGGAGTTGAGGTTGAGTTGCTGAAAGATTCATCTAGTGATGTAGCAGATACTCAAGAAACTCCTGAGACTGTTGCTAAGGAACCAGAAGCAGAGCAAGTGACACTAGAGCACATGTTGAAAAGATCATCCAGAGCCATTAGAGTACCAGATAGGTATGTACCTTCTTTGTACTATCGGTTGGTGACTGATAAAGGGGCATGAAAGCCCCTTGATGAGGACCTACATTTGGAGGATACAACTAAGTGGGAGCAAGCCATGGATGATGGGATGTCTAGGCTTCAGAAATGTGTTGCTCTTTCATCTTCTGAGGTTGAGTACGTGGCAATAGCTGAAGCTGGAAAGTAGATGATATGGATGACAGCCTATCTAGAAAAATTAGGCAAGAAGAAGAACGAGAAGATTCTTCAGATATATAGTTAGAGTGTCATGCAGTTGGCGAGGAACCCGGTCTATCATTGAAATTCAAAACACAGAAGGCGATACCATTTCACTCAGAGGTTTGTGGAAGATGGTGATGTGTTTCGAGAAGATAGAGGGGACAAGAGATCCAATAAGCATTTTATGTTGATGTTGGAACATTGAGGTTGTGCAAAGCCTCAAGTGATATGGTACAGATTGAGAATGAAATTCTTGGGTGACTGGATCCGTCTCCAAGTGAGAGATTGTTGGGATATGGAACCTGATGCTAGATTTGGTAGAGATATATTTAGAAGATATCTAGTAAAGATCTGATAGAGATATATATGGTAGATATTTGGTAAAGATTTGATAGAGATATATTTGGTAGATTATATCTTGTAGGTTTAAATATTTGAAAGTTATATTTAGTAAATTGAAACTATATACATATACCCCTTAGGCAGTGCTCTCAAGATGTACTTTCTCCATTCTTTGTATTCTCTGTTGTTGTACAATACCAATACCTGAAGTCATCAATATAAAACATTTAGCCAATATTCCTCGTATTTTTTCTCTCTTGTTCTTTGTGTTCATCTTGATCGAGTGAGTGCGTTGTTGAGCGATCCTAATAATTGGTATCAAAGCTAACAACTGGTATATAGGATCACAACAAGAGCCTACTTCAAGCCAAATTACGCACCTTGAACAACCCACCTTCACATTTACCTTGGAGGCATTGCAACCTTTCATGAGGACGACCCTAGAAATGCAAACTAATAAAATTGTTCAAGCTATTACTGCTACCCAGAGGACTCAATTGTCCACCCACATTTGATGGAGGCAAGGTGGATCTAGTTGCCACATAAGCATGGGTGGAAGTCATAGAAAAGGCTTGACAGAAACACTCATACAAGAAAGTGATTTTGCACAATAACGTTATTCTCTAAGAGAGACAATACTTAGAAAATAAACAAAACCAACTTATTTTATTCAACTTGTTACACCGTTCATATATAGACAGAAAGAAAAACTAACTTCTTACAATCTTAGCCACACATTAACCACTGCTAATAACTTCCCTTGATCTTAGCCACAAATACTAAAACTGACATAATTTAAAATACAAACACCAAATACAAATGAATTACAGTTAATACAAGATTAAATAAACTAACAAATCATCCCCTTAATCTTGTATTTCGATCTTCATATTCTTACATTCTTCAAACCAATTCTTTCCTGAAGCTCCACAAATTTTTGTCGTCCTAATGGCTTCGTAAGTATATCAGCCAATTGATCCTCAGTTTTTACATGATCCACTTCAATCTCTCCTTTTTGCACACATTCACGAATGAAATGGAACCTCATGTCTATATGATTGCTGCGATCATGATGAACTGGATTTTTCGCTAATGTTATAGCAGACTTGTTATCGATACTTAAACGAACTGGATTTACTTCCTTCCCATGCAATTCCTTCATTAAACATCCTAACTATATTCCTTGACAAGCAGCTGACGTCGCCACAATATACTCCGCTTCACAGGATGAAAGTGCCACCATCTTTTGTTTCTTTGAAGTCCATGTAATTGGATTGCCATATAAGAAAAATAATATCCCTGTAGTACTCTTTCGATCATCTATATCTCCAGCAAGATCACTATCACTATATCCGATTAAGCAATTTTCTACTTGCTTTGCCTTCACACAATGACATCCAATATCAATAGTTCCTTTCACGTACCTGAGTATCTGCTTCACAGCTGCCATATGAACCATAGTCGGAGCTTCCATATAACGACTCATAACTCCGATGGAATATGATAAGTCAAGTCGTGTGTTCACTAAATAACGAAAACTTCCGATAATACTCTTATAAAGAGTGGAATCAACAGATGGACAATTACTCACTTTTCTTAGCTTTGTTTTCGGCTCCATAGGAACATGACATGGATTACAATCCATCATTCCAAGTTTTGCCAAAAGCTTTGCCGCATAACTCGACTGAGATAACCTAATTCCATCAACATCTTATTTAACTTCTATTCCCAAATAATAAGACAACAATCCTAAATCACTCATTTCAAACAACTTCTTCATTTGTTGCTTGAAGCTCAAAATATCATCCTTTCTTGACCCGACAATAATTAAATCATCAACATAAACTCCAACTATCTGAATTTTATTTTCTTTCCAACGTGTATACACAGCATGCTGTAAAGGACACTTTTGAACTCCAAGAGACTTTAAGCAATTATCCAGTTTTGCATTCCAGGCACGAGGTGCTTGACGTAAGCCATACAATGCTTTCTTAAGTCGTAAAACATTCCCTTCTCGACCTTCCACAGCAAATCCTTCTCGTAGTTCTACATAAACCTCTTCCTTCAACTCACCATTAAGAAATGCTGACTTGACATCCATATGATGAATCTCCCAACTCTCCTGCGCTGCTATAGGAATCAAGACTCGCACTGTTTCAAGCCTTGCAACAGGTGCAAATACCTCATCAAAATCCACTCCATATTTCTGGATAAAATTCTTTGTGACTAAACGGGCTTTATACCTCCCGATCTTCCCATCCGAATTTCTCTTCAACTTCTATACCCATTTCAACCCGATTGCTCAATGTCCCTTTGGTAGTTTTGCGAACTCCCACGTGCCATTTTTTTCAATAACAGACAACTTCTAGCATTGCTTGCTGCCATTTCTCATTATCTCTTGATTCCATATATGAATTTGGCTCCTCAAGTGAAAGAAAACACATCTCAGCTTCTTCATTCAACTCAATAGAATCAGAGTAAATTTCTCTTAACGATCGAAATTTTCTTGGACTAGATGAGACGTATGAATTGTCTCCATGTGATGAATTGTCTCCTGGTGATAAATCATTTGCTGGTGATGAATCGTCTCCCAATAGAGTCCCTGATGATTCTCCCCGTTCTTCTAAAATGTCATCGTCATTCACATAGACCTGTGGATCATAATGAACAACGAATTTACCACCTTCCTTCTTATTTTCTTCCAATTGTTGCACATCCAATTTATATTCTTCTTCTTCTAGAAACTTGATGTCTCAGCTGATATGAAGTCTTTTCGCTTTAGGATCATACAAACGATAAGCTTTTGAACCTGCTTCATATCCCATGAAAATCGTTGGCACACTTCGGTCTTGTAATTTGGTTAAATTTGGTGTTGTATTTCTTGCATTGGCACACAAGGAGGAGATGGTGCACGGTTTGCCGGCAATCAAAGGCGTGAACAAGCTGTGCGACGGGTGCCTCATCAGTAAACAGAGGCGCACCCCCTTTCCGTCTCAGGCATCCTACCGCACCGGTGAGCCATTGGAGCTCGTGCACGGCGATATCTGCGGGCCCATCAAGTCGGTGACCCTAGGCGGTAAGACACTCTTCCTCCTGCTGGTCAATGACAAAAGCTGCTTCATGTGGCTGATCCTGCTACAAGCGAAAAGTGAGGCGGTTAAGCGCATTTAAGTGCGAGCGGAGGCCGAATGTGGGAAGAAGATGTGAATGCTGCGAACAGACCGAGGCGGAGAATTCACCTCGACAAGTTTTGGTAAGTACTGCAACGAGTTCGGCATACAACGGCACCTAACGACTCCCTACTCTCCCCAACAGAACGGAGTGGTGGAGCGCCAAAATCAGACCATCGTCGGCACAGCAAGGTCATTACTGATGACAGCCCGGATGTCCGGGAGGTTCTGGGGAGAGGCGGTAATGATGGCCGTCTACCTCCTCAATCGGTCGCCAACGTGAAGCCTCGATGGGAAGACGCCACACGAGGCCTAGTACAACAAGAAGTCAGCGGTACGTCATCTCCGAGTGTTTGGCTGCATCGCATACATGAAGGATGCGTGTCCTCACCTTGCCAAGCTCAATCCTAGGGGGCTAAAGGTCGTCTTCATCGGCTACGAACCCGGAAGCAAGGCGTACAGGTTCTATGATCCTATAAAGGGGCGAGCTTACGTGTCGCGTGACGTCATCTTTGACGAGACCACCTTTTGGCAGTGGAACGACGTAACCAAGGTAGATCAAAACCCAAATCAATTCACGGTGGAGTACCTCATCACCAAGCCGGGAGAAGGAGGAGCACAACATCGGGAATCGTCACCGCCGCCAGCAGCTGCACTGGGCACACCTAAACTAGTGGAGTTCGCAACACCACGTACTGCAGATTCGACGCTATATGCCGATCACGATGATGATTTGGTGGCCAGGTACCGAAGGATGGAAGACCTATTGGGAAGAGGTGAACCACCTGGACTGGCGGCGTGCCAGCTCAAAGAAGAGGTGGCTGAACAAGACGTGGATTCTGGAGGACATGTTGCTAGGGACACCGAGCCATAGGTCTCAAATCGGAGTTCAGATAATAAGGTAGATATAGCATGGCTTTTAGGAGAAGATTGTTAGATAAAAGTCATGGTGTCCTTACATTTCGTTAAGTTGTTTTTTACTCTTGAAATTTCTGAATTAACGTTCACCGTTGAATGGAATAGCGTAATTTTTTCTGGCCATTTTGGCCAACTTTAGGCGCAAGTTTTTGCCCACTATTTTCTATTTTTATAATTAGGTTTGTTATTTAAGGAATTCAACTGAATGAGAAACAACAGTCGAGTCTTCAGCAAATCTCTCCCTCTTTCCTTTTACTTATGCTATTTTTTCTTTCGAAGAAATTTTCCGTCGACGTTTTACTCCGAATTGCCAGAGTCAACATTATATGACTCAGACTCCACCCACTCGTTTATAACAGAAGAATTTCTTTAGGTAGGAAAAGTTAGAAATAGAACCTCTGGAATACCCTTCACGGTTTCCACACTTGCTGGAATACACCTTTTAGCCACTCATAAAGTAAAGGGCGGCAAAATCTGATATAAAAAAGACACCTGAAAGTGACGTTGATAGTCTTAGATATGAATGACTGTGACGTTATCTTAAGGATGGACGGTGTTAACTGACAACCATGCCAATATAGACTACTAGACGAGGGAGTTATCATTCAACCACCATCTGGAGAAAGTATCAAGTACAAAGGGGAATGTTCAAGAGACATCCCAAGGTCTCAACCATGAAGGCAAAAAAGCTGATCAAACACGGAGCATGGACATTCCTAGCTTACATCCCCGAAACTAATAAAGCAAATATCGATGTATCCTCCGTATAAGTAGTAAGGGACTTCTAGGATGTCTTTTCAGAGGAACTTCCAGGCCTAGCACCAATTAAAGAGATAGACTTTGGGATCGAGTTGGAACCAACAACTTAACCAATCTTCAAAGCCCCTTCATAGAATGGCTCCAACTTAGCTCAAGGAACTCAAGGAACAACTACAGGAGCTATTGGAGAAAGAGTTCATAAGACTAAGTGTCTCTCCATGGGGAGCCCTAGTACTCTTCGTAAAAAATAAAGATGGCTCTATGCGGTTATGCATAGACTATAAGGAGTTGAACAAAATCATATTAAAGAACAAGTACCCACTTCCAAGGATCGACGACCTCTCCGATCAACTTCAAGGGGTTTTAGTGTTCTCCAAGATAGACTTAAGGTTAGAATATCACTAACTAAGGATCAAGGAGGAAGACATACCAAAGACAGCCTTCAGAAGCAGATATGGACATTACAAGTTCACGTGATGTCCTTTGGACTAACTAACACCCTTGCAGCCTTCATGACCTAATGAATCGAGTATTCAAGGATTTCCTCGACACATTCATAATAGTCTTCATCGATGATATCCTTATCTATTTCAAGACCGAGAAGGAACATGAAACCCATCTTAAGATGGTATTGACAAGGTTGCAAACCCACCAGATATGCTAAGTTTTTTAAGTGCGATTTTTGGCTTCTAAAAGTGGCCTTTCTCAGACATGTCATGTAAAAATAAGGTATTTCGTAGACTTGACTAAAGAGGAGGCGGTAATAAAATTGTCTCGACCGACTACAGTCACTGAAGTTAGGAGCTTCGTAGGACTGGCAGGCTATTATAGGAGGTTTATAAAGGATCTCTCTAAAATATTAGCATCTCTAACCCAACTCACCAAGAAAGGTAATACTTTCACTTGGACATCGACATGTGGAAGAGCTTCACGGAACTCAAGGACAAGTTGGTAATAGCTTCGATTCTCGCACGGTTAGAAAATTTAGGGAACTTTATTTATAGTGATGCCTCTCGCAAACTAAAAGACTATGAGCACAATTATTTCACGCATGACCAAGAGTTAGCAGCTGTGGTGTTCACTCTCAAGATGTAGTGACACTATGTATATGGTGAAAATACAAATATATACCTACCACAAGAGCTTAAAGTATCTGTTCACGCAAAAGGAGCTCAACATGAGACAAAGAAGATGGTTGGAGCTAGTAAAAAACTTCGACATAGAGATCTTGTACCATCTTAGGAAAGCCAATATTGGAGCTGATGCCTTAAGCCAAAAGACAATCTACTCCTCAACATTAATCACAGGACAAAGAAAGCTCCAAAAAGGAATGATTGGGGTCGACATTGAGGTCTTAGGTAATGGTTTAATGGCGAGATTGACACAATTAATGACCCAACCTACACTAAGAAGGTGTATAATTGATGCTAGAAAAAAGGACCCTTACCTCAGCAATGTCTTACAACAACAAGAAGCTGACCGTCCCGAAGAATTTTCTATGTCTACAGATAAAAGTCTCTTTTGGAGAAGATGATTATGTGTACCCAAGGACGAGGAACTAATGAAGGAATTACTCATACAAGCCCACGATTCACCATTTTCCATCCACTTTGGAAGCAGTAAAATGCAATAAGACTTAAGATCCTATTACTCGAGAGGTTAGAAAGGCAATGTTTTTACAAAATCCATCTTTGTAGTTATGTACAAGAAAAGATGTTTGGTAAGATGTTTGGTCTCTAATGATACAACTTGTCTTTGCTTAGTATGTTTCAATATATTTTACAAGAATTTGAGGATGTGTTACAAGATGAAGTACCTAAAGGGCTACTTCCAATTTGAGGCATTGAACATAAAATATACTTCATTACGGGGCTCTCATTCCTAATAGGCCAACTTATAGAGTCAACCCATCTGAGACTAAAGAAATTCAGAGGCAAGTAGAAGAGCTCAGGCAGAATGGCTATATACGAGAAACTTTGAGTCCATGTTCTATACTAGTCTTATTGGTGCCAAAGAAAGATGGAAAGTGGTGCATGTGCGTGGATTGTAGAGCCATCAACAAAATCATTGTAAAGTATCGACATCTTATTCCTAGGCTAGACGATATGCTTGATGAATTGTATGATTCAGGTTTATTTACAAAGATTGATTTGATATCTGGATATCATCAAATCAGAATGAATGAAGGAGATGAATGGAAAAAGCTTTCAAAACTAAGTTTGGATTGTATGAATGGCTTGTTATGCTTTTGGGTTAACTAATGCTTTATACATTTATGTGCTCAATGGATTACATTTTGAGAGAATATTTTGGAAAACATGTTGTTATGCATTTTGATGATATTTTAATTTATTCAAAGACTTTGCATGAGCATGTGAAACATGTTAAGTGATTTTTTATTACGTTTAGAAAAGATAAACTTTATGCTAATTTTAATAACGGTAGATTTTGCATGGAAAAAGTTAACTTTCTTGGCTTCATAGTTGGTAAAATGGAGTAGAAGTAGATGAAGAGAAAGTTAGAGCAATCAGGGATTGGCCAACAACAAAAATGCAAGTGAATTTTCGGACTTTTCATGGGTTAGCTAGCTTCTATACGAGATTTATAAAAGCTTTTAGCACCATAACTGCACCATTTAATGACTTAACATGTTTCACATGCTCATGCAAAGTCTTGATAAAACTTTTGAAATTGAGTATGATGCAAGTGGTTGGGGCATAGGTGCTCATTTAATGTCAGATTGAAAACCTTTAATGTATTTTAGTGAAAAACTAAATAGGGCAGCATTGAACTATTCTACCTATGACAAAGAATTGCTTGCTTTAGTTTGCACATTGATGTGTGACAATACTACTTATGGCCTAGAGAATTTGTGATCCACTCTAATCATGAAAACTTCAAGTATCTTAAGGGTCAAAGCAAACTAAACCTTAGACATGCAAAGTGGGGGAAGTTTATTGAAATATTTTCGTCTGCCATCAAATATAAGCAAGGAAAATATAATGTGGTAGTTGATGCATTATCTAGGAGGAACAATCTCTTTAATTCTCTTAGTGCAAAAATTCTTAGATTTTAGCATATTAAAGAATTATATGGAGATGACTAAGACTTTGGAACTATTTGTGCATCTTGTTTTACAAAAAAAAAAAAAAGCTGTGGATGATTATTATGTGTTTCATACATTTTTATTTAAGAAAAGTAAGCTATGTATTCTTAAATGATCTATAAGAGATTTGCTTGTAAAAGAAGCACTTAGTGGTGACTTAATGGGACATTTTGAGATTAATAAAACTTATAACATGTTGCATGAACACTTCTTTTGGCTGAAGATAAAGCAAGATGTTTATAAGTTTTGTAGCCAATGTTTTAAATGCAAAGAAACTAAATCTAGATCACAATCAAATGAATTGTATACTTCTTTGAATGTACCTAACGAACCTTGGACTAACATATCTATGAATTTTGTTCTTGGTTTGCCGCACACTAAAAAAAGGTAAAGATAATATTTTTGTTGTGGTAGACAGATTTAGTAAAATAACTCATTTTATTGCATGCAACAAGATAGATGATGCAAAACATGTTGCTGACTTATTGTTCAGGAAAGTAGTAAGATTACATGGAATCCCTAAAATAATTGTTAGTGATAGGGATGTTAATTTTTTAAGTCACTTTTGGAAAGTATGGTAGGGTAAATTAGGTACCAAATTGTCGTTTTCAACTACATGTTATCCTTGTTGGCTTTTTGGCTCTTAATCTCAAATTAATTAATTTAATTAATTGATGTTTTGATGATAACAAACCTATCTTCAATTATTAACCATCCTCAGTATTTTGTCTACAGTGTAAGGTTGGGAATAACGATTTCAACGTCTTTCTGGTTCACTCAAATTAGAGATAAAACAAAGAAGTTTTAGTCAAAACAAGATACTCGACGTGATGATGTGGCGGCAAAATTGACATCATGAATCGATCAAATTCAAAACAAGATACATGACGTGATGATGTGGTGAAAAAATTGACATCATAGATCAACGGCAAAATTGACATCAGAAACCAATCGAAGTATGACATTTATAAATTTGGTAGAATAACAAAGGATGGAATTTTCAATTACATTTATAAAAGTTTTCAATTACTTTTAAATGGAAAGAAATTATCATAATTTCATTTACCTTTATGAAAACGAGTTGTTACTTTTAAATAATAAAAAAAAATTATAATGATTTCATTTATGAAAACGAGTTATTACGCTTAAATGGAAAGAAAAGAAATTATAATGTTTCATATTTACATTTATGAAAACTAGTTTTCAGAAAGAAAATTATTCGAATTACAAAATCGTTTCAATTACATTTATAATGATTTCAATTAGATCTATAAAAATTTTCAATTACTTTTAAAATGTTACCCACATGGTTTTCATTAACGTTTTTTAATTATATTATTACATTTCAATATGTTATATTTATAAATGAATTTAAAATGTTTTTAATATTTATTTAAAATAATATATATATATATATATATATATATATATATATATATATATATATATATATATATATATATATATATATATATATATAT
>NW_019268517.1:5877804-5887698 GCF_002738365.1 Cucurbita moschata
ATATATATATATATATATATATATATATATATATATATATATATATATATATATATATATATATATATATATATATATATTTAAATGAAACATGTGGTTTATAATTTTTTACGATAAATTTAAAAATAAATAAATTTTATTTTTCGTGGTCCATGTTTCGGTTCACGTTTTAGTTGTCCGTATCAATTCCTATTTTTACAACTTGATCGCTATTTAAACTCATCATCTCTTCGTATTTTTCAGAACACAACATACAGAACATTTCACAATACACAAGTTTCATAGTTTCCTCGATCTAAATTTTTTTAAAAATCCTTCATTGTTGCTCTCTCTAAAGCTTCCAATTCTATTTCTTTTTTATCTTATTCTTGAGAGAGATGTCTATTATATTATGAAAAAATTGTAAATCTATTACTTCAAAGAGTTGTGGTGTGTTTCTATAAGATTTCAGACAATTGTACCTGTTTGATCCTGAGCTGTGGAAAGGATTGAGTTTGCTCTTGAACTCGTAAAAAGAGCAGTGTACCAGTTTGATCGTGAACCGTGAAAAGAATTAAGTTTGCTCTTGAACTCGTAAAAAGAGTTTTGTACTGGTTTGGTCCTAAGCCGTGGAAAGAATTGAGTTTGCTCTTGCACTCGTAAAAGAAGCGGTATAGCGGTTCGGCTCTAATCCAAGGAAAGAGTCAGAAAGTTTTATTCAAATTTCCAAGAGGTGCTTAGGGAGTGGAGTAGGTCGAGTTTGACCAAACCACTATAAAACTAGGGTGTTATATTTTCTAACCCTTCTCCTATTTAAATTCTAAATTATTGTTATGTTTTATTGCATGGTATAAGTTTTATTGTTATTAAAAAAATTAATAATTACATTGTTAAAATCCTATTCACTCCCTAGGGTTGTCATATCGATCCAACAATCCTCATACTTATGGACAAACTGAGGTGGTTAATAGAACATTTGGAGCATTGCTTAAGGCTATTATTTCTAAGAATATTAAGTCTTGGGACGTTGTACCACTCCTTGTTCTCCTTTTGAAGTTGTTTATGGATTTAATCTACTTACACCTCTTAATTTGCTTCAGTCAGCAACATTGAAAGTAGAATGTACTGAAAATTCTCCAAGAAGGTCAATTTTATATGCATTGTCATTAATTCTTTTAAGAACTTGATAGGGGTCATCCCCTCTTAGATGTAACTCTGTCTACTTTTGAGATGAGAATTGCTCCTTGCAAAAAAATATCCAAACCCAGTCACCGGGTTGAAAAATGATTTCCTTTTGTCCTTTGTTATTCTTGAAACAACTTTGAAATTTTGTTTCTCAATTCTCTCCTTCACCTCTTTGTGCAATGTTTTGATTAAATTTGTGTTACTTGTAGCTGCTTCACTCACAAAAATATTAGAAGGAATAGTAAGGAAAATCAGGAGGCGTAAGTGGATTAAATCTATAAACAACTTCAAAGGGAGAACAATCAGGAAGCGTAGGTGGATTAAATCCATAAACAACTTCGAAGGGAGAACAATGAGTAGTACTATGAATTGCTCTATTATATGCAAACTCTACAAATGGCAAATACTCGAACCCAAGAATTTCTCTTTATCTACTTCTACTCTATTTTTACCAACTATGAAGCCAAGAAAGTAAACTTTTTCCATGCAAAAACTACACTTACGAAAATTAGAATGAAATTTTTCGTTTTTATGTGTAATCAAAACTTGCTTAACATGCTTCACATGCTCAAGCAAAGTCTTAAAATAAATTAAAATATCATCAATATACACAACAACATGCTTTCTGAGATATTTTCTTAAAACATTATATATTAAGCACGTAAAATGTACCAGAAGCATTAGTTAACTCAAAAGGCATAACAAGCCATTCATATAATCCAAACTTAATTTTGAAAGGTTTTTTTCATTCATCTCCTACATGCATTCTAATTTGATGATTTCTAAATTTCAAAACAAGCTTTACAAATAGACATGAACCATGCAATTCATTAAGCATATTGTCTAGCCTAGGATAGGATGTCGATACTTTACCGTGATTTTGTTGATGACTCTGCAATCCACGCACATGTGCCAAGTTTCATCTTTCTTTGGCACCAATAAGACTCGTATAGAACATGGACTCAAACTTTCTCGTATATAGCCCTTCCCCATGAGCTCCTCCACTTGCGTTTGAATTTCTTTAGTCTCAGTTGGATTGACTCTATTAGTTAGCTTATTACTTCGACTAAAGAAATTCAAACGCAAGTGGATAAGCTCATAGCGAAGGGCTATTTACAAGAAAGTTTGAGTTCATGTTCTGTATCAGTCTTATTGATGCCAAAGAAAGATAAAACTTGGCACACGTGCGTGGATTGTAGAGCCATCAACAAAATCGCTGTAAAGTATTGACATCCTACACCTAGGCTAGAAGATATGCTTGATGAATTGCATGGTTCATGTCTATTTACAAAGATGTATTTGAAATTGTTGAGATATGATTAAAAGTAGTTGAGATATGATTCAAAGTATTCAAACCTGAGTATGATTTAGAGTAGTTCAGATATGATTCAAAGTATTCAAACTACCAAGATTTTAGGAGATTGTTAGTAGATTTGAATTTATCTTGGATTTCCATAATTTATCATTTATGGTTAGTGTAGAAGTGTATAAATATTGGAATTTTGTAACTCTGTTCCTGCTATTCTATATTTCCTTGAAAAGGGTGCTCAACCTACAGGAACTGTTCATGATATTTTAAAGAAGGCAGGGGTTTTTACAGAACTTCACCTTAATCAATAACCGAAATTCCATTAATGAAATAAAAAAAAAGAGGGTGTGGATAACTTGTATATAGCTTTGGCTAACCTTTTCTTTATTATTTCCCCCCTCTCTTGTTCTATTCATACTACACTTATTACCTTAAAATTCCGTCTTCGATAACGACAAAAATATATATATTTTTTTTTTAGTGATAGAAATTGATCTAAGATGAATAGAAAAAAGATCAATCAAGTGACTAAATGAACTAATTGGTTCTATAGAATATACTATAAATAAAAATTAGTACATTCCGGCATCGATGGGGTTATTTTGTTGCAATTCTATGAACAAATAAAAAAAAAAGGGGGGATTCCGTTTTTTTAGTTATTTATATTTATGGATTGAATAAACCCGATATATTTTTTTCTACTTCTTCCTTACGTTTTTTTAGTTATTTATATTTATGGATTGAATAAACCCGATATATTTTTTTCTACTTCTTCCTTAATTTTGTCTGAGAGCGAGAAAACAAAAATAGAGCAATTCAGCTTTGATCTATTTTATCTTTTCCTATCTCTTTCAATATTCATTTCTCCAACAAATTTGGTGTTAGAGCCAAGTTCTTGTCAACACGAGAGTGAGTGTTTATATTTTTTTACAAAACAAAAACGGTAGTAGTTGGTTTTTCTTCTTTTGCACTGCTGTTATCAATTTTTAATGATGGGGAATATGAGGTGGAGCATCAAGATGAAGACCTTGCTCAGATCGCAGGAGCTATGGGATTTGGTGGAGCACGGGTTCGTTGATGTATTAGAACCCACAATAGAAGAAAAAGAGAGACTAAGAGAAACCAAGAAAAATGATGTCAACGCTCTGTTCATTATTCAACAAGAAATTCATGAGATTATTTTTTCATAAATTTTAGCAGAAACCACATCAAAGCAAGCATGGTCAATTCTACTGAAGAAGTTTCAGGGAGATTCAAAGGTCATAACAGTGAAATTGCAATCTCTAAGACCTGATTTTGAAAATCTGCTCATGACGAATGTGTTGAAAAATAAAATCACTCTAATACCAATTTGTTGAAATTAAAGCCGCTCCGATACCAACCTCGAAACAAAACGCTCGCTCTGAATCTAGCTCGTTTAAATAACTCTCACGAAACTTTAAAGGGGTGTCGAGAGGGGAGAGACAAGGAGACAAAGAAGTTCTCAAAAAGTTATTACACAAAAACTCAGACAATAAATTGCTTTCTACTCCTCTTCTCTCCCTTGTTCTTTTTCTCTCTACACCTTTTACAACTATACATAAGGTCTCTTTTCATAGTTTTTATAAGGCTAAGTTTAGCGGTAATTTTCCTCACTTCTCTCCCTCCCATAAGCCCTTTCCCTCACTTTTCTCTCAGCCCTTTTCTCTCTCAAATTTCTTAACCCTCTTCTCTCTCAAATTTCCTAATGGTCTTTTTGACCAAATAATAAACAAAAAAATCGTAATCATTTTTTTCTTCTCTCTCCTCCATTTAAGTTTATTTCTCAACAAAACTCACCCATAAACTTAAATGCTCCTACTCAATGATTCCACCTGCGCCGCTTTCGTTTTCTCTTCTTCTCCTTTTCCTCGAGCGGCAAAATAGGGTTGTTCTTCTCTGACGAGACTTCATTTGGATCTTCTCGAGAACAGCCCATCTGAGGCACCAACTCTTCATTTCTCCCGTTCTCAGCCACGTTGGACTCAGATGTCATAGCCTTGTTCACTTTACTCAATTCCCTTCGTAAGTCCACAACGACATTTTCCACTTCCATTTTTGCTTCCTTCATTTCAGCTTTATCACGAGTGATTGTCTCAATCCTACGTCATAAACTCACTGCCTCCTGTTGGACTCGATTCAGATTCACATCAACTGAATCTCTCTGTTGAGTTAACATCTCTACATCTTTCTCCTTCATTTTGAATCTGAGTGGGCCGCCAACCCTTCAAAAACCCTACCAGGTTCATCCAAAAACCAGAGCTCCAAACTCCTT
Source organism: Cucurbita moschata (assembly GCF_002738365.1). Classification (NCBI taxonomy): domain Eukaryota; kingdom Viridiplantae; phylum Streptophyta; class Magnoliopsida; order Cucurbitales; family Cucurbitaceae; genus Cucurbita; species Cucurbita moschata. The sequence goes on from NW_019268517.1 coordinate 5,882,571, forward strand.
TCTCTTCTCGTGTGTCTCCTTCAAAAGGTGCTCGTTCAGCGATTTCAACGTCTGCAACTGAGACTTCTCCACAGATTTCTCCATGACAGATTTGGGTTGTTGCTCTGAATCTCTATTCTCCTCTTGATGATCCGACAATTTTTTTGGTTTGTTCGCCGATCGCATGGGCTTCTTCGTTATTTTTTTGGGATTTTCAAGGGATTTTGAAGGGATTGTAGCTTGCATTTGAACCATCTGTTTCTTATGTTCAATCTGCATTTTTGCCATCCTTTCTTTCCATTCCATCTCGAATTTCCTTTTCAGCCATTGGAGCTCTCTCTTTTTGAGCTCAGGCTCTCTATTATCCTCTTGTTAATCCTTCTACGATTTTCTCGTCTCTGATAACGCGATTTCGCCAAATATGCTGCGTATCACCTCATTTCTAACAACTTCCACTACCTCATGACTACCGCCATCATCTTTGGCCCCGTCGCCTCTTTTTGTGTTCGGCTCTTCGCTTTGAGCCATCAAGAGGATGCCTCCACTTGTTGCGTCATCCAAGGCTAGATTGATGGTTTCTTCCACCTTCTCTTTGGCTCGACAATCTCTAGCATAGTGACCCAGTCTGCCACAATTGTAACATCTGTCAGAGTTACAATTATTTGCATAGTGGCCATATTTCTGACATTTGAAGCACTGGATGTTGGAAGTGTATCCTTGACCATGCCCTTGAAAACGTCCTCTTCCACGCCAATTTGCTTGACTCGATAGTCTCTTCTCCTGGTAGTTTTTTTCGTGATTATTGCCTTGACCACCTCGACCATTCCTACGGCTTCCGTTATCTCTACCTCGAAAATTTTGTGAGTAGAGAACTTTTCCATCCTTTATTGTTGCTTTCGTCTGAAGCACTTGATCGAGTGGCTCCTCCTTTTTTTTCTTGCGTTGCTCATGTGCCTCGAGAGAACCGACAAGCTCATCGACTGTGAACTTTGCTAGGTCCTTCGATTCTTCTATGGCACACACAACATTCTTGAAATTGTCTGTTAACGACCTCAAAATTTTCTCCACAACCCGCGTCTCGAGTAACATTTCTCTGTTTTGATTTAATTGATTCGCCACAATCTGTACACGAGTAATGTAGTCAGATACATTTTCTGACTCCTTCATCTTCATGCTCTCAAACTCGCCACATAGAGTCTGGAGACGCACCTGCTTGACTCAGTCGGTTCCTTTGAACACCATTTCTAGAGTGTCCCATGCTTCTTTTGAAGTAGTTGCCCTTGCAATCTTCTCAAATCCGACTCGTCAACAGCCCGGAACAGCATGTATAATGCTGCCTTATCCTTTGACCGTAATTCCTTTAGCACCTTGTTTTGCGTCACTGTGTAACCCGTGGTATCAATCGGTTCTTCGAAACCGTCTTCGACCACCTCCCATGCGTCTTGCGAACCGAGAAGAGCTTTCATTTGGATGCTCCAATTCTTGTAGTTTGTCTTCGTCAATCATGGTAGAGGCATTTGTCCCATCATGTTCGCCATCGGCTCTGATACCAATTTGTTGAAAAATAAAATCGCTCTAATACCAATTTGTTGAAATTAAAGCTACTCCGATACCAACCTTGAAACAAAACGCTCGCTCTGAATCTAGCTCGTTTAAATAACTCTCACGAAACTTTAAAGGGGTGTCGAAAGGGGAGAGAGACAAGGAGACAAAGAAGTTCTGAAAAGGTTATTAGACAAAAACTCAGAGAATAAGTTTCTTTCTGCTTTTCTTCTCTCTCTTGTTTTTTTTTTTTTTTGTCTCTGCCCCTCTTACAACGATACAGAAGACCCCTTTTTTATAGTTTTTATAAGGCTAAGTTTAGCTGTAACTTCCCTCACTTTTCTCTCTCCCATAACCTCTTCCGGCTCTCAAATTTTGTGCCCTCCCTTTTCTCTCCGCCCTTTTCCCTCTCAAATTTTGTAAGGGTCTTTTTGACCGAATAACAAACAAAAAATCATAATCATTTTTTTCTCTCTCCTGCATTTAAGTTTATTTCTCAACAGAATGTCGAATAAATTGTTGACTTTTTGTCAAGAGTAATGGCAATAGTCAATCAGATGCGTACCTACGGAGAGAAAATTTCAGACGAAACAACTGTTGCAAAGGTGTTGAGAAGCTTAACTCCAAAGTTTGACCATGTGGTGGCTGCCATAGAAGAAGCTAAGGATCTATCAATACTCTCCGTTGATGAACTGATGGGCTAGTTTCAAGCTCATGAGTCAAGAATCAATAGATCACCCGAAAGGAAAGAAAAAAAGACACTACAAATGAAGGAGACAGCCAACAACAAAGGCAACGAAAGAGAAAATATTCATTTTGCAAGTAAAAGTCGTGGAAGAGGAGAATTTTGTAGCTTCCATGGTGGTCGTGATAACAGGGGTAGATGGAAAAATGATGGACAAAGGCAATTCAATGAACAAAGTAATATAAGGAAGGTTATACAATGTTAACATTGTAGAAGGTATAAACATATAAAAGCTGATTATTGGTATAAAGATCAACAAATGAATTTTGCAGCAAAAAGTGAAGAAGGAGAAGAAAAGCTTTTTATGGCGTGTACTGATATTAATCCAAAAAAATGTGACTTATGGTTTGTTGATAGCGGATGCTCGAACCATATGACAGGCATCAAATCTTTATTCCAAAAGCTTGATGAGACGCAAAGAATTTAAGGTGAAACTTGGAAATACAAAAGAGATGCAAGTTGAGAAAAAATGCACAATAAAAGTCGAAACCAGTCATGGTAAGATAAAACTATTAGATAATGATTCAAAAAATATTACAGTTGAAGTTTCTCCAGATAAAGAGACAAGGGTCAACTCCAGTACATCTCCTAGTGCCTCCATTACAACACAAAATCTGTCAAATTCATCATCTTCAGCATCACTAAATAGCAACTCATCTCTTGAAGAATTTGCTAACATATATGCATCATGTCAATTTGCTCTTATTGTTTCAGACCCTATGAGTTATGAACAAGCAGCTCAAAAAGAAGAGTGAAAGAAAGCCATGGTAGAAGAGATGCAGTCCATTGAGAAAGATGGAACATGGGATATGGTTGACTTACCAAATGAAAAGTTCTATGGAGATTTACATGGGACATGCAGCCCATTGCGGTGGCCTGTTTATCAGTTTGATGGAGATTTTAAAAAAAGAGGTCTTTGTAAGACAACCAGTGCGATTCATAATGGACAAAGAAACAAAGGTATACAAGTTGAGACAGACATTATACAGGTTAAAGCTGTATAATGGGATATGGTTGAAAAAGATACAAATGAAAAGTTCTATGGAGATTTACATGGGACATGCAGCCCATTGCGGTGGCCTGTTTATCAGTTTGATGGAGATTTAAAAAAAGAGGTCTTTGTAAAACAACCAGTGCGATTCATAAAGGACAAAGAAACAAAGATATACAAGTTGAGACAGACATTATACAGGTTAAAGCAGACATACTTACTAAGGTTTTGTCAAAAGAAAAGTTCGGCTAATTTAGACGATTACTTGACATCTGCAACTTTGAATCAAGAGGGAGTGTTGAGATATGATTCAAAGTAGTTGAGATATGATTCAAGTATTCAAAACTGAGATATGATTTAAAGTAGTTGAGATATGATTCAAAGTATTGAGAGTAACAATATTTTAAGAGATTGGTAGTAGATTTGAATTTATACAGAATTTCCATAATTTACTATTTCTGGTTAACGTAGAAGCGTATAAATATTGAAATTTTGTAACTTTTTAAGCAATTGAGTGAGAAAACAATAATAGAGCAATGCAACTTTGATCTATTTTATATTTTCTTATCTCTTTCAATATCCATTTCCCCAATAGAAACCTGGATATCATCCACTTTCAAAACTAAGTTTGGATTATATGAATGACTTGTTATGCCTTTTGGGTTGACTAATACTCCAAATACATTTATGCGCTTAATGAATCATTGTTTGAGAGAATATTTGGGAAAACATGTTGTTGTGTATTTTGATAATATTTTTAATTTATTCGAAAACTTTGCATGAGCATGTGGAGCATGTTAAGCTAGTTTTGATTAGAAAAGAGAAATTTTATGCTAATTTTAATAATGATAGTTTTTGCATGGAAAAAGTTAACTTTCTTGGTTTCATAGTTGGTAAAAATGAAGTAGAAGTAGATGAAGAGAAAGTTAAACCAATCACGGTTGACCAACACAAAAATAATGGAAGTGAAGTTCATAATTTTTTATGGGTTAACTAGCTTCTATAGGAGATTTATAAAAGATTTTAGCAACCATAGTTTCACCACTGAATCACTTAGTGAAAAAGAATGTTGTTTTTAGATGAAAAGAGGCAAGAGAATGCATTCAATGAACTTAAGAAGAAATTAACCAATGCACCCTTGTCTTGCCTACCTTTGATAAAACTTTTCAAATTGAGTGTGGTGCAAGTGGTTTGGGCATAGATGTTGTTTTGATGCAAGATGGAAAACCCTTAATGTATTTTAGTGAAAAACTAAATGGGGCAGCATTGAACTATCCAACCTACGATAAAGAATTGTTTGTTTTAGTTCACACATTGCAGGTGTGACAACACTACTTATGGCCTAGAGAATTTGTATTCCACTCTAATCAAGAAGACTTCAAGTATCTTAAAGGCCAAAGCATACTGAATCATAGGCATGCAAAGTGAGTTTAGTTTATTGAAATATTTTCGTATGTCATCAAATATAAGCAAGGTAAGGATTACGTAGTAGCTGATGCATTATCTAGAAGGTACAATCTTTTTACTTCTCTTAGTGCAAAAATTCTTGGATTTAAGCATATTAAAGAATTATATAGAGATGACCAGCTTCAAGTATCTTAAGGGTCAAAGCATACTAAATCATAGGCATGTAAAGTGGGTTTAGTTTATTGAAACATTTTCGTATGTCATCAAATATAAGTAAGGTAAGGATTACATAGTAGCTGATGCATTATCTAGAAGGTACAATCTTTTTACTTCTCTTATTGCAAAAATTCTTGGATTTGAGCATATTAAAGAATTATATAGAGATGGTCAAGACTTTGGAACTCTTTATGCATCTTGTCTTGCAAAAAAAAAAAAAAAAAAAAAAAAAAAAAAAAAAAAAAAAA
>NW_019268517.1:5888383-5973758 GCF_002738365.1 Cucurbita moschata
AAAAAAAAAAAAAAAAAAAAAAAAAAAAAAAAAAAAAAAAAAAAAAAAAAAAAAAAAAAAAAGTTATGTATTCCTAAATGCTCTATAAGAGATTTGGTTGTAAAAGAAGCATATGGTGGTAGCTTAATGGGACATTTTGGGATTAATAAATCTTATAATATGTTGCATGAACACTTCTTTTGGCCGAAGATGAAGCACGATATTCATAAGTTTTGTAGCCAATGTTTTAAAAGCCAAAAAATTGAATCTAGATCACAAACAAATGGATTGTATACTCCTCTGAATGTACCTAACGAACTTTAGACATATATATCTATGGATTTTGTTATTTGTTTACCGCACACTAAAAAAGGCAAAGATAATGTTTCTGTTATGGTAGACAGATTTAGGAAAATGGATCATTTTATTACATGCAACAAGACGGAAGATGCAAAACATGTTGCTGACTTATTTTTTAAGAAAGTAGTAAAATTACATTGAATCCCTAGAATAATTATGAGTGATAGGGATGTTAAATTTTTAAGTCACTTTTGGAAAGTATTGTGAGGTAAATTAGGTACCAAATTTCTGTTTTCAACATCTCATCCTCAAAATGATGGACAAACTAAGGTGATTAATAGAACATTAGGAGCATTGCTTAAAGCTATTATTTCTAAGAATATTAAGTCTTGGGATGAATTTTGTCATTTATAGAGTTTGCCTATAATAGAGCAATTCATAGTACCCTTCATTGTTCTCCTTTTTTAAGTAGTTTATGGATTTAATCCACTTACGACTCTTAATTTGCTCCTTATTCCTTCCAATATTTTTGTGAGCGAAGTAGAGACAGATTTGATCGAAACATTGTACAAGAGCTGAAGGAGAGAATTGAGAAACAAAATTTTGAAGTTGCTTCAAAAATTAACAAAGGACGAAAGAAAATCATTTTTCAACCCGGTGACTAGGTTTAGATACATTTTCACAAGGAGAGATTCTCATCTCAAGGGAAGACAAAGTTACAACCAAGAGGGGATGACCCTTAACAAGTCTTCGAAAGAATTAATAACAATGCCTATAAAATTGATCTTCCTGGAGAAATTTCAATACATTCTATTTTCAATGTTGTTGACTTGAGTTCTTTTGATATAGGTGATGATTTTCCTGATTTGAGGACGAATCCTTTTGAAGAGGGGGAAGATGATAAGAATCTCGATGTTCCAAATATTTCAACTGGAACTATTAGACGATCCAAAACCAAGAAAATTCAACAAGCATTCATTTTTCATCTACAAAATTTGATAGGCTCAGCTCAACCATTTTTTCATGTGTTACAAACTGATTAGATTAAGGAAGGACCATTTTGAGCTTTATAAGTGAATTTTTGCACGGTTGAAATAGCGGATGAAGTTGCTATAAATTGCACTTATTGATAAGGTGTTAGAAAACTTTATTTATTATTTTTAATTTCATAATTCTTGGAATGGGCAAAAGGTGGGAATTTATTTGTAAATTTGACTTCTCTTTTGTTGAGATTGGAGTTGGAGTAAATTATGGCCACTAACTTCATTAATCGGCATTTGAATAATTGAATTTAAAGAATTGAAATTTGTTTTGTGGAGAGACCATAAATACCCACAAATTACTAGGTAAGAGGTAGATTTTGGATAATGAATTTGAGATTTCAAATTAAGACTTTCCCCCTTAGAATTTGAATATCATCTTTGTCATTTCTTAAGTTTCAAACAATTCTTGTGATAGATTGCATCCGGGTCATTTAATTAAACCTTGATCAAATTCGATTATGGAGTTACTCAATTTAGAACAACCTTGCTTCTAGATCTTTGAACTTTAAAGGTAATCTAATTCTAGATTTATCTTTGGGTTGATTCGAATTTTGTCAATTTAAAACAACCTTGCTTCTAGATCTTTGAACTTTAAAGGTAATCTAATTCTAGCCTTATCTTTGGGTTGATTCGAATTTTGTATAAGGAGGTGTTTATTTATTTGATTCAATGGTTTTTGCTTCAACAAAAGTTTAGATCGTTGGGTTGAGGATTAGGGTATCCTTATCATGAAGGATTGCCACTAGTTGAGAGGTCAAAGCTCAGTAGTAGTACGTGGTAATTAGGATTGTGTTATCGCATTATAAGTCATCCTCAGGATTGGAAAAACATGCTGACAAGGATGTGGAACCATCAACTTAGACCAAGGATTTGATGAAAATAGAAAAAAGGTCAAGTTGTGGCCACACCTACATCATCTTTTAAGATGAAGGTCCAGGCACAATGAGAACTTACCCTCAAATGGTTGGTTTGGATTACGAAGAGTAGGACTCGAGTTACATGACAAGGCGTCACTCTGTGAACAAGGGTTTGAGTTGGCCATTTGAGAAGGAAATATGAGACTATTTTTGGTGAGAGAGTAAGGACTATAAGTGTAAGAATCAGGTATAAAAAGAGGCAAAAGATCTACGTCAACGTTAGGAACGTGGAGTTCAAAGAGCGGGACTTGGTGTTCCTAAAAGTAGCTCCCATGAAGGGTGTCCTAAGATTCGACTCAAGGGAAAGCTAAGCCCCCACTTTATTAAGATCTCATTTTCTATTATTAATGTTTTAGGAAAAATATTGTTACTATTGTAGGAAAGAATTTGATGAGTTTTACCTTTGAATTCTATTCATCAAATCTTCCCTCTTATTCTTCCCTTTACTCTGCTAAATTTCATCTATCTATTCTCTCTTAGATTTTCCCTTTTTCATCTATGTATTTACTCGTTTCCATGCTTCATTTTTTCTATGCTTCCTCTTCTTTATATTTATTTTAATTATGTAAAATTTTCCTTTTTATTTACTCTGTATTATCTTTTAAATCTAATTTTTCCTTTTTCATCGAAGTATTTACTCTATTAAATTTTCCATTTTTCCTCTACTCCCTCTCCTGTGTTTTCTTCGTAGGAAAGGGATAGGGTTAGTGGAGAGAAATGGTGAAGTGTTTTTTTTTACGTCTTCTTTATTTATTTAGTTATATTTGGGCTATTGCAATCGGTTTCGTCAACTTATTATGGCGCAACCATCAAGCTGAGAAAGCCACTTGGGAACAAAAAGAGAAAATAAAGGGAAAATACCCTGAATTAATACAAAGTTTGATACTTTCAAGGATGAAAGTTCTTTTTAGGGTAGATAATGTAACGAATTGTCAGAATTTAGTGTAACTTATTGCTAGTTTGAATGAGTTAAGATATTCGTAATCAGTTAATATTTGGAGAATATATTGGTTAGTTTATATTTTCCTTATTTATAGGTATTAGTTGGTAGCTTGTATCCTATTTAAACGTGAAAGTTCTTTTTAGGGTAGATAATGTAACGAATTGTCAGAATTTAGTCTAACTTATTGCTAGTTTGAATGAGTTAAGATATTCGTAATCAGTTAATATTTGGAGAATATATTGGTTAGTTTATATTTTCCTTATTTGTAGGTATTAGTTGGTAGGTTGTATCCTATTTAAATATTGTGAATATTAATGAGATTGAAATCTTCTATCCCAACTCTATTTCTCATTCTTAACTTTATATTGTTTTCTTGAGTAATAATATTTTCATATCTATTCACATTTTGAGTGGTAGATATTGTGGAAGTTGGTATCAGAGCCAAGTTGGTAACTAAGGGTTTGATATTATTACTCAACGAGATTAATGGTGGAAGTGGTTCTATGGGTATAGCTATGGAAAAGCTTGTTGGCAATAATTATAATTGTTGGAAGTTATGTATGGAAGCTTATCTAAGGGGCAAGATTTGTGGGATTTAATTGAAGGTGATGACACAGAAATTTCAGTAGATACTCCACAGAATGCTGAATTATGCCGAAAATAGAAGATCAAATGTGGAAAAACTTTATTACCTTGCGAACTTTGATTAGCAAAGAATATATTGATCATGTTCGTGATTTAAAGTCACTAAAGCAAGTGTGGGAAACACTTCCAAAGCTGTTCACTAAGAAAAATACAGCTCAATTGTAATTTCTAGAGAATGAACTAGCTGTGGTAACTCAAGGTAATTTTTCTGTTGAAGAATATTTCTTGAAAGTGAAAAATCTTTGTTCTGAAATTTCAGAATTAGATGCTGAGGAGCCAGTGAATGATGCTCGATTATGGCGTTATCTTATTCTTAATTTTGAAAAGACTTTATGCCCTTTGTTTCCTCAATACAAGGATGGGCAAATCAGCCTATAATTATTGAATTGGAGAATTTGCTTTCTAATCAGAAAGCTTTGATTAAGCAAATGACTAGCAGCAACGAGCTTTCCCCAAAGTCAAAAGATGTGTTGTACATCAAAGATCAAAGGAGACAGAATTCTCATTCGGAATGTTCATCAATCAATGGGAATCAATTCAGGAGTCGTCAAAGAAGACATTTAAAGTTTGTTACAAGTGTGGAAAACTTGGCCATTTTAAATGAGATTGTGGGGTGAAAGTGGTGTGTGATCGTTGTGGAAAGTCAGGCCATATTAACCCAAATTACCGAGTCAAAATGCAAGAATCAGAAGCAAATGCTGTACATGAAAGTAAAAGTTCTTCAGATCCAATTTGGGAACACTGCTTAACTATTGAGGTTCTTGACTAGCCAACCAACGTGAGTTTAGCTGTACATCAAGATGATGTCTCTACAGATGCTCATGCCTTTATAGACTACAATGAAAAATGGATTGTTGATTATGGGTATTCTCATCATCCAACTGAAAACGAAACTCTTCTATCAGATGTTCGTCCACATTGTCAAAAGAAGAGTAAAGGGCCCATCAAAGTGACTGAATTGAAATCACGGCTTTCTCAACTCTAGGAGGAACTGAAGAAAAAAAGTGAACGACCATCTAAATCACACAAAAAGTAAGTCCAACAGGAAGCAGAAGAAACAAAGAAACAACTATCAGATATGTCTACAAAGCTTGAAGAATCCTATCATTTGGTGCTTGAGCTCTCAACTTTTGAGAAAGATCGTATTAAAAAACTGCATAAACTTTCTCAAGATCGTGATCGAGCATGGGAGTCCGAACTCGAAGCTGTTTAGAAGCAGCATGCAATGGATGCTGCTGCATTGACCTCCGCCATGAATGAAGTTCAGAGGCTCAAGGTCCAACTGAACATGGTGTCTGAATCCGACGAAACCCAAAGTAATCTCACTGAATTTGCAAAAATTGAAATGGATTATTTAAGAACATAGCTCTCAGAGACACTCTCCCTTGTTGAAAGACTGAAAAATGAGCTCAGTTACTGCAGAGAATCTGAAGCTCAAGCCCTCAACAGTGCAAGGAAAAGCCAAAGCAGCGGCGAAAAAGTCAGATGGAATCAAAGCTGTTGAAGTCTACAACTCTTTGTCATTAGAATTGGAGCAATAAAAAGATCATAACTCATGGAGGGACGACTTTGATTTTCACGGAGGGAAGGGAAGAGGCCAGAAAGGTTTAAATTCCGGTCGTGTTGGTGGTGGTCAAAGTTCTAGCAGTGGTTCACAGCGTTTCTATGGCAACCAAGAGTCGGGATCCGTCAATAGAGTTACTCAGCAAGGAATGAAAGGAAATAAAGTAGGGAGAGGAGGTAGAGGAAGACCTACTGGGAGGGAGAGTCAACCGGGTGGAATAACATTGCCAATGATAGGACCTACTGGGAGAGAGAGTCAACAGAGTGGAATTCCATTGTCAATGATAGGATCTTCTTTTGAACCTCTAGGACCAATGTAGCCACTTACTCCTGGCATGTCACCCGGTCCTGGCCCACCAGTTTCTCTAGATGTTTTTATCCCACCATTCTCCTCTCCAGTTTGGCTTGGTGCTAGTGGTATTGATATGAGTATGTTAGCTGTTCCACCCGGACCATCAGGACCTAGATTTCCTCCAACCATAAGGACTCCACCAAGTGCTGCCATGTATTTTAATCAATCAGGCTTTAGAAGAGGCATTTCTTCTAGTGTAGCTGGGTTGGGTTTCAATAACTCTGGACTAGTGGGACAGGGTGCTCAACCTGATAAAAATCCTAGTAGTTTTGTGGATCCTGATTGGGCTGGTGACATGAACGATAGACGCTCCACAAGAGGTTTTTGTTTTTGCTTTGGTACGAAGATTTTTGATATTACAATGATAGTTGCATATTATGCTTCTTAAGTCATGAGTTTATTCCTCTACTTTTCTTGCTACAGTCATTCAAGTAGTCTCGATCAAGTCATCTTGTGAAGTGATTCAAATCACGTGTTTAGAAACGAGTTTTCTTTACTCTTGATCTTGATCATCAAGCTAATCCATTCCAAAACTTTTCCTTGAGTTGGTTCCTTTTGATTTTTTTAGGGCTCTTGGATAATTTAGATCTAGAGATCTTGTTCTTCAACAAAGTTTTCAAATCAAATCCCAAGAGTTGGTCGGATATATGTTTCCGTAGTTTGTTTCTTATTTTTTTATTAAGAAATTATTATTATTTTTTGGTTCTTTTTCATCTCTTCCTGTTCTGTCCAATCATTTAAAACAAAAGAAAGTGTCATTTTTCTTGTTCTTTTCATGTTTTTTTTTAGTTTTTCTAGATCTTTCTAAAACTTTGTATTTTATAAAATCTTGAAATTTGGGTTGCATAAAGGAAAATAAATTTTGTACATTTATAAATGGGAGGAAAGATTTTTTTTCTTGTCTCTTTGCGTTCTTTCCTACATGTCACAAAGGAGATCAACCAAATCCATGCTTCATCATGAAGCACAAAGACGTTGTGAGACCTATCTTAATAATGATCCAATTTGGATAGCTTTTCAAGAAAATTTAGATGGAAGCCACCGATCTATGACATACATGTCTAAATTAAGTTAAGAGATTGAATTTTCCGAACCAAGTAAGAAAGAGACAAATTGTACCACCCATTCAAAAAGAGGAAGATTGTCTTATGTCACGAGACAATGTTTCAAATGATGATATTGTTATTGATGACGTGGAAACCAGCAAAGAAAATATGCAAGTATATGCTACTCCATGTCCATTAGAAACAAAACGTTAAAAAAGCGAAAACGAGAAAATGTGTGGAAGAAATATTTGACACGTGTACAGAGATTAAAGAGAGTGTTTTTTGTTACTAAAGTTTGTGAGAACAATATTTTGTATACGAGAGGAAAGATGCACAAACTTGAAAACGAAAGGACTTTCATTCTAATGGGAGCACTTAAACTAAGTGTACCTACTTTTTCTATTGAATTCTGGCACGAAATTGAAGTTGAAAAGCAAGATTCAATTATTGATTGTAACCCGAGCCAACATCGAACTTAACTCTAGAACCGCATGTCCAAATTCCTTCTGGAACCTTGACTTTCAAGGTTAAGGTTCGGGACCCTACCCGACCCTTCAACAAGCCTATCTTTGTTGAAATTAAAAGCCGCTCAATTTGTTAAAATGAAAAGCGACTCTAATACCAATTTGTTGAAACAAAATTCACTCTAATACCAACTTGTAGAAAATAAACGCTCACTCTAAAACTAACTCGTTTAGATCACTCTCACGAAGCTGTGAAGGAGGTGTCGAGAGGGGAGAGATAAGGAGACAAAGAATTCTCAAAACTCTTTTCTATTACTCTATCCTTCTTTTTTAACTCTATAACTCTTTGCTCTACTCTGTTATTTTGAGAAACCAAGCTTATTTATAAGTTTTCTAAGGCTAAAAATGGCCATCAGAATCCCACGTTTTCTAACCCATCAAACCCCTCCTTCCTCAAATAAATATTTGCTTTTTTTCACATAATTTTAAAACTGAAAAAAGAGAAACTACCTTTTTTTTTTTCATTCAAGTTTATTCCCAACAAAACTCCCCATAAACTTAAATGTTCTATTCAATGGTTCCACCTGCGCCATTTTCGTTTTCTCGAGCTCAGTCGTGGTTTCTTCAATTTTCTCCTTTTGTCCTTGAGCGGCAAACTAAGGTTGTCCTTCTCTGATGAGACTTCATTTGAATCTTCTCGAGAACAACCCATCTGAGACACGAACTCTTCATTTCTCCCGTTCTCAGCCATGCTTGACTCAGACATCATGGCTTCGTTCAGTTTACTCAATTCCCTTCGCAAGTCCACAGCGACATTTATAGCTAGCATTTTTGCTTCCTCTAGTTCGGCTTTATCACGAGTGAGTGTCTCAATCATGTGTCGTAAATTCACTGCTTCCTGTTGGATTTGATTCAGGTTCACATCGAGTGAGTCTTTTTGTTGAGTCAGCATCTCTATATCTTTCTCCTCCCTCACTAACTCGTCCACTAGAGCCTCAATCTCCATGAACAAGTCATTCTCTTTCTCCACACCTTCTTCAACTTTCTTCGTAACATCAGAGATTATCTTCCCATTCTTTTCCTTCTCCTATTTGAGATAGAAGGAACTCTTACTCAACTCAGCCATTTCTTTCTCTAACCTTTCAACTTTTGTTTTTAACTCTTTCTTTTCTTCCTCCATTTTCATCATCTTTCTTCTTTCTTCCTTGAATTGTTTTTTCGGCCATTAGAGCTCTCTCACTTTGAGCTTGGGCTCTCTGTTATTCGATTGTTCATCTTTATTCGATTTCCTTGTCTCCGCTATCAAGATTTTGCCACATCTGCTGTGCATCACCTCATTTCTAACAGTTTCCATCACCTCACGACTGTCGCTATCGTCTTTTGCGTCGTCGTCTCCTTTTGTGTTCGGCTCTTCATTTTGGGCCATCAAAAAATGTCTCCATTTGTTCCGTCATCCAAGGCTAGGTTGATGGTTTCCACCTTTTCATCGGCTCGATAATCTCTCGCATAATGACCCATTCTGCCACAGTTGTAACATCTGTCGGAGTTACAATTATTTGCATAGTGGTCATCTTTCTGACATTTATAACACTGGATGTTGAAATTGTAGCCTTGACCACGTCCTTATTTGCATCCTCTTCCACGCTAATTTTCTTGGCTCGATAGTCTCTTCTCATTATAGATTTCTTGTAACTGTTGCCTTGACCACCTCGACCATTCCCGTGGCTTCCACGACCCTACCATGAACATTTTGAGTGTAAAGTACTTTTTTTTTATCATTTATTGATGCCTTCTTCTGAAGCGCTTGATCGAGTGGCTCCTCCTTCTTTTTCTTATGTTGTTCGTGTGCCTTGAGAGAACCGGCGAGCTCATCGACCGTGAACTTTGCTAGGTCCTTCGACTCTTCTATTGCACATACGACATTCTCGAAGTTGTCTGTTAACGACCTCAAGATTTTCTCCACAACCCGCGTCTCGGGTAACATTTATCCGTTTCGATTTAGTTGATTTGCCACAATCTGTATGCGCGTGATGTAGTCAGATACATTTTCTAACTCCTTCATCTTCATGCTCTCCAACTCGCCACGCAGAGTCTGGAGACGCACCTGCTTGACTCGGTCGGTTCCTTTGAACACCTTTTCTAGGGTGTCCCACGCTTCTTTTGAAGTAGTTGCCCTTGCAATCTTCTCAAAGCCCGACTCGTCAACAGCTCGGAACAGCATGTATAATGCTGCCTTATCCTTTGATCGTGCTTCCTTTAGCGCCTTGTTTTGCACTGCCGTATAACCCGTAGTATCCTTCGGTTCTTCGAAACCTTCTTCGATCACCTCCCATGCGTCTTACGAACAAAGAAGAGCTTTCATTTAGATGCTCAAATTCTCGTAGTTCATCTTCGTCAATCTTGGTAGCGGCATTTGTCCCATCATGTTCGCCATTGGCTCTGATACCAATTTGTTGAAATTAAAAGCCGCTCTGATACCAATTTGTTGAAAATAAACGCTCGCTCTGAAACCAACTTATTTAAATAACTCTCACGAAGCTGTGAAGGAGGTGTTGAGAGGGGAGAGACAAGGACACAAAGAATTCTCAAAACCTTTTTCCTATTGCTCTATACTTCTTTTTTAACTCTATAACTCCTGCTATACTTGCTCTGCAATTCCAATGAGAAACAAAGCCTATTAAAAGTTTTCTAAAGCTAAAAATGACCATTAGAATCGCAGGTCTAACCCATAAAGTCACAACTCCTAAAATAAATATTGGTTTTTTTTTACTCAATTTTAAAACTCAAAAAATAGAAACTACCTTTTTGTTTTTTTTTTTTTTTTTTTCATTTAAGTTTATTCCCAACAATCTTTTCCCCTCTTGTCTATTTGATGTCTCTATCTTGCTTATGTCTCAACTTGTCTTCAATGCCCATTCCGTGTGGTGTGTTAGATGATGCACCGTCCTCTTCGGTCGCATCATGGCACTCATCTAGGTTCTCGTGTGGCCAGATGGGTGCCACTTGAGGGTCGCCGCTTCTCTTGTCACAACGTGAGGATCACAACCTACTCTCTTCATAGTTAGGTTGTGACACGTAGCTTGTCAAACACCACGCGAGTCAAAGGTTTTGTCATGATATCAGCCACTTGGTCTTTAGTATGACAATGTTTGTAACGACCCTAAATTTTTACATATCTAGAGTCGCCACTAACATCTAGAGTCGCCACTAACGTCTCATGCTAATTTATAATGCGGAAATATAACTCTTACATGAACATCATTTATAACGTAAATTTTGAAAAACGTTTAAAACAACTTCTTCTTTGGAAAACACAGCCATGGTCTTACGTGTTTAAATACCAAATACTAAAATTTATAGAAAAAAACAAATACAAAATAATTTAAAACAATGGAATGCAAAACAACCTATTCTAACTTAAAACTAAGAATTTAAATACGAGTCTACCCTATGCACGTGCCACAGTCTCTACTCGCGATGTCGTCGTCCTCCGTACAAGTGCGCCTTGTGTTTACCTGAAAAATGATGTGGCACACGGTCGGAGTATTTCAAAGAATACTCAATAAGTGGCCCCACTATAGGGGTCATGCAAATGTAAACACATGAAATCATGATTTAGGAACCTATCTCTAATCATCTTAGGGGTGGCCTCCCGTCTCAACAAATTGGATGTGTAGTACTTCCCAACACACGACTCACACATGCGAGTGTGAATCCCCAGGGCACTCGCACACCCCCTAGACCCTCTGGTCAAGCTAATCTATAACGACGTCCGGAGGTCAGCAGAACCCCATAGTATCATGCGCCTCATGAACACCCTCATCTGTGTGCGTTCGCACCTGTGTGCATTCGCGCTCATCATACGGTGCGCGTCCGCACTCATCATCTCTAGGGGAAGTACCCCTATGCTTATGAACATACAATATGCATGAGGTCCCTCTAAATCCATCATAATGTCTCTTCTGACACAACCCTCTAGTCTCATCTCTTTGTTACTCTAGGTAACACATACTCGTGGATATTTATATTAATACCATTTTCACCCTCTTAGGGTTGTGTCCTATGTCGATCTAACGACATGATGCAATATGGCACTCATCATCATATAGCATGTTCGGAAACATCATCATACTAAGTTAAACGTCATGCAATCATCATACTCATCATATTGCCACAAAGTGCATATATCAAGTACGACATTCATCAAAATATATATACTGTGCACATCTTCAAGTATCGTAACCCACAAATCATCATAACTCATACACCATCATAACTCATATACCGCATCGTATGACATAGTTCACACATCATCATAACTCATACAATTTTTAGCCTATCCTATAGTAAGGCCACTTACCTGGTTGGCCTTAGCCGAAGTATTCCCTAATTTATTTAACATAAGCTCCCGTTCCTCGAGAACTACACCAAATGTTGCCAAGGTTTGCTTCTTATCGCATCGTTCATCACCTTTTGTTAGTATTTCACATTTTAATTAATAATCCAACTAACAGTGAGAAATACGGCTCTAAACGGCCTCAATAAAAATCGAGTTCCATGTTTTCATTGTTTCTAAATTATATAGAATAATAAAACTTAAAATTTAAATGAAAGATAAGTCAATATTATTAATATTTCAAACGGCTCGGATAATTCAACATTTAATGTTATATCCTATAGATACAAATATAATAATTTCTCATATCTTTCATTTGAGACAATGGATCATACAAGCGATAGGCTTTAGACTCTTCACTGATTCCCAGAAGAACACATTTTGTGCTCTTGTTATCCAATTTGGTTCGTTTGCTATATGGAACATGAACATAGGATACACACCCGAATACTCGAAAATGAGCAACAGATGGTTTGATGCCACTCCATGCCTCCTCAGCGGTTTTATTTCGAACGGTAAGCGTAGGACTTCTATTTAGAATATGCGCTGCCCAATTGACAGCCTCGGATAAAAAAGTTTTAGGAAATTGTCTACTAGTGAGCAAACTTCGCACCATATTCATGATTGTTTGATTCTTTCTTTCTGCCACTCCGTTTTGTTGTGGCGTGTAGGCTGCAGTGAGTTGTCGATGTATTCCATGATTTGAGCATAACTCAATAAACTCAGTAGATGTGAACCCTCCACCTCTATCCATTCTCAAACCTAAAATATTTGTCCCATTTTCTTTCTCCACCTTTGTTTTGAAAAGTTGAAACATTCTAAAGGCTTCTGATTTTTCTGTTAAGAAAAATACCCATAATTTTTGGCTGAAATCATCAATAAAGGTTAGAATATACCTTTTCTGGCCGTTTTATATAGGTGTAATTGGACCACATATGCCTGAATGAAGAAGTTGAAGTGGCTTTGATGCTCTCCACATACTTTCTCGTGGAGAGGGTTTTCTATTTTGCTTTCCCAATAGACAATCTTCACATAATAAATTAGAACATACCAGTTCTGGCAAGCTATGAACCATCTGCTTCTGTTTTAGAGTTTTGAGGCCTCCAAAACTTAGGTGACCATACCGGTACGTGACCTTACACCTGTTATCACGAAATATGATAACCAAGCCTTTCTCCTGCAGTTGACCATGTGGTAACCTGGGAGGCATTATTAACTTGGAATTGAATGCATCCTTTTCCTGTCACACCAATATTGGAGTTGTCACCTAGCTTTACAGCCTTCAAAAGCCTTCATTTAGTTCTGAAAAGAATTCTTTAATCCACACATGTGGTTGCTACAGCCTAAATCTAAGAACCATGTGGTTTCGTCTGTTGTTTTTTCAACATATGCCATAAGAAGCAATTCTTTTGTTGTTACCGCTTGTGGAGCTTTAATTTCAGACAAACAACCTGTTGAGTCCTCCTTTTGTTCTACCATCTCTTCAACATATGCCATGAGAAGCAGCGGTTCATTCAGTAAAATGAGCTTGTGATTCATTTCCCTTATTCTTCATGCGACATTCATGCTGAAAATGACCAATATCATGACAATAAAAACACTCAACAAGAGTTTTGTTAAAACCTAGTCTCCCTCGTCCTTGTCCTCTACCACGGAATGTGCCACCTCCACGATATGTTCTCCTTGTACTGCTGTCAAGAGTGATATTCAATGCCGCTCTTCCACAATATATCTTCGAATACGTTGTTCATGAACCAGTAGACTACTTTGTAATTCATCAATGGTCATGATGTCCAAATCGTTGGATTCTTCAATGGAGCAAGCCACGTAATCAAACTTTGAAGTCCCTGAGTGCAGGATTTTCTCAATAATGCTAACATCACTCATCTTTTCACTATGGAAACACATTTTATTAGCAATGGTGAGAATACTAGAAAAGAAATCAGAAACAGTCTCACCTTCCTTCATATGAAGGGTCTCAAAGTTCTTGCGCAGGGCCTGTAGTTGTGCCTATTTCACCTTTGTATTTCCTTGAAAAAAAAAATTTCATTGAATCCCAAATTCCTTTCGAAGTTTTTTCCCAAAATATTCTCCAGAATTGAGCGATCGATGGCTTGGAAAAGTTAGTTCTTAGCTCTTAAGTCTTTCAATTTCCGATCTGCTACCTCCTTCTGTTCATCTGAGTAATCAGCATCATCTACTACAACATCAACTACTTGCCAATATTCTTTAGAGCGAAGAAAGTTCTCCATTAACATTCTACAATGATTGTAGTGACCAAAAATTTTTGGTATTGTTGGTTAAACAGAATTACCTTCAGGAGTCATATTTAGCTGCAGCTGAAAGAGACAAGGCTATGATACCAAATGATAAATTTAATGAAGATAAGTTTGCAGAAGGAAGGAAATTCAATGCTTTATTAGGTGAAAAATGACTATATTTTTAGCCCGTACAATAGTACCATTATTAACAGAAGATAAAAATAAAATCTTAACAGAAAACAGAATATCATGTCAAAACAAAGATTGCGGCATAAGATCATATCAGTGATCTGATATTCAGGAATTAAAACATAAAAATAGCAACTAAATCTTTTGCAACAGACGTCTGATATAGACAAGGTCTTCCAATTCACAGAAGGACTAAAGCCATTAGCTAGGTCCAAACTATATGAACAAAACATAGGAGACCTTTCCACAGCCTACACTACGGTTGAACGAATGTTTGATCGGAGGAACGAACAGTCCCAAGACGCAAGGCAAAGCCAAACCTCTTTTGAGTGGAGGCACTCACAAACATGTATCCAATCCACCCAGAATTGGAGAGGGGTAGACTAAGTGCTTGAGGGGGAGAATAAAGACAACCCCAATAAGGGACCAGAGTCTTAGGTTGGGGACCCACAATCAGAATCTTTTCAATTGACCACCTCTGTCTTGCTTCCTATTTACAGGGAACTAGAGTATACGTGTGTCCAAAGGTCGAGGGCATCACTACAAGTATTCCATGCAGCTTTAGACATAGACGAAGCATTGTGGCGGGCGCGGGCATGTAGGAAGGGAAGGTCAGGAACAAGACTAGAATGAGGTCGATATTCATTGATTAGTTACTATTTGAAATTTTACCATTCAACTATATCCGCATTTTTTTAAACTCATCTTGTGGTCTTCATTTTCTAAGGAACTCTTAGGTCTTTTCGTTCTGGAGCCAGTTGGTAATGGACCTACTTACCTCGGACGCGAAGTCAGAAGGTGAAGAGACCGTAAAACCGCCACTAGAAAACATATAAAATCCTCGTATGGGAGCCCTAAAGTTTCTATCCGCCCTACAAACGAAAGTAGGGGAGTAAAAAGAGCCGATAAAAAAAAAGATCTCATGTATGTAGAAGCATGGGTCAATTACAAATTGGCCAAGAGTACAATGGTCTATTTAGGAGTCGCCCACAACTTTATGACCGATGAGGCAAACAGGCTAAACATAAATTAGCAATGAGACTTAAGAAAAATGAAAGTCGTCAATTCTGCAGCCCTACCGATCCTTGGAATAACAAGGAAGACTGCCTCATTAGGAACAATGAGTGGGCAAGTAGACTTTGTGATCATCAAAGTGGACGATTTTGATGTTGTACTCGGGATGAAATTTTTACTAGAACATAAAGTTATTTCCATACCCTTGGCCAAATGCTTAGTCATAACAGGATCCATTCCTATCGTAGTCCAGACGAGTATCAAGCAGCCTGAAAGGATAAAGTTGATATCTCCACTCCAATTGAAACAAGGTCTAGCCCACAACGAACCCACGTTCATGGCCATCCTTGTGGCCGAAACTAAGGGGGCAATCGACTTCGTCCCCATGGAAATACAACAAAGTCCTAGAAGAATATCGTGGGGTAATGCTAGAGAGTCTCCCAAAAACCTTGCCTCCACGTCGGGATATAGACCACGAGATTGAGCTAATGCCTAGGTCGAAACCCGCGACAAAGAACCTTACAGAATGGCTCCACTTGAGTTAGCAGAGTTGCGAAAATAACTGGATGAATTACTGACCATTGGATTTATTAGACCTGCAAAAGCTCCCTATGGAGCCCCAATGTTGTTTCAAAAGAAGAAGAACGGTAGTCTCCACTTATGTATAGACTATTGCGCGCTGAACAAGATTATGGTCAGAAATAAATAGCCTCTGTCCATCAGTACCGACTTATTCAATTAACTGCACTTAATCTCAAATTAATTAGTTAAGTGTGTATAATAAGTACCCTCTCCCTATGGAGTCCCAATGTTCGATTGAACAATAACTAAGAATGAGGAGGACTAGAATGTGGATCAAGATCTTGTGGCTTGTTAGCCCTCTCTAATTAATTAATTAGCCCTTAATCTCTAATTAATTAATTAATGTTTTAAGGATAACAAATATGCTTTTAATTACTAATAATTTTAATATTTTGAATTGTCCGCTTGAAATGACGATTCCAACCCCTTTTGAATCACTCAAATTAGGATTAAAATGAAAAATTTATAGTCCAAATAAGATGGAGTAAAAAACAACTGACGTGATGTCTGGTGAGTTTGTTTCATGGATCAATTAAATTATAATGGGAAGAGTTACATGTGGTCGGTTTTAGTTATTTTTAAAATAAAGAATTTATATATATATATATATATATATATAATATTTTTATTTGAAAATTTAAAATAAATAAATAAATAAATAATTTAAACTTACGATCTTTCATTAATATTAATATTATTATTATTTAAAAAAAAAAATTTATGGCCATTTTTCTGGTCGTCGTCCTCCTAGTTACCTTAGCTCAGCTAAGCTCCGACCTTCTCTAAATTAAATCCATTGTTCTCTTATTCACACACCAACGATCAAAAGCACAAAAGAACCGTGTCCAAATACTTGTTGAAAAGTTCTCCACCCACATAGGTTACTCAACAAGAAAAAGAAGATTTTTTTTTTTTTTATCCGACAAGATTCTTCACTCGAATCATAGTGTCCCGAAACCTGGTCAAATTTATCTTCAAATTCTGCTCATCTACATAGATCGCTCTACTCGCAAAGTAACCCTTGGCAAAGATCGACTCAGGATCTCTAATGACAGGGTGGTTTTCCCCATACGTATCCCATAAGGAACTCTCCTCCGCCTCCATCTTGTACTCCAAATACCGAAGCTCCATGTCAGCCGCTGGATTTCCAAACAAAAACGTGGAAGGCCAGTCGAGACCCAACGGCACCACCTGCACCACCACCGCACCCGCCGCCAAAAACAGCTCGTTCGTCAGTCCAGCCCCATGTGCTCCAACCATCACGCTACACGAGTTTACAACCCTCGAAAACTTGTCCAAATTCGACATTCTTTGCGGCGTTGTCGTGATTACTTCGAACCCAAGTTCCTTCATCATGTCAATCATTTCCCATTCGTTCAGAAATCTCCTCGACTTTTGACGAGATATCAGCATTACCACCGGCTTTCCACCTCCCAATTCCGTCACGTTCTTCACTTGTAAATTGTATGTTTGCCTTAGGAAACTCCGAAAGTCCGACATGGAATAACCTCCTGGAATGTCGGTGTAATTCAACGATAAAATGTCGTGAAATTTCAATCCTATGACAGCTCCAGTGAAGCAGTGGACACTTCCGTCTTTCTCTGGATTTATAACATCGAAACGGGACAACCGCGAGAGAATTCGGTTGTACTTCCGGACCCACCAAGGTTTGTAATCGGTAATGAGAAATTGAAGGCGAGTTCGAAAGTGGTAGGAAGTGATGAACAGAGGAATAATGGTCTCATCGAACTCGTGGAAAAGGTTTCCGGTGAAGCCGCCGGTGGAGAAGATGAGGACAGGATGGTTGTGGAGGAATTGACAAACAGGTAAAAGGGTTTTGTTTTGTTGGATTATTTGAATTGGAGTGACATCTCGTAGTGTGATCTTATCCTCTTGGCTTGCGTATGGATGAATTGACATTTGAGAGAAATTTTGTTGAGTTTCATTGATCGAGATGTAGATTTGAAGGGCGGTGTTGTTCATCCGAACTGGGTTTTGTGTCAAACAAACTTTGGAATGGAAATCTGAATGGCACGAAAATCCACTTTTTTTGAGTTGGGTACGATCGTCTCCTATCACGAACAGAGTTAAAGGAAGTAAGTGTTGATTCTAAATTAAAACTTTCAAGCATTAAAACTTTCAAAAATAGGGAGAGTGAGAATGTTTGCTATAATACAGCTACTACTTAAATGGGTAAAAGTTCTCTATTTAATAAATCACAATGATAGGAAAAGAGTAATAAATAGAAAAATACGTCTTGTCTATAATAAAATATTAAATATGATATATATGGTAAACTATAATTTAATATCGCATATCATTAACAGAGAATACTTCGTACCTCTCACTAGCCTTGCCAAGACAAATTCAAGCGACTCTGTATTCTCTACTGTCTGAACAACAGTTGTCGTGCGGCTGAACCTATGGCTCCAATTCGCCATGGAATGCCATCGCCCTGCATATGGGGAACAAAGAAATTGAATCCAAGACATTATTGAAAAGAGTTGAAAAAAGCTAGGACATTAACTTATTATGAACACACACATGAGTGAAATGGAAGGAGATGATAGGAAGCAAGAAGTGCTGAAAAAAGCAAGGCAATGAGAAGGAAGCAAGTTGAATATGCTTCCACATCTCTCCTCATTATTCTTCGCTTCACCAATACCCAATAATGGAATCACTCTTACTCCCAATTCTATTAATGGTCGTTGGGTAGTCTAATCCATGGAAGCCTCTGCCTTGTCCTATTAATTGTCGTTTGGTTGAATAATTAACTATGGTTCATTACTTTAGTCAAATAAAGGACACTCGTATTAAATAAAATTGAGACAACATCTGAATAAAATCGATTTTAAAAATAAGATTGATAAAAGAAACTTACAAAAATTAAAAGTTACTATCTGTACCATTAAGATAAACATTTATTTTCGGTAGCTCAATCCTATTAAATTTAAGATTAAGCGTGTTCTACTAGAGCAATTATATGTTATGTGACCTTCAATGAATTTTTAATGCATGTGAGTGAGAACAATCATGTTAGAAGAGCTGGAATTGGTCCCTAGACATAGTCTTCACTCATCGAACCAATTAGCTTCAATCCAAATCCGGGATGTGGGTCGTTACATTTAACCTAAATTTTAATAATTATACAAACCATTAATATTTGTTCTAACTTCCAAACTTGAGGTACAAAAAGTGTGATTCTTTTAGTTAAACGATTAAAGATTTGTAAGATGTGATGGCATAATAGCTTGTATGGGCTGCTTAAATATTGAATATTTTTGGAAATTGTCCACGCTTCTGATAGCCGCCTTCACTTATTCAACAACCAATGCCATTCATTTGGTCTTATTCGTTTTCTGCTCCGACTTCCCTTTCGAGCTATGACAATTTTATACTTTAAATATGCCAACAACATCAGAATATTAATACATACAAGCTTCAATAATTGCTGAAATATTTAAAATAAATTATTGAATGATCCTTTTGTTTTTACCCGTCAAGTGTACTCATAGTTGGCGATCATGATTATGGAAACTTGTGTCGGTGGTTGGTGGTTGTGTGTAACAAAGGACAAGAATGATATTATGGAAACTTGGGTGGATGGTATTTTTAGAACTTCCATGTTAGAGTCATTTCAGTGGTATTGATTAAATTTTTGGTGGAGTTATTTGAATCACGAATTTAGAATTAAAGGTCTCGTTTTTTTGGGATTCTTTGATAATTGAGATCTAAAGATCTTGTTCTTCAACAAGGTCATTAGATCAAATCTTAAGAGTTTCATAATACTAAGTCTCTCCTCATGGACCTTATCCGACTCATCTAAGTGATTCATTAATCCTTCCATGAGGCTTGTGGCATTAACCAATACTAGCTCCTGTAATCTCTTATGGCTGGTCTAATCGGGCCTCCACTTGTAGAGATATCTCATCACTAGTTCATTGGAACACATCAACTCCTCAAGTTTTTGTGAGGTGGCTAGCTTTTCTTTAAGCTCTAGGATACTTCCTGTACAGGTAAGTGTAATGATATATTTTTAAGATTTGGATAAGGCTTTGAAATCTAAATTTGACACCTAATATCTCTCACGACATGCCTATGTTACTAATCTTAACCTACTTATTATCTACTAAAGGTAGATATTAAATACTTACATGTGCATGCTTCACAAATATTTCCCTACGTAACTTTGTATGAGGAACCTAATCTGATTAATACCTATACTAGTAACCCCAAGAGAGTAGGTTCCTACCCTTATAGTCGATCCTTTCCACAAATAGTGCTATAAAGTAAACTATAATTCGACCAAATTGCTTTTGTCCTTGATTTACAAGGTCACTGGTCTACCATAATAGTTCTACGATCTAAACTTATGTGCATGCATGTCCCATCATAAGGAAAACACATAGCAAGGTCATATAATCTTGCTAACCATGTGTTCCTCTCAAGATCTATAATATATATGTCATATGTTGGACAATCTTTCACAAGGAATGTCCTTCACCCTATTTCTCATAAGTGGCATAAGACGCTTGTGATGCATTTAGAGTCCATTAACTTGAACTTAGTTCTTGAATACTCTAATCAAAATATTTACAACCAAGATATCTATAGTTTGTCTCTCAAGGTTGGTGGATTGTATTTCTCATAATATCATAGTAGTCGAAACTCATAATTGGTAGCAATCTACTCATAGGGTTCATAATCCTTCTAGTGATTGCCATACCTGAATGAAGTGATTTATCTTACGTGATCTACATGGAGGCTTGCTTCGCTTCAAGAGTTATGGTCACGAGAGGCTGGATCATGAGTACCTCCTAATCAAGTACTAGGCCTTATGTACCTTATTAGATCTTGTACCCAAATATATGGGTTTGGAAGTCATTCTCTCTAGGGCGTCATTATAAATCTTCCTTAGGTCAGTTTGCTGTCTCCAAGATCCATAATAGTCTCATCACCATGTTTAAACGTATAACTCAGATCCAACCACATATCATAACTTTCACTTTTTAAAGTCTTTAAGACGTTATGTTTACTAAAAGAATCTTGATAGGAGAAATATTAGATCTGACTTAGATCACTAAATAATACTAATGATGAAATATGAAGCGGTCTACCTCTTATAATAATGTTTACAACTACATAAGTATGGTAAGCTTAGTCTTTCTTGGGTGCCATTTAGGCTAACTAGGTTTTTAGGGCATTTTCAAATATCAAATCTTTCACTCTTCTAAACTAATATGATTTTTTGAGTACTAGGATTTCATTTTCTTGTCACCTTTCACGGTCTTGTGGTGCACGAATTTCTAAAAATGTCATAACCTTGGTCATCGTAAAACCGTCCTAGCTCTAGCACCCTATTCTTGTTGATCATGCATGCATGCTCAAAGAGGAGATCAATCAATCATTTGAAGTACAGTTCTTAATCTCAAGTCAGAATTCCTAATATAGAAAAAATCATCTTATAATTCTAAAATCTCTTTCTAGGGCCAAATCAAACATTTGTAGAGAAACATTATGTTTGTCCTTGTATTTCATTATCATTCCTAACTTGCACTTTCTAGGCCTACATTTGTAGAGAAACATTATGTTTGTCCTTGTATTTCATTATCATTCCTAACTTGCACTTTCTAGCTATATTAGGTCGTTCATGCTTACATGCTAGCATAATCTAGTGATCCCTATAAGTACTCCCTGAAAGAATTTCAAATGGCTATTTCGTTCATGTGTACCTTTGGTACTTCTATTCATGCTCTCTCGATGCTCCAAATGTCCAAAACTCTATTAACGAGTCTTAATTCAAATCATATTAAACTTAACATTAAAATCGAAGGAAAAAACTAATGAAATGCAAGTCGAACGGAAAAGCACCTATAACGCTCTTTCACGTGCCTGACGCGAGAATAGTGGAAGCTACATGCTTGTAACCACACACAACCCACGAGCAGTCTCTGGCTCAATCGCATGCCGCCCTTGGTTTGAGTCCCAAGTCTCACTCAACTCATTTGGAATTTCCTTTGGATTAAATTAGTGCCCATTTGCACTTCGATACCCGCACGAAGCATTTTTGCCCAACCACGTGCGAGTGTTCCACATTTGCACTTCTGCCCCTGCACTACTATTACCGAGGTCGTGGGTTCGGTCTTTGGCCAATGCACTTTCTATTTTTTTAATATGAATACTTTAAAGTTTAGTTGCTGTGTGTTAAAAGAGTTTTTAAGAAATATTGTCCTTGTTTCGATTATATATAGAGAATCCCATGTTGGAGATAAAAATAAAATTATGAAAAGTAATTAAGAAAGGAAAGAAATTAAGAACCTATAATTACATTTTGAATGGAATTGAGATCTTTTTTTGTTTTTTTATTTTTTTATTTTGTACACATTATTTCTAGATACAACAAGATTTGAAAGAAAAAAAAAAAAAAAAAAAAAAAAAAAATTGATGCCCAGCAATGCTACTCTCACGCTTGTGTGCTACTTCCAATTGGTGTAATGGTTGGGGTTTGAGCAATGCTTCCAACCGATACACCCTCCGGGGTTAGAGAAATGCTCCCAACCGATGCACCCTTCGAGGTTAGAGCAGTGCTTCCAAATGGTGCATCCACTAGACTACTTCCAATTGGAGCAACTGTTGGGATTTGAGTTTCATGTGATCCAAGAGCACGAAATGAAAATTGATGATCGAGATTCACAACACCGGTGACATCAGGTGGTCAACATTGCCAAACAATCACTAATAAAGAGTGTGAAAGAGCTTGAAACCTTTATCCATGGCCATTGTGGAGCATCATCAAGTTGTAAGGTTACAATCTCGTTTCACAACTGATGAAGAGTAGCAATGGCGAAGGTGTGGGTGTTTGAATTTTTCTATAAATGTAAAGTCCTACATATAATTTTATAGGAAAATTATAATGAGAAAAGACCACCAAATTTAGAGAGGCTCTTATATTTTGTGGGTTCATAAGTATTCTAAGTATAGAATGTAGTTGAATTAATGTACGTTAATGTTATTCATTTTCAAGTTGAATAAATTACTCTTTAGATTTACATTTGTTTCTTGTGGTGCTTTCTGTTTCATCTGTCTTGTCTACTTCGAAACTGCAAGCTCTTCTCAGGTGAGCTTGGTTTTTGCTTGACGGGTAGATCTTCCCATTATTGAGGTGTCGACACACGACACTAATGAATTTCGGGTAGTCTTGGCTTCAACTCCCAACTGATTATAATTCTGACCGGCAACTGTCCTGCCCACTTCGGCACTCTTGACACACTTGCAAGGTCTTCGATCAACTCTTGGGTTCATTTCTCTTGACTGTCTTGCCCGACTAGACACACAAAGTGTGGCTCTGATACCAATTGTCACGGTCCTATATCTTTGACCGTGCGGCGTTGTGATCTATACACGCTCACGACCAGCCTTAAGGGAAAATTAAGCCCCATTATATTTTTCGCCCCGGCTTTGTGGCTTCGTCGAACCTTAGGCGAGGTTTGTCTTCGCCNTTAGGCCCGTCGTCCAAATTCTGGTCAGACGCAGTTTTTTGCGAGGTTTCAGATTGTTTGTCGGAGCTCCGACCAGGGGCCTCCTTCAGGTGCTTTTCATCCGCGATCCTATTGAACTCCTCAGCCATGGACGGAGCTCTGTCTGTGTTGGATCTGTGATCAGTGCCTTTTTCAGCGCTGCGGTGGTGGTCCTCCTCGTCTGTTCTTGGTTTGTCATAGCGGCGAGCAAGAAGAGATGGCCAATGACCCTTAAGAGTACTACAAGCAAGGAGCGGATGAATTGGATTTAGGTTGAAGATGATCCCACAAGTGCGGAAACTGATCGTCATCGTAATCTTCCTTTGTGAGTTACTGTTTGGAGGGTGGTAATGAGGAAAGTGATAAAGATGAAATAAACTACAATAACTACGTGTCACGTAGTGAGCTTACCACGTGAAGCTTTCTTTATCTGCCACTTCATCCCACCCATGCTATTGCTAAGACTTGCAATAATTTTTATTTACCTTATTTTGTTATTTTGTTTTTATATAATTAATGATGTTTGAGAAATTTTTGCAAGTCGAGTAGCGATTTTGGTCCCTTTTCTTAACTTCTTCTCATCCACTTTTCTCGACTTCACTTCCTTTGAATACCGATTGTGCTGAGTTTCAAGTGTTGAATACATCAGAAAGAAATTATGTGAAAAATTGGGTAAACATAAAAAATTAGCTTGTAAAGCTTTCCTTTTAAGACTTTATCTCTTTGCTCTACATATGTGTAGCATGTGTTATTGGCAGCTTTTGCTTCGCTGCACCACTCAGAGTATTTCAATCTGGATCGAGGGACCTATTTGACCAACTTCGAAAGATAACAATATTTTCAAAAATAGATTTTCGATTAAGATACCACCCAATTAAAATTAAAGATAGATATGTATGGAAAACAGCTTTCCAAACTAGATATGGCCACTATGAATTTGTAGTGATGTCATTTGGCCTCACCAATGCCCCATCAGTGTTCATGGAACTAATGAACCAAATATTCAAGAAGTTCCTAGACACGTTTGTGATCTTGTTCATAGATGATATCCTAATATACGTGAAAATAGATCAAGAACACCAAGAAAAGCTCTAACTATCTTGAGGGAGAACAAGTTGTATGTCAAATTCTCCAAATGTGAATTTTGGCTATGACATGTTTCGTTCTTGGGACACCGTGTTTAAAGACAGAATTTCAGTAGATCCCACCAAGATAGAAGCCATCACGACATGGACACCCAACTACGGCCACAGAGGTACGAAGTTTCTTGGGATTGGTAGGTTTCTATCGAAGGTTTGTCCAAGACTTCGCTAGAATAGCCTCGCTTTTCACCCAATTGACAAAAAAGAGTGTACCTATCTTATGAGACGATGGACTGTTATGCCAATGACGTTTATGTGTTCCAGCTGTGAGTGAAATAAAGAACGAAATCCTAACCGAGGTACACAACTCACCCTTCTCAATACACCTAGGTGGTAAGAAGATGTACCAAGACCTAAAACCACACTTCTGGTGGCGAAGTATGAAAAAAAATATCGTGGAATACGTGAGTAATTGTATAGTGTGCCAACAAGTAAAAGCCTGTAGTCAGAAAACAGCTAGACTACTACAACCTCTAAGTATACTGGAGTGGAAGTGGGAGAATATTGATATGGATTTCATAGTAAGCTTACAAAAAAACACTAAAGGGTTACATGGTAATTTGGGTAATTGTCGGTCGACTGACAAAGTCAACACACTTCCTACAAGGTAAAGCAACATATATAGTAGACAATTGGGCTCAACTGTATGTGAAAGAAATCGTGAGGTTGCACGAAGTTCCAATATCAATAGTGTTGGACCGAGACCCACATTTTCCGTCGGCCTTTTGGTGCGGACTCCAAAAAGCGTTGTGTACCTACCTCGACTTTAGCACTACCCTCCACCCACAGAATGATGGTCAGACGGAACGGTTGAACAAAATCTTAGAAGACATGCTTCGGGCATGTGTTATGGATTTCACGAGAAGTTGGGACACCAAAGTACATTAAATGGAATTCTCGTACAATAATAGTTTCCAAGCAAAAATTGGGATGGCACCGTTTGAAGAATTATATGGAAAACGGTGTAGATCCCCAATGTACTTGGACGAAGTAGAAGAACGAGAACTAATAGAACCCGAGTTGGTCCATATTAAAAACGAGGCATTATAGAAAATTAGAGTAAGGATGCGCACTGCGTGTAATACCCGAAGAAAGAGAAATAGAAATAGAAAAAGGAAAAGTCAAGAGAGGGGCAAATAGGTAAATTTGCCCCTCCAACCACCTAAGGGGTTCAAATGAAACCCATCAAGAGTCCTGCAAAAGAGAAATAGTGAGAGAAACGGGTTAGAGAGAACCTAGAGAGAGGAGGAAGAATAAACGGCCGAAAGACTCATCAAAAACTACCGACGGAGTCCGTTCCGGTCAAGACTATGATGCAAGGAGCCTTTCTTGAAAGGGAAAAGAGAATGTGGGTGGCCGGATTCCCATTTTCCATCAAGAAATCGGAAAAACCCGCGAGGTAAGATCTTGAACGTTTTTTCAGATCTACAGTTTTTCTTTGTGAATCAAGATCTGAAATCTTGATATATTCACCCAGGAACAACTCACGCACGGTCTGTGAAGAAGTTTGGCCGAGACCTCAACCCGAAGGCGGAGATCCGAGAGTCGTTCGAGAACGGTAAGCGAACTTCCGACGTTCTTAACTCGTCCGATAGTCAAGCAAAAATTACAAAAAAAAAAAAAAACTAGGACGTAGCCCATAACACGATCTAGAACTTTGCCGAAGGAATCATATCGATCCGATCTACGGATCGAAAGATATGAAAATTGGAAAAGGGGACGGTGTTACGGATTTCAGAGGACAGAGAAGAGAAAAAAAAAGAGTTGGCCGGCGAACGGCGGAGGGCAGCGACAGGCGCCGAACATGCGTTGACCATCGGCTGGAGCAACACATCTCCAGCGAGGCAACGACACGTGTCGCCTGCAAGCTGGGCCAGAACCGCAACCGCGAGTCGAGTCAAGCCAGACCAGACCGGGCGACCCGCGACTGCGTGAAAGCGAGCGCGCGTGGTAGGCGTGCATGCGGCCTGCGACTGGTGCCTTCCCGCACGCGTGATCTCGCACTCCCAGCGCATTGCCAGCGGGTGAGCGCGCGTGGACCGTCCGTTTGGGCCCGATTGCTCTCTGTTTGCCCGATTTTTGCCCCGGTTCCAGTTCTAATAATGTTTTTACGTGAATAGGGACCTAATTTAAAGAAATTAATATTTTTGAACACCTCACAAGCAAAGAAACGCTAGCAAAAAGGGCACGCGTCAACTAGGTAAGTCACCACTCGGTATTTAGGAAGAAATACTTGTAGGATTCGCTTGGATTGCATGCATGCTAGTGGTTTTGCTTCAGATTAGCTCTCCATATAAATTGTTTGTCAGATTAATTGTTATGATTGTATTGGGTGAATTACATGAGTGTTGTTGTATGCTTTAAGCTTCCGTCGTATGTATGCATGCGTTTAATTTATGTTGGAATTGTGTATGTCGTGTTCCGGGTGCTTGATGGAGGTCATCGCCTCGTTGAGCCAGTATGACTAGTTTGCATGAATTATATATTATGATGTTAGAAGACGGTTGCATGCACACTCTGTTAATTGCTAGAGCCCATTTCCATGATAAGCTTAGGGGATTACTGTTAGGAGCGATATGTCGCTCTAGCCAGACTTAATTTTCCCCTAGGAACTTAGCAGTTTACCACGGCAACAAGGTACCACGGAGTGTTCATAGATTGCTAGCATGAGAACGGTATCTATAGCTTCGTGGGAGGACCAAGGGTCCATGATTAGTCCTTACTGCTCTTAGCCATTTCGCATGGGAAATGTGTCCCCACGTCGTATAGCCCATTAGCTGCATGGGAACGGGTTGGGTTGCGCCCCCCATAGGGGGACTATATGGGTGTAGGGGTATTCAGCACACCCCTAGGCTAGATACCATGTAGTCCCAGATAGCCATGTAGAGGTAGCACCTCATAGAGAGATACCGACCATATTAGCTTGGCATAAGGAACCTCTAGGTGTTTAATGAAAGGACGATAAACTGGTGAAACCCAAGGGGAAAGCTCCAAGGGACTGAGATTAGAACTAGATGTCCCAGAACTGATTTAGGAAATCGTGGGAACCTGTCAAATTAAGATGCGAAGAGAACCTACAAGTAGGTGGCTTACGGAGTATAATTTTTATATTCATTCCTTTCTACCATTTTATCAGGTGTCGGTCGAGGTGGAGGAGCGTTCGAGAGCTGTGTGGTCACAGAGGGGATCGTTCCAGAGCGTCAGTCCCTTGTCGGTCTCTTAGAGTCTTTTGTATTTTTCTTCATAATTTTATTTCCGGTTGGAAATATTTGATTTTAATTTTGTATTTGTAATTCCTTTTTATTAATTTGAAACAAAACTTTTCTCTATTTTGTTTTAATTAAATGGTATTTTTACCTTTTACTTCACTTTTCATTTCTTTTTGTTTGTGTTCGACTTCATCTTTTTAGTCACGATTCGGTTTTTCGAAGCCTCGAAAATCGGGTCGTGACAATTAGGCAAAAGCGTAGAATTAAAATTCGTTCTGATACCAATTTGTTGAAATTAAAAGCCGCTCTGATACTAACTTGTAGAAAATAAACGCTTGCTCTGAAACTAACTCGTTTAGATAACTCTCACGAAACTGTGAAGGGGGTGTCGAGAGGGGAGAGACAAGGAGAAAGAATTCTCAAGAGCGTTTTCTATTACATTGTACTTTAATTCTTACTCTTTTTCTGCTCTCCTATTTTTTTTGCTATGCTATTAGAAGTAAAGCCTATTTATAAGTTTTACTAAGGCTAAAATTGACCATAACTATGACACTTTTTCTCATCCATAAACCACTGCTTGCCTAAAATGCGTATTGGCTTTTCACTAAATTTTAAAACGAAAATTAATAACGCTTCTTTCCTTTCTTTTTTCTTTTTTTTTTCTCTTTATTTCCAACAAAACTCCCCCATAAACTTAAATGCTCCTACCATCAATCATCTTCTTGTATTTGTCAAAGAGTACTTTGGGTAGCGGTTTTGTAAAGATGTCCACATTTCCTTCCTTCATATGATCTCGGATAAAATGAAATCGAACGTCAATGTGTTTGCTTCTTTCATGGTTCACTAGATTTCTTGGGCAACTCAATTGGTGATTTGTTGTCAACTTGTATTACGCTTGCACCTCGTTGCTTTAGCTCCATTTCACTCAACAAATTTCCAAGCCATATTGCGTGGCACACACACCAAGATGCTGCCACATACTCATCTTCACACGTCGAGAGTGTCACGATCGGTTGTTTCTTTGAAAGCCAAGTAAATGCTGTGTTGCCCATGAAGAATACATAACCCGGTGTACTTTTCCGATCGTCTATGTTTCCGCACCAATCACTGTTAGAGTAACCAACTAACTTGTAATCTTCTGTTCTTGAGTAGAATAACCCAAGTGACAATGTTCCTTGGACATATCGTAGGACTCGCTTCAACACCTTCCAATGTGAATAAATTGGCTCCTCCATGAACTGGCTTATTATGTCGACACTTAATAAAAGATTTGGCCTTGTGCATGTAAGATAACGAAGGCTTCCCACCAGGCTTCGGTACCTTTTTGCATCTACTCGTTCTCCTTCATCGTACTTTGAGAGCTTTGCACCTGGTTCCATTGGTGTTAATACCGGGTTGCAATTTTCCATCTTGTACTTCTTCAAAATTTCCTTTGCATATTTCTCCTGTGATATAAAAATACCCGTTTCTCCTTATTTAACCTCCAAATCGAGGAAAAATTTCAACAAGCCTAAGTCCGTCATCTCAAATTCTCACGTCATTGTGTTTTTGAATTCTTCTATCATTTCATCATTGTTGCCTGAGAAGATGAGGTCATCGACATAAAGAGCGACAAGTATCACATTACCTCCACTCTTCTTTGTATAAAGTGAATGTTCGTGGGGACATTGCTTGTACCTGTTCTCCTTGAAGTACGTGTTGATACGAGTATTCCATGCTCGCGGTGCTTGTTTCAACTCGTAAAGTGCCTTTTTCAGTTTTAGTACCTTCTTCTCTTCTCCAATTTTCACGTACCCAGGAGGTTGTTTGAGATATACTTCTTCTTCAAACACATCATTCAAGAATGCTGATTTGACATCCATTTGAAAAATCGGCCATTTGAATTGGGCTACTTGGAAAATGATCAATCGAATTGTCTCCATTCTAGCAACAGGAGCAAACACTTCGTCATAGTTGATTCCCACCTTTTGCTTGTATCCCTTGGCAACAAGTCGCACTTTGTAGCGCTCAATCTCGCCTTGAGCATTCATCTTTTTCTTAAATACCCACTTCACACCTATGGGCTGACTTCCTTCCGGTAATTCTATTAGTTCCCATGTGTTGTGATGGATCGCTTTAATCTTCTCATCCATGGCAGTTTGCCACTTCGTGTCTTGCACCGCATCTTCAAGGCTGATATTTTAAGCATCTTCCAGAAGACATACAAGGTGTACCTCATCTGTTGAGTCATACAAATCTCGCAAACTTCGCATTTTGGGTTGTCGTGGTTCATCTTCATCATCGAAAATTTCTGAGTCTGTTGGTGCACTTGTTGGTGCAGCGACTCTCAAACACTTTCTCGTATGCTTCTTAAGTTCAATTTGTACATTCAATATCTTCCTATCTCGACTCGAGCAACCAAATGCTCTTACTTATCCTTCAGGTGTAGCAGGTGGTCCTTTAGGAATATCGAGTAACCTTTCTCTGTGAATTGCCCCATACTCAATATGTTGGTCTTGAGATCTGGTACGTAATAGACATCTTGGATTGATCCCATCACACCATCGTTTTGCAAGAAGTGTATCGTGTTAGATAAAAGCTATGGTCTCTTAGATTTCGTTAGTTATTTTTTACTTTTGAAAATTCTGAATTCACACCCGTTGAATGGAAGAGCATAATTTTTGCTGGCCATTTTGGCCAACTTTGGGCGCAAGTTTGTACCCACTATTTTCTATTTTTATGATTAAATTTGTTATTTAAAGAATTCAACTGAATGAGAAATAATCATCGAGTCTTCAGCAAATCTCTCCCTCTCTCCTTTTACTGTCTTTATTCAAGAAGACCACCCCATCGCTTATGAAAGCTGAAAGCTCAATGATGCTGAAAGGAGGTACACTGTCTCCGAAAAAGAAATGCTGGTTGTGGTCCATTGCCTACAAGTCTGGAAACAGTACCTCTTGGGATCACAGTTCGTAGTGAAGACAGATAATAGCGTCATTTGCCACTTCTTCGATCAACCAAAATTGATGACAAAACAAGCCCGGTGGCAGGAGTCGTTGGCTGAGTTCAACTTCAAATTTGAACACAAGGTAGGAAAGACTAACCAAGTAGCCAACGCGCTGAGTTGAAAGGGGGAATATGCGGCCTTGTGCATGTTAGCCCATATTCACTCAAGTAAGATTGATGGATCAATGCGCGACATCATCAAAGAACATTTACATAAAGACCCATCGGCCAAAGTCATTGTCAAACTAGCCAAAGCTGGGAAGACACGACACTTTTGGGTTGAGGGAGACCTTCTAATGACAAAAGGAAACAGATTATACGTCCTAAGAACAGGAGAACTGAGAAAGGAGCTCATTCAGGAATATCATGATACTTTATGGGTCGGACACCCTGGGTGGCAACGAACATATGCCCTAATCAAAAGGAGGTACTTCTAGTCAAATATGCGGGACGACATCATGTAGTACACCAAGACGTGCCTCATCTGCCAACAGGACAAAGTCGAGAAAGCCAAAGTCTTGGGACTCTTGGAACCTCTACCCGTGCCAACAAGGCCTTGGGAAAGTGTGCCTCTGTATTTCATAACACACCTCCCAAAAGTCGGGGAATATGACGCCATCTTAGTTATCGTAGACCGATTTTCGAAATACGGGACGTTCGTCCTCAATCCCAAATTATTCGACTGAACTAACAGCCCAACTATTTTTCAAACACATTGTAAAGTTATGGGGCATTCTGTCGAGCATCATCAGTGATAGGGATGGTAGATTCATTGGCACATTCTGAACTGAGTTATTCGTCTTCTTGGGAACGACTTTAAACATCTCCTCGAGCTACCATCCTCAAACCGATGGACAGATGGAACGGTTCAACTGCTTGCTCGAAGAATACTTACGTCAGTTCATCAACGCTCGCCAGAAGAACTGGATACAACTGCTAGATGTTATCCAATACTGTTTCAATTGTCAAACGAGTTCGTCTACGGGAAAGAGCCCCTTCGAAATTGTAAGTGGACGACAGCCGACCTTGCCCCATATTATTGATCATCCTTATGCAGGAAAAAATCCTCGAGCTCAAAAGTTCACAAGAGAATGGAAGCAGACAACAGATATAGCCCGGACATATTTGGAGAAAGCTTCCAAGCATATGAAGAAGTGGGTGGACAAGAAGTGTCGCCCCCTCCAATTCCGAGCAGGAGACCAAGTCCTCATCAAGTTGAGACCAGAACAGATCAGATTCCGCAGTCGAAAGGACCAGAGACTAGTTCAAAAATATGAAGGCCCGATTGAAGTCCTTAAAAAGATTGGGGCTACCTTCTACAAAGTTATGCTACCCACATGGATGAAAATCCATCCAGTAATTCATGTGAGCAACTTGAAGCCCTATCACCCTAACCCAGATGACGACCAACGAAATGTAATCACTAGACTGAGCATCGATCTGAAACAAAGAGACACCAAAGAAATAGAGAAGATCC
Organism: Cucurbita moschata; assembly: GCF_002738365.1. Classification (NCBI taxonomy): domain Eukaryota; kingdom Viridiplantae; phylum Streptophyta; class Magnoliopsida; order Cucurbitales; family Cucurbitaceae; genus Cucurbita; species Cucurbita moschata. The sequence goes on from NW_019268517.1 coordinate 5,920,408, forward strand.
TAGTCGACAGGGTTAGGAAGATAGGAAGACCTGTACGGAAAATTCGTGAATTCCTTGTCAAATGGAAGAATCTCCCTACGGAGGAAACCAACTGAGAACGCGCCAAAGATCTGGACTCCGCCGCCACCCACATCGCCAGGTTTGAAAGTAGTCGATTGACAGAGACGTCAACCAATTAGGTGGGGGAGGATGTCACGATCATGCTCGTCCAAGGCGTGTTGCCCATGGCCGCATGCCCATGACAAGCCAAACCCTTTATGTCTTTCCATGTTTTAGTATTTTACTTTTGTATTTCTAGAAAGTATGACGTTTTGGAAAAATCATGTCTATGTCTGCCAGACATGAAATGCCTCAGAATGTACTATAGGGGGATATGACTAGTTGTCAACTTCTCCCAACCAAAGGTTATATACTGTCAGCCGTTGTTACTCTCTTGCTTGCTTATATAACATCTCTTTCAAAATTTCTCTTTCCAAAATCTCTCTCTACCCTCGTTTTCTAAAACCTTCTTCTTAAACCGAGGCCAGAGGCTCGAGCATACGTCGCTTGGCCGTAGGCGACGTAAGAACGAATTGGCTTAGCTCACATGTCGTTGGAAAGTGAGTGCTGCACAATCGCAAGTCCGCTGCCATCAAGAGTGCGATTGTGACACAAAGCTTGCACGAGGTACGCGTGCAAAGCCAAATACACGCGTTTGTTGGGTTCGTATTGGGCCGAAATGAGCGCAGCCCGCGTTCATCTGTTAGCTGGGTTAGAGACCGAAGTAACCCGACTCGATTCCTTCATCTTTCTTACCCGGAAGACCTCGAAAACCCTAATCGAAGATGCACTGCCGCCGACGACTACACAGTCTTCTCCGTTTCCTACAACAGTCACATAGCGTCCTCTTCTTCGATTCCGACCGTCTACCTTTTTCGACGCAACGATCCCTACGTCGATGCTTACTTCCACTCGATTCTCCCTCCGGATTAGCAACCCCACCGATTCTGAGAACTCATTGACAAACCAGCAAACCAACCCACACAATTTCCTTTCGAACACTCTCGGTGAAAGTCGTTTGCTTGTTGCCAAAAACCCCTGAGCCTTTCTAATCAAACTGAAGAATGGATCGAGCCCCCTTTCTTTGGTTGGTTGGTCTTGCTGGCTGTGTTGCTGGGTATGTATGTATTTTTTACCGAGGTTGATGAGAGAAGCAAGCAGCTTGACCCAGTTCAATGAAAGAAGGGAAGGCACAGGTGAAGACTCCACCCCTCTCTCTTAAAGCTACGGCATCCCACCGATCCTCACATCGGCTCCGCTAGTTGCCTCAACACATTTACATTACGGAAGGGTAAAGCCCTAGCTAGTCATGAAAGAACAACAACAGTTCCCATTCTCTCAGACACAGAAGGGAGTTTGGAGACAAAAATCGTTTTTAAGGAAAGAGAAGGGTTGAACATAGGAATATAAGGGTCTCATAACATTTCCATTAAGATAATAACTTTCTTGTCAGAAATCGCGCACCTTTTCTAGCAAGAATAAATGCATAACATAATATCTTTTCATTTTTGGCAGCAAAAATAAAATCTCAAACATAAAATCTAAAAAAATAAAATCTGAATCCTTACAATATTAGACTGATATGGTAGGCCTCGTCATTGTATTCGCATGTTCTTGTTGCATAACCCAATAGGGGTCTCTTACTGAGTATTCTTAAAATATTCAAGCCTCGTGCTTCTACATTTTAAGATAAAGGCAAGGCGCCCCTATGAAACCAACAGAAGCATTGCAAATCCCGTGACCATGGCAAATGCATGGGATAGATTTGCATTTCAAAATTAATAGTATATGTTGAATTGTATTTGCATTTAATAGTAGAAGTTAGTATAGGTTGAATTGTATTTAAATTTAATAGCATCGAATAGTATAGGTTGGTTTATAATTTCATTTAATAAAATATAGGTTAGTAGAAGGTATTTAATTCAGTATTGTTTTTCTTTTCTTTTCTTTTCTTTTGCTTATTCACGAGGTAATAAATGAGCTATGAATTAATGTTGAAATTATAAAGAGTTCAATAAAAGTAATTCTGAATTAAATGTATAGTAATGACGTTAAGTTAAATAGGGAAATTTAGAGTCATTACGAGGTCTTTAAACAAACAAATACAAATTGAAATAAACAAATACAAATTGAAATAAGGAAAACTAATTTAGAGTAAAAATTCCTTATACTAACCTATTGCTACTAAATTTAAATTACGAAACTATTATGTTCTAACCTATAGTCTACTATATTTAAATTACGAAACTACCCTAAGCATGTGTCATAGTCTAGTTGCGATGTCAATGTCAGTCGTACAAGGGAGCATTGCCTTTACTTGAAAACTGAAAGTAGCACATGACTTGAGTATTATAAGAAATACTCCATAAGTGACACCCCTATTAGGGTTAAATGCAATAATATATAATTTCATGAATGAGACTTATCATAAAAGTCTATTTTCACTATCCTAAATAGGCAATTGGCTGTGTACTTAATTTCTCTACACACAGTCCACATGTGCGAGTATAGACTCACCACTCAGTTCACACACCTCTTTGACACCTTTCTGGTCGGGCGAGTATTCTCTAGTAGTTGTTGATGCCAGACACTCGTTAGGAATAGCGACCGTCAGGGAAGCATTATGGTAAACATAATGATCGTTTCCTGCCTTGTACCATACGCATCCGTACTATCGTGAAGGAGAAGGGGTATCTCCCGATGCATGAGTACAAAATAATGCATGAGGTCCCAACATTTGTCCATTTTCATCATCATATAATACAACCCCACTAGCATTTTCTTCATATCATATCATTTTGTCATATCATTTCTTACATCTTTTATCATATCTTTTACTGTGTGTCATGTCAATCATATCATATCATTCATATTACACGCATAATGTGATATCATAACATTTTCATGCTTCCATACATAAAAATTCTCATCATATACATATCATATTATATCATATATCATAATAGACACATAACATCTCTCAAGCATGTCTTCAACATATTATATCATAAACATATCAATACACCAAATACAACATAACAATCATATATCATAACATATACATATCAGTCCATAACAGTTTGCATATACGGGCTTATGAGATGTGCAAAGCGACGAGCACGTGTCATCATACAACACACAATTATAACCAAATGAGACCACTTACTTGGTTGGTCTTAGCCAGCTTTTTTTCCTAATTTGAGTATGTTCGCTCTCGTTCCATGAAATTGCTTCAATTATCGTCGGTCGTCATTTCCTATTAGAATATTCATCCCGTTTCGATAGTAATTTAAGAATTCTTAACTCAATCAAATTTAAATTGAGAAATTTACTCTTATATTGACCTTATTTTCCTTAAACAAGGTCAAATCGAGCTTGGAACGGTGGAAATTGACTAACTTTTCCTTTACCGAGCCGAAGGAGCGAGTTTTGAGCCGTGGAGTCGAGCCGAGCCGTTTAAGCCAACTGAGCCGAGGGGTGATTTCGCTGCAGGGGTGCCACATGGCCCAGTAAGAGGCCGACACATGTGCAGGTGGCTTCGGGTTGCAACACGGGTACTGGGCTGTTGCAGGCGTGGGCTTTGGGCCGTTTCAGGTTGGGTGTTGTTGGTGGGGTGGGTGGGTGTATAGGTTGGGCGGAGGCGTATAGGTTGGGCGGAGGCGTATAGGTTGGGCGGAGGCGTATAGGTTGGGCTTTGGGTTCTCAGGCAGAGTTTGTAGATTGGGCCAACTGTGTAGGTTGAGCTGAGGCTTATAGGTTTCGGCTGCAGGCATTCTCGGCTTGGTTCTGTGTTGCGGGTTTGGAAGGATAAAGAAGAAGCCAACGTGAGGAATATAGGGTTTACTTCCCCTTTTTTCTGGTTTTGCTCACCTCCTTTTCTAAAATTTAATTTTTTTTTTATCAATTTTTAGAATTTTTTTTAATACAACTATCCATCTTCAAATAATTCTTACACGTCAATTTATCATTTAGTATTGTTATTCTTTTTAATCTATAAGTTTATTTACTATTATCTTTATTTTAATTTAATTTTTTAAAATAAAATAACTTTTTAGTTATTATTGAATAAAAGAATTAAGTAAAAGTAATCTTCCATCTACGTAGAAATATTTAAGCAAAATAACATTATTTTTTAGGCTAAATAAACAATATTTAAATGTTTTAAAATATATATATCAGTAATTACTTAATAATATATTTAATTTAAGTTCTAAAGTTTTGTTTCCCTCATTCATTATCAATTTATTATAACTCATTTAAATTATTATATTAAGTTGGAAATAGACTAAAAATGAAAACTATAAAAATTAGTCCAACATAATACTTTTTATAATGGAATAGCCTGCTAAATTAACCATAACCATTGTAACACTTAAGAATTTTAAGTTAGTACAATTTTAGTGAGGGTCCTGTACATTCAAGAAAAATATATTTTTTAAAAAAATAGTGGATTAAATTAATCTATCAAGATTTAGGAAGTAATTTTAAAAAAAAAAATTCATGAAGAAATTTGGATAAAAAGTTAATCGGTAGACAAAATTTTTAGGATCCTAGAAAACAATAAATTTATGAGTTTGAACATAAATTGAACATGATTACTTCTTTCCCGATATAATAGAATGAAATTAATTTTATTGCAAAGTTTGATTAAAATTCTTCGACTTTAGTGAAGGGACATAGGAAAAGATACGAAAATTTGAAGAAATTAGAATAGTTGTGCATTTGGATTGAATTTTGAAAAGTCATTTACAGAAAAGTTGAGTGACAAACGTTAGAGAGGACACACGCAGGGTGCTAGAGACGACACGTGTCGTACAACAATAGGGACACATATTAGACACGAGGAAAAACCATGGACTTACAACCAGCGCGGTTCCAACCAAAGAATAGGAGGCTGAAGTACTCAATCCCAGTGAGTAGCCAATTAAGCTTTCTTCAAGTAATACTTATTAGGAATCTAGGACATGTTAGCATGCGAGCCTTTCTTGCCTCAAGTGATTAACATATGTATGATTAGGACTTTAGAAGAAAAATTTTGGAGAATGAGATAGTGTGATCTGTGACCCTAGGATGAGAATATATGATGCATGCTGTTTCTAATGTCTTTCGTTATGCTAGAAAGGAGAATGAGATATTGTTATCTATGCTTCTGGTGATTGATGAACGTTACTCCGTGTTGAGCTTGCATAAATGTTTATATTATGAATTTTGTATTCTAGGTAATTGATAGGGTTATCTCCCTAACAAAGCATGAATTAGTGAATCAAGGTCCTAGAGTTAAAGCAGCTTCACGTTGATCTAGGTCAGTATGTTTTGAGTTGCTAGGCTCAAGTGGCTTGAAAATGTGAGATGAGATTTAACCGCCTAAATGTCCTAAGAACCTAGCGAACATTCATGACAAGGATGAATAAGAAAGCTTAACAGGCCGAATAACAGTGTTTACGGTATCACTTAAGTCTCCACCTCCTATCTCATATGGTACGCCCTTAATGTTAGCAGCAGCCTCGGTTAGTCCTTTAGCTCCTTGCCAAGCGATAGGAGAAAAAGGGCCATATCGTTGAATGAGGCTTTGGCTAGATATTATAGTGTGTCAAGACAACCAGATGTCTTTATCTATTGAAAATGGACATAGTCACTCCACTCAAGATATCGGCCATTCACTGTTGTTGCTATGCAAGCTGACTAAATGTAAAGAACATAAAAGTTAGCTCACCTTAGAGATGAGATACGTCGTCCAGTAAATCCACGACACTTGAACTCAGTGAAAAACTTCTAGACCTCGGTAGAGTCTGTGACATGTTAGAGAACCTCTTGAAACTTCATAGTCTATTTAGAAGCTCAGATAGTTGTAGAATTAGGCCCGAACTTCCTAAATTCTAGAGCAAAATCCATGAGAACATCATAAATTAGATGCAATGAGAGGTGAGAGGGTATTCAGGAACTATGTGGTCACAGAGAAGGTTTGTTGGAGGCATTAGTGGTGTTTATATATTTTTGGATATTTTATGTCTTGTTTAAAATTGGTATCCTAAACCCATTCCATGCTTGTAATAAACTTGATGAATACCAACTTGTAATAGATTTCAATTTGTTTTTAGCTATGTTGTTTTTGTTTTAAATTATATATTCAAACTTATTGAAATGAGTAAAATTAAGTTTAAAATAATGAAGAATATGTGGATTTAAAAAAATAAAATTATATATTAATAAAGTTGAAAGTTAGAGTAGGAATTGAATTAAAAAAAATAATAAAGTAGAATGGTTAAGAAAGAAAAAATGTGATACATCATAATGACAGCATTTGAAAATTGTTTCAAAATTGTTTTATTGTTGTATTAAATATGTTAATGTGAAAGGTGAGAAAAACCGAAGGAGAAAGCCAAGTTGGTAACCAAGTTGGTAACCAAGTGATCCAATTATTTTAAACTTTTCAAACACCAAAGGCTGCGCTGCCGACCTTCACCCTACGCCCACTCCTTCTCCTCTTAAACTAATTTTCTTTGGATCGAGGGATGCCCACATGTAATCACACATATTTTATATTAAATTTTAATGTGTTCCCATTTTACAGAATACAACTCAAAATTCAAATATTACATAAATAAAATGAAGTTTTTTTTCTTCTTTTTTTTATTTTTTATGAATAAGTTGATTATTGTGTAGGTTATACGATAACTATGAACTACAAATGTCTACTGGTTCGCATCTCATTAAAGGGTAAAGTTATAAAATGTCGTCCTATCATCAAATTGAGCATTTAAGTGATGGGACCTTATGCATTTTGCATGCTCATGTAGCAATGGATTATTTCTCCCATATAACAACCCTACTTCTTTTCTATTTAAAATAAGATCACCCCTACATGCATGTCCAGACTACTAAGTGTAAAAAAAATTATTTAAAATAATTTAGTTTAAACGTTGTCAACCTTCGCAAAATTCATTTAAAATTGAAAAGTAACATAAAACAGATAGTTAATCGAAAAGCATCGCTTTAACCTAACCTATGACTACAACTTAGATGTAAAAATACAACTATCCTAACATTATTTTCATGACTTCCATAGCAACGTCATCATTCGTACATTAGTATCTTACCTTTACCTAGGAAAATAGAAAACACGGCATGAATATTTAAAGATATTTAGTAAATAGCCTAACTATTGGGGTTGAAAAATGAAATCACCTACAATCATGGTTTAGTGTGGGATCTATCTTATCGTGGTTGTTTCTTGAGCTCTATTTTATCTTATGAAAATGTTTATTGTGTAGTATTTTTCTATACACGGTTCACGCATGCGCACATGAACTCACATGGCAAGCTCATATACACTAGAACTAGTTAGGAGCTAACACACACTCACGTTGCCAGAAACCAATGGAAGGAAAGGAATATGTATGTACAAGACATAACAGAGAACTCTCCCATACTTATGACATACAACATACATGAGGTCTCATAATTCAAAAATATAATACATGGTTATGATGCACTTTCCTATGAGACATGCATACATATACGTGACATCACTTTCACTAGTATCATATATGACTCAAAGATGTCTCATAGGCATAATATGAACATGATATCATAATATACATGACATAACATACTGAAAGTATATACATTACATAATACTCATATCATCATATAATCATAGTAAGCATCACATAAACCGAGCATTAGAATGTGACATGTAAATTTGCCATAAGGTATGTGTCACTCATATTTGATGCAAGTCATCTAGTCAAGTTTGAAGGCATTTCAACAATAAGACCACTTACTTGGTTGGCGTAAGTCGGAGTCAATAATTATCCTTGATGTTAGCTTGGACCAGCTCTTCGAAATCCAACTCCACTTATGTAGTTCTATAACATCAAGTTAGGACGTATTAAAGAACTTAATTCACCTAATGACATCAATTAATTCAAATGTTTAGCTCAAATGGGTAATGTCACCTAGTCAGGTTAAGTGTGGAGATTGGTCGTGGGACATGAAATAGTGGTGTGTGCATGGGTCACGGTCTTGATTGTGTAGCTTTCAAATGCTCCTCCACTTCGACCGGTAGCCTATGAACACCTCAAAAAAAAATAGGAAAAATTTGTGAGTATCGAAATACTTAGTAAGAAATCTACTTGTAGGCTCTCATCGCCTCTTTAACTTAGTAGGTATCCACAGGCTTTACTTTAGGCTCTAAGAAGTTCGAGTCTAGTCTCTACTACTATTTGAGAATTTGGGGTACTTGGAAGTTAGAGGTCTAATATGAATCTTACCCTTAGGGGTTTGTACAAATTTTTCAACCTTTCAGTTTTTTTTTTTTTTTTACATAGGTAGCATATTTTGCCTACATAGTGTATGATCGATGCCTTGGGTTGAATCGCTACCTTAAAAAGTTTTGATGGGATAATATGATATCTACTCATTTAAACATCATCCATAGAAGGTTACCTAGCACATCCCACAAGATCATAAAGTCTTAAGTTTCGGGGGATCAACGCCCGTGTGTCGACTACCTATTATGTCAATCTCGTGGTCTCACGCTCCTCTCAGGATGGGTTTATAGCACAGAGGACATGTTCAAGAGACCCTGGGTCATTTCAATAAGGTTCGGGCAGTTTAGACATATTTATGCACTATCTTGACCGGCCAAGGCCTAACTTGATTGTACTAATACTGGAGTGGAAATTATAGTGAAGACTCTGATGAAACCGTTCATACTGCTAATATCCAAGTGAGCTACCTTATTCATTCTTGGATGTAGTGGAGGTCAACTAGATTCTTTTGAACGTCTAGGCAGTTTAAATCCCGTCTCTCATTTCTAGGACATTTAGAATTAACTCCTCGTAGCTAATCTCATTTATGGGTAAACATATGTTTACACCTTTTGTCACTACTCACTATCTTTGGGTGATTGGTTTACTAGAAACCGTTCTACCTTTAGCGCTCTATTCTTCACTTGGTTCTCTTGCGCATGGTTTGTTGAGGGAGATTATCATATCGATCACCTAGAACATTGTATTTATAATCAAAACATTCGTGCAAGCTTATTGGTGAGATAATTCTATTAATCACCTAAAGCACCAAAATCATAAACTAAACATACATGCCAACTCAACGGGGGATAACATCCATCAATCACTTGGAGCACGGATCACAATAGCCCATCCGCCTTTCTAATACAACGGAAAGCATTTAAAACAACATTCATCTTGAAATCTCATCCTAGAGGCATATCAGTAATTTTCCATAACATACATACAATACTTTCTCATCCAATATTGTCCTCTTGTTGGTGTTAATATAACACATGCAGAAGCAATTTGGATCTTAGGCACTTTTAGAACATCAATTATTGTAAATAACTACCATGTTCATAAGTATTAAAACTTAATGAGTTTAAATACTAACCTTTTGTAGTTCAAACTCCTTTTGCCTCACGAACCCGTTTCGAACCACCACTAGTGTCTTCTCCACTATCCTCCGGCCTTAGAACGGGATTCTGGAATCCGGTGAGTGACTAAACTTGGGAGGGATTTTGTATATGTGAAGAGAGTGTCTGTGAGAGGTTTTTCTCAAGGTTTTTCAGCAAGATGAAGAAGACCTTCCATGTATCATGATCACTCTATTTAAAGAGTCATGTTTGCATGTTCATGCAAATTTGAGATCACCAAATTTTGACACTTAAAATTCCACTCAAATGTTTGGGATTATGTGGTAAGCATGCATGTTTGAGTTAACCAAATTTTGACAACTCAAAATTCCACTAACATAGATTTTTCCATTAGATGAAAGTCAACATTTTGACTTTCTTCATTTTAATTCAACAATTAATTTGAATAATGAATTTCAAATTAAAGTAACATTAAATGATTAATTAAACTATTTAATTAATATTTAATATTAATTCAAATGCCAATCCCAATCAATTCCGACACATAATTGATTAAGATATTTAAATCTTATTTAAATATCTCAGATTCTCTCTTTTTGTTTAATTCGTAAATAAAACAAAATTGCGGTTAAATATATCGTATATATGTAACACATGTTCTCTAATTTGAATTCGAACACTTTGAACTCACTCGTCACACTGTTCTATGGTTTAGTTCGATATGAGCTAGCAGAGGGACCTAATGGACCTATAGATCATGGGCTCCAACGATCCAAGATTAACCGGTTAAACTCATTAACCTGGTTAACCAACATTTGTTAACTACTAGGACACTCCACTATAGCCTAGTAGTTGCACTCCCTTCACTATAGATATATTTCTGTCCATCTGATATAACCATGATAAGTAAGTCGATCTTTCACAGGTTGTTCGTAACTAGAGCTGGGTCAATTTACCGTTTTACCCCTGAAGTTACTTCTTGTTCCTTATGTCTCACTGATCCTCTAATGAACAATTGGTTTGTGGTCCAACCAGTAAACCGAATCCCTCTCAGGCCAATGAGAGGGTGGGGCTCCTTGTTCAAGACCTGGAGTCAGTGCTTAAGGGAACTACCTTTCTTCTATCCCTAAAAGTGGGTAGGAGTGAATTCCGTCTTGCACCCCCCGTCCCTAGCCATTCACCCAGTCCTACCCCTGAAATGGGAGGCCTGTTGAGTCGGCGAACTAGAGCCACTCTCACCCATGCAAATCTAAGGATAATTCCGAATAAATAGGAGTTCACGGTTAGCTTAGGATTAAAACCGAGTTACCTAGGTTATCGAATGAAAAGAAAATCAGTCTCAACAGTAAACGACATTATAAAGTGAGAGTGGTTTTCTTCATGGTCCGATCTTATGCAATACTCATTGCATAGGACGCCCCCACTCACATGTCTCCACATGTACAATTTAGTGATCACATTGTTTATATCATATACAAAAGTGGGCCGCATCCATAGTGTCCCTAGAATAAGGTACTCAGCCTTATCCTTATACTATAGATCATTTTGACTATATACTTGAACTTGATCCCCTCTTATGTTTCTACATATAGTTCAAGTAATCATACTATAGTCAGAGTGTTCTTAGTTTATTGGATTTAGATTAATGATCGTAAAGTTCACTTTATTCAATAACACTTTTTACTGAATAAACATCAATAATAACTTTATTGAAAATAGAATATATCTTTGTTTACAAACTATGAGTTTTAGGACATAAAACCCAACAAACTCCCACTTGGACTAAAACTCTAGTGGGGTTTTATAACGTTGAGTAGAGAGAAATACAATAAACTAGGGCATCACATACTCATGCCTTTTCTCCCACTTGCCCTAAATTACATAACTCGTAGTCCTAGACTCACTAGGTGCCCTTCAAACACTTTAGCCGTGAGGGGCTTTGTAAATGGATCAGCAATGTTGTGCTCTGAAGCTATCTGTGTGACGATCACATCTCCTCGTTGCACAATCTCCCTTATGAGATGATATTTGCGCTCAATATGTTTTCCTCGCTTATGGCTTCTTGGTTCTTTTGAATTTGCAACTGCTCCACTGTTATCACAATAAACAGTGACGGGAAGATGCATATGTGGAACGACTTCCTAATCAGTTAAGAACTTCCTAAGCCATACAGATTCTTTCGCTGTTTCACAAGCAGCAACATACTCAGCCTCCATGGTGGAATCAGCAATGCAACATTGCTTTATGCTTCTCTATATTATTGCTCCTCTGTTCAGAGTGAAGACAAATCCTGATGTCGATTTCCTAGAATCTACATCGGTCTGAAAATCTGAGTCAGTGTACCCTGTAAGGATTAGATCCTTAGTACCGTACATTAGCATATAGTCCCTCGTTCTCCTAAGATACTTGAGGATATTCTTAACGGCAGTCCAATGAGCACGTCCCGGATTGGACTGATATCTGCTGACAATTCCCACAGCATAGCATATGTCGGGTCGGGTACATAGCATGGCATACATCAGACTACCGACTGCTGATGCATAGGGAATGTGTTTCATATCCTCAACTTCTTGAGGTGTCTTAGGACTTTGTTCCTTCGACAAATGAACTCCATGCCTGAAAGGTAATAATCCTTTCTTGGAGTCCTGCATCTTATATCGAATCAACATTTTGTCGATGTACGATGCTTGAGACAATGCTAGTGTTTTGTTCTTGCGATTCCGAACAATTTGGATTCCAAGAACAAACTGAGCCTCTCCCAAATCTTTCATTTGGAATTGTGTCGCCAGCCAATGCTTAATGTCAGTCAGAATTCCCACATCATTTCCAATGAGTAGGATATCGTCAACGTACAACACCAGGAAAGCTACTGTAGAGTTGACTATCCTTTTATAAACACAAGGTTCGTCAACATTCTGTTTAAAGCCATAAGATTTGATCACAGTATCAAACTTTATATTCCAGAATCGAGATGCTTGCTTCAACCCATAAATGGATCTTTTAAGCTTGCAAACCCTTTGCTCGTGATCCTGTTCAATGAACCCCTCTGGTTGAGCCATATAGATACTCTCTTCAAGATTGCCGTTTAGAAAAGCTGTCTTAACATCCATTTGCCAAATTTCATAATCATAAAATGTGGCAATAGACAAGAGTATTCTAATTGATTTAAGCATAGCAACAGGAGAGAAGGTTTCTTCATAGTCCACCCCCTCTCTTTGGGTATAACCCTTTGCTACTAGTCGTGCTTTAAAGGTCTGTACCTTACCGGTTTGGTCTCGTTTCCTCTTATAGATCCATTTGCAACCAATAGGTTTTACCCCATCTGGTTGATCTACAAGTTCCCAGACTGAATTGAAGTACATTGACTCCATTTCAAGATTCATGGCTCTAATCCACTGATCTCTATCCTCATCATTCATTGCCTGTTTATAGGTCAATGGATCCTCAATGCCATCATCAGGTATGATGACTTGAGTTTCTGCCAAACCCAAGTAACGATCGGGTTGAGTTATAACCCTCCCACTACGTCGAGGCATTCTCAACTCTTGAGAAGGATGTGATTGACCAGAAGTGTCAGCTCCATCAACAACTCTGGTTGAAGGACCAGCTTGATCACCAACTCTTGTTGTTTTATCAGTAGCTTCTTTAGAAATCTCACTTAATACTAGTTTGCTACGAGGTTGATGATTTCTTACGTGGCCTTCCTCTAAGAATGTAGCGTTCGTTGATACAAACACTCTATTTTCTTGAGGATCATAAAACAAACCACCTTTCGTCTCTTTGGGGTATCCTACGAATAGACATAATTTTGAACGCCGTTCTAATTTCTTGGGATTTTGCAACAACACATGTGCTGGACATCCCTAAATTCTGAAGTGACGTAAACTACCTTTACGCCCTTTCCATAACTCATAAGGTGTTTCTGAAACACTCTTAGTAGGAACCATGTTCAAAATGTATGTAGTAGTCTCCACTGCATATCCCCAAAACGGATCGGGTAATTGAGCGAAACTCATCATAGACCGAACCATGTCTAATAGAGTTCTATTTCTCCTTTCTGATACACCATTTTGTTGAGGCATACCAGGGGCTGAGAGTTGAGACCTTATTCCATGTTCTATCATATAGTCCTGAAATCTTAAGTCCATGTACTCTCCTCCTCGATCTGATCGAAGTGTTTTAATAGTTTTACCTAATAGATTCTCAACCTTAGTCTTATACTCTCTGAATTTTTTAAGAGCTTCGGACTTGTGATGCATTAGGTAAAAATAGCCATACCTTGAATAATCATCAATAAAACTGATGAAATATTCATACCCTCCTCGTGCTTTGACATTCATTGGACCACAGAGATCTGTATGCACGAGTTCTAAGGTTTCTTTAGCTCTATAACCTTTTTCAGAAAATGATCGTTTAGTCATTTTACCCTCAAGACAAGACTCACATGGAGGTAAAGAATTGTCTTCTAACTTATTTAGAAGTTCTCTTTTAACCAATCTCTCAATCCTATTGAGATTAATGTGGCCTAGTCTTAAGTGCCAAAGATAGGTATTAGGAGAAATCTTTTGTCGTTTATTTTGAGTTTCAGCTGTTTTAAACATCTCAGTATTTAAAATAGCTTTTGTTTTGCTCGGTTTTAACATATATAAGTTGTTTTCTAGTTTTGCAAAACAAATATGAATACCTCTTTTGCAAATGAACACTTCATTGATTTCAAAAGATACTTTATACAACTGTTCTAATAAACAAGAGATGGATATTAGATTTCTTTTCATTCCAAGAACAAAAAGTACATTATCTAATATAATGAATCTATCTCCAAAAAACAACTTTAAATTTCATACCGATCTTGCTGAGACAACCTCTCCTGTTCCAACCCTGAGTGTTATCTCGCCGTCCGCAAGCATTCTCCAGGAGCTAGTTTCCTGGTAAAAAGAACAAATATGATTAGTCGCCCCTGAATCTACTATCCAAGTTGAGTTGTCATACTCTACTAACAATATTTCTACAACGAGTAAATCATATTTACCTTGTTGTGTCTTTTCGGCTTTCTTCAATACAAGATATTTTGGGCAGTTTCTATTTCAGTGCCCGTTTTCGTTGCAATGGAAACATTTTCCTTTATCTGCTTTTTGAACCTTTTTCTTGCGGTTAGTAGGAATCTTATTTTTCCCTTTTCCCTTCTTCTTCATCAAAACACTTTTAGATTTGAAGGTCCAGACTTATTTTTGGAGGACGATCCTCGTAGTAATTTCTTGGAGATAGCAACATTTGCTTCTCCTGTTTGTCCCTTGTTCGTTAAGAGGGACTGATAAGTCTGTAGCTCATTGAGAAGAGCAGTCAAGTTATATTCTATTTTGTTCATTACCACATTGGTGCGGAACTGGAAGAAGCTCTTCGGAAGAGACATCATGATAAAACTAACTTGACTCTTCTCATCAATGACAGCTTCATTTTCTTCTGCCACATTGAAATGGACCATCATGTCCAGGACATGTTCTCTAACTGAGGTCCCTTCTTTCATATGGCAGTTGTAAATGTATTTTATGGCTTAATGTCTAAGGGAGAAGGACGGTTGTCCAAACATCCCTTTTAGAGATTCCATAATCTCTTTAGCAGTACCCATAACATCGTGTTTCTTAGCCAAAACATCAGATATGCTGGCTAGAATGTACACTCGAGCTTTGTCATTTGCCTTTATCCATCTGTCATATGCATCCCGAACTGTTCGGTTTGCATTTGAGTTGGGGTTTGGAGGACACTCCTCAGGTAAAACGAACTTTAAATCATCAATGACCAGTATTGTGTTTAGGTTTTATTTCCAAGTTGTGTAGTTGTCGCCGTTTAATTTCTCAGAAGCGAGTAATTGTACTATTGAGTTTGTCATGCTGTGATATAAAGAAAATTCTATTAGTGATTTGACTTAATCCTGTTTAATTCAATCAGTTTTAGCAAATGTAATAATGTACCCAAATCATTATTAATTTGCAACGATACTTTAGTGAGTTAGAGCAACTGCTACCAAGGGGCAGTCAATCACTCATTCACTAAACCAAGACATTCTTGACTTAAACACTAATTCCAGAATAACTTTGGTTCCTATAGTGTTTTAGTTATCGCTATTTTGGTCAAGAATATACTAACTCTTAGTAATTCTTCGCAAGTGTGACCCACCAATTTCAGACCTCAAAGATCGGTCCCAACAACGCTATCGAATGAAAAAGCCAAAGTTGGGAATGGACCTAAGAAATCCTATCCATTTCTGGAGTTTGCGTTGTTCCGACTCCCATGTTACGACCCTCCGAATGATAGTTGCTCTAGGGCAACATGCAGGCGGAACATGGGAATCTCACGGTGAAACCTAGTGGTGGAGACCATAGGACGTGTTGACTTCCTTCTCCCACTTACTATAAATACTTTCTCAATGCACCTTCTTATTGACTCATGCAAATACCTTCCGAATGGAGGACGCTCCCAGGGCGACACGAGGCCGAGCATGAATCTCACTGTGTGAATTTTACAGAGAGCGTGAAGAGAAAACGATGTATCTTATACACCTTTTTCCTCCCACTAAGTATTTTAGATGGTTGGGTATACTCATTACTTAAGTATATTCCTGCTAATTAAATATAACTTAAGTCTAGGTGATTTTTCTAAATCTTACATCACTTAAGCATACTCATAAAACTGGGCTAACTAAGCTCAAGTACTGGTCCGATCTTCAGGTAGTAGGTGTTCCGTAAACTGTCAACTTAAGTACCTTCAGCCTTAGACAAGATCGTGCCAGGTGAGCTTTCTCGTAACTGCAATTTTATAAGCCATCGACCTATTTTAACTGTTAAAATTGATCGTGCTCGGTTCTTAACCCTTAGTGAGCATGCACTTATCTTTATTATAGATTTTAATGTCTATCTCATTTTATGACGTTGAAAATAACCTATAACATGCATCTAACATGCTTTCTATAACAATTTATATAATCATCCATTCCATGCAATAATATAACAATTTATATCTATCACTCATGGAACCCTAAGACATGCATACTATATATTATAACACTTATAACATACTTGGAATGCATGAAACATGCTTAGCCTATGGTGGGATTTTAAATCTATATGACATACTTTATGCATATACATTTTCTATTTAATTAAAACATACATTTATAATGCATAATTAATTAAACACACTAAAGTGGGTTGGTTTTGGCATTTTAAAGCAAGCAATTAACTAAATTATTACATTAATGATTAAAAATAACTTGAGCCGCACCCGAGGATCACGAACTGGGCGAACCAACCCTTAAAAACGTTGAATCGGTCCCCAACGACAGAAAAAACACCCGAACCTCCTCTTCCATCTTCTTCGGTTCAGCTTGCTATCTCTTCCATTTTCGATCAATTACAAACTAAAATGGACTCTAATGATTCCATAAAAATTACAGACCTTTCTTCATTCATTAAAGCTCATACACCTTAGGCTTATTACAATAATTGTATCAAATGGAAGCATAAAAAAAAATTCCAAAACCAAAACCATCCACTTTAGCAACCACAAATTTCATTCATGAAATGGTACCCACCATGATCAAATTAATATAAATCTGCCTAAAACTTGCTCTGATACCTATTGTTGGTGTTAATATAACACATGCAGAAGCAATTTGGATTTTAGACACTTTTAGAACATCAATTATTGTAAATAACTAGCATGTTCATAAGTATTAAAACTTAATGAGTTTAAATACTAACCTTTTGTAGTTCAAACTCCTTTTGCCTCACGAACCGGTTTCGAACCACCACTAGTGTCTTCTCCACAATCCTCCGACCTTAGAACGAGATTATGGAATCCGGTGAGTGACTAAACTTGGAAGGGATTTTGTATATGTGAAGAGAGTGTTTGTGAGAGGTTTTTTTCAAGGTTTTTCACCAAGATGAAGAAGACCTTCCATGTATCATGATCACTCTATTTAAAGAGTCATGTTTGCTTGTTCATGCAAATTTGAGATCACCAAATTTTGACACTTAAAATTCCACTCAAATGTTTGGGATTATGTGGCAAGCATGCATATTTGAGTTAACCAAATTTTGACACTCAAAATTCCACTCAAACTTGTGGGGTTTATTTGGCAAACATGCAAGTTTGGTTAAACCAAATTTTGACACCTCAAAATTCCACTAACATGGATTTTTTCATTAGATGAAAGTCAACATTTTGACTTTCTTCATTTTAATTCAACCATTAATTTGAATAATGAATTTCACATTAAAGTAACGTTAAATGATTAATTAAACTATTTAATTAATATTTAATATTAATTCAAATGCCAATCCCAATCAATTCCGACACATAATTGATTAAGATATTTAAATCTTATTTAAATATCTCAGATTCTCTCTTTTTGTTTAATTCGTAAATAAGACAAAATTGCGGTTAAATATATCGTATATATGTAACGCATGTTCCCTAATTTGAATTCGAACACTTCGAACTCACTCGTCACACTGTTCTATGGTTTAGTCCGATATGAGCTAGCAGAGGGACCTAATGGACCTATAGATCATGGGCTCCAACGATCCAAGATTAACCGGTTAAACTCATTAACCTGGTTAACCAACATTCGTTAACTACTAGGACACTCCACTATAGCCTAGTAGTTGCACTCCCCTCACTATAGATATATTTTTGTCCATCTGATATAACCATGATAAGTAAGTCGATCTTTCACAGGTTGTTCGTAACTAGAGCTGGATCAATTTACCGTTTTACACCTGAAGTTACTTCTTGTTCCTTATGTCTCACTGATCCTCTAATGAACAATTGGTTTGTGGTCCAACCAGTAAACCGAATCCCTCTCAGGCCAATGAGAGGGTGGGGCCCCTTGTTCAAGACCTGGAGTCAGTGCTTAAGGGAACTACCTTTCTTCTATCCCTAAAAGTGGGTAGGAGTGAATTCCGTCTTGCACCCCACGTCCCCAGCCATTCACCCAGTCTTACCCCTTAAATGGGAGGTCTGTTGAGTCGGCGAACTAGAGCCACTCTCACCCATGCAAATCTAAGGATAATTTCGAATAAATAGGAGTTCACGGTTAGCTCAGGATTAAAACCGAGTTACCTAGGTTATCGAATGAAAAGAAAATCAGTCTCAACAGTAAACGACATTATAAAGTGAGAGTGATTTTCTTCATAGTCCGATCTTATGCAATACTCATTGCATAGGACGCCCCCACTCACATGTCTCCACATGTACAATTTAGTGATCACATTGTTTATATCATATACAAAAGTGGGCCGCATCCATAGTGTCCCCAAAATAAGGTACTCAGCCTTATCCTTATACTATAGATCATTTTGACTATATACTTGAACTTGATCCCCTCTTATATTTCTGCATATAGTTCAAGTAATCATACTATAGTCAGAGTGTTCTTAGTTTATTGGATTTAGATTAATGATCGTAAAGTTCACTTTATTCAATAACAATTTTTACTGAATAAACATCAATAATAACTTTATTGAAAATAGAATATATCTTTATTTACAAACTATGAGTTTTAGGACATAAAACCCAACACTTCTAAAATCCTGAACATATATATTCTCGTGACCTAAGGTAAGAAATTCTCGCATGCTAGCAAGTTTTAACGTTCCCTACAAGTATTGCTTGAAAAGGTCCGAGTATCTACTTACATGGATTATGTGTAACCTCCTGAGCTAACTTTTTCATATGCTATGAGCTCCATATTTTCTTAAATTTCTTTGTAGGTCTTAATTCAAGTCATAATATGGCCCGTATCTAAATTGGAATGAAAAATAGTTGAATAGAGATGGAACGAATAAAAAATATCACCTCACACACGCTTGGGAAGGAGAGGAGTGCTCCTTACGCGACACATGGTGCGCACAAATAGGCGCATCTGAATCAAGTAGGGTCAAGCAGTCAATTCGGTCGCAGACTACATCAGGTCGTGCTTTGGTTGTCAAGTTGGGTCAAATCTTCGTGATGCGCATCATTGCTTGTTATCAAACTCATATATTGAGTCCATGAGCAAGAACAATGCATATGAACAAGAACCGTGCATAGAGAAGTACTCCATATTCAACTCCATTATAAATAAACTAGAGCTTAAGAAAATTCATGAATTTGGATCCCACCCACCATCGTAATACATATGGTATATGTTTACATTTCATGACTTTAGGAGTAGGGGGATTTTTAAACACTTATTATTTTTCCTACTTTTTAAACTTTTTTCAAGTAAAGGAAAGAGACAGTAAAAGAAAGAGACCCTTGGTTAGATGACGAGTTCTAATGTGGTGGACATGGAATAGTATTGCTTTAAAATAGTTTCTTTCCCCATTAACTAATGTCATGTATTAGCTTAGACAAACATGTTAGTTCAAGACGATTTCAATTTCTACTTATGGACTTTACATTTCATGAGTTTAGTTAGATTCATGAATTTTGATATTGGGTTTAATAAATATATAAATAAATAAAAGTTGGCACAATTTGGAAAAGGCTTTGGAAAATTAAGAAATAGTAAATAAGAATAGTAATCCTTAAGTTATTTATTTATTAAAGTTTGCTAGTAATGCTTCACATTATTTGTTTGCAATTATGGATGTAGGTACCAAATTGGAAATTTAAGTTCAAATTCATCACCCATTTCTTAGAGTCTTGTAGCTTTAATAAACAACTAGTTTTTCTTACCTCTTAAATGCAATCTTCTCCTCGAATTTTTTTTAGAGAGAAACTTGAAAATATTTTATAAGTTTCTAAACTTTAAATCATGTGTTTAATTAGTCTATGACTTGTTCGTCATTTTTAAAATGATAAAACTATTTGATATGAAATTATATTAATTAACTTCAAAATTAAAAATAAAAAAAAAAGTTGGTAAACATCTGTTTTTAAATTTAGAGAGTTGAAGAATTAAATTATTAATTTAAAGTTTAAAAATTGCAATGAAATTGATTTTGGTGGATTTTGGAAGGGAGAAATAAAATAGTTGAATGAAGCTAACCAACAAACCTCCCTAATAAATGGTTGAGAATATGAAATATGGTTTATTGTCAATTGGCATAATTAAAGAAACGTCTTCAATGCAACAAACACGCTTTTGAAAAATGGACTTTATTTATTACTATTTTTATATAGATTTGACAAACACAGGTCCACCAACTTTTATTATGTGCATTATTATTATTATTATTTCTTTTTCTCTTATGTAACAAGTTTTGTGCAGGATGATTGAAGTTGCTTTAGTTTTTCGGACGTATTGGACAAAATATAACCATATAAAAAATTTATATGCATAATCCGCGCATAATAAAGGAAAGTATGGGTCTTGATTGTGGTGGACCGACTCAAACAAAAAGAAAGATGCAAATTTCTTGCAACGAGATCATCCATATTCTTTAAATGGGCAAGACTTGCTTAGATCTTTTTCGATAATATCTTCATTGCATGAAATGCCACACTCAATTGTCAGCGATAAGATGACTGTCATTATTGCTTCTAGATTAAGCTTCGGTAATTGATAGAAAAGAATCACCTAGCCTAGCATTAGACTCACTCCAAAAAAAAAAAGAAAAGTTTATGGTAATTTTTTTAGTTATATTTCCTCTTTTTTTTTTTTTTAGCTAAACACGTCAATGGAGTATCATTTTTAGCTAAAAAAGTCATCAAGTTAAATTAACTCACCCCATAGGGTACTAAGTTATTAGGCCTCTTCCATTAGTTTTTGTATTCTTCCATCATGTTAGGCCACAATACTCCAAATACTAACACTCAGCCTAATATTTTTAGAGAATTGAAGTAATTGGTGAGGCAACATGTTTTATGAAACTAAACCACATCATTCATAATTGGCCTAAAGGGTTCTTTACTTTGAATACCACACCCATGCTATATGTTTATTGTCTTTCTTTAAATCCATTCTTCGTGGGATGTTTCTACTCGTCTTTCTCCCCTAATATCATTCAAACTTACCTCTAATTTTCAATCTATTTCCATAAAAAAGTACTTGAAGAATATGGCGTAGTTTTCATAATTAAAATTCTATTTCTAATGAAATTAGACCATGACAACAAACACAAACACTAAGAAAAAAAAATGTCGAGTAAAACTAAAAAGTCTTACATGGGGTAAAACTAGTTGAAGCGAGAAGAAATTTGGACCACCAAACATGAGAGAAAAGGAAACCTGTCAAGAAATTCCAAGTTCCTATTCGATCTCATATGAGGCACATGTCATGTATCATGATTGTACATTTTCAATCATGTGGTGTCTTCATCTTGACATGCTTATGACAAGTCTTGAGGAAATCTCAAACCTCACGTACATTTTTTTTACTCGACTTTGTGGTTTCGTTGGACCTTAAGCGAAGTTTTTCTTTGCCAATCAAGCATAAGTCATGCGGAATCTAAATTTGTTCAGCCACACATGTCACTGGTGCGTGCATGTTCAATTGTCTATGACTCTAGTCAACTTATCTCGTCCCTAGGTCAAGCCCTTTGGCTCGACTTTGCCTCAAATCTAGACCAATGTCTCTCATGTGTAATGCTGCATCTAATCTCGTCATCATGTTGTCATCTAGGTTCCCAACAACACAGCTCATACATCATGATGTCATCCCAAGTGATGTCACCAGCCTTGCTACTCACTCAAAAACACTTATTGACATTGACTTCATGAATCAACTATATCATCGAGACATCTTGAATATCTATCCATCTGATTTCTATCGAGACATGAACTTTTGTGTCCATGTCGAGCCATTTATAGAAACAGTATTGGGTAGTAAGTCTATATATCAACCTCCGACACAAGTGTTGGGGTGCAATGTCAGGGTGCAATGTCAACGCTCCAATACTATTTGATACTATTCTCATAAAACTCATTTTCAAAGGAAGATGCCCAAGACACTCGTCTTGCATAGCTTGCCATGCTGTGATACACGTATGTGTCACATAATAGCTCACTTAGGCCATAAGGCCTACGAATGGTTGAAAGGTGACACCATGTCTCTCCTTTATAGTACATTTTGAAAAAAAAATTGGTCTAACAAGAGTAAACATGATTTTTGTGAGTAGTCATTTTTTGGCGAACATTCATATTTCACATAAATGAACTTAACTCCAGAACCATATGCTAAAACTCATACCAGACCCTCGACTTTTAAGGTTAAGTTTTGGGGTCGTACTCTGTCTTATCAAGCCTATTTTTGGCATTCTTTAATAAGGAAGCGGATTATCTTGTTGATTGAACATCTAACGCAAGAACACTTGTTTGAGATTCGAATCACTCCACAAGCAAGATCAATCATGTCAAGCTTGAATGATTCTAAAATGCGACCTAAACTACATATAATTGAAAAGAAACTTAGCCCTTAGCTAAAAGAAAGGTAAGAATACTTAGCTCTCTAATGATAAGAAATCACTCCAAGGGAAAGTAAAATTCAGATTACAAGTTTGAGATTCGAATCACTCCACAAGCAACATTTATCATGTCACGCTTAAATGATTTTAAACATGTAGCCTAATCTACATAGAATTACAAAAAAAAACTTAGCCATTGGCTAAATAAAAATACAAAGGCTCTTTTTACTACATTTTTAATTCTCTTTTACAAATATAATTTACATGCATCCTCCAAATGAAACCCTTAACCTTCCATAAGTCATTTGAAGAGTTTTTAATCTTGGTACTTCATACTTTAGGACCATAATTAGTTATTATGTAAATGTAATCTAAAAATAAATAAAAAGAACTTAAAATACATTAATAAAACACCATAAATCTAGATTTTAGTCATCTATCGTAAATTTGTAACCATCTAAGAATAAATGGAGTCACATTTGAAGTATCTTGAACCATTGTTACATATATGAGACTTGATTCTTCTTAATGTGAAATTAATTATAACTTAGAGTTCAACTTTAATAGAAGTTGACATTATCTTGCGGTAATTTGAACAACATTTTTCACAACTTTTTTCAAGTTCATATTGTATGATTGAGATGTCTTGGTTCATATCACTCTTGTCTATTTGTTGCCTTCAATCTTGCTTGTGCCTCAGCTTGGTTTCAATCTATAGTTTTATCGATCCTCCTCAGCTGTATCATGATACTTGTAATTAGTGATACATAAACACTTGAGGGTCGCCAACTATACTCACGTGATCAGATGAGCACCAATTGAGCACCAACTATACTTATAATTTAAAAAATAAAATTACGGGTCGTACGCTGGCTGAGGCGAACTCGCAAGATACCCGAAGAACCGACCCACACCCGCTGCTCTGTCTTCCTCGCCCGAGAGTCCCGGCAAATCCTAATCGCGGAACCTGACTGCCGTCGCCGGTGAGATCGTCGTCATCCATTCGTCCCTAACGATGCATCTGTCCTCCTTGTCCCGACGTACCCCGGCGTTGGTTCGCTCCCACCTAAGGCTCGCAAATGACCGAAGTCTCGCGGCGTTATCGATCCTCCACCTCAATCTTACTGCTTCTCTCTCACGGTACAGCAACGACTCAACAGAAGGACAACTACTTAGATACCCTAGGGTTTAATGTGGGAACTTGGGGGAAATAGTGCGTTTTCTTAGCAACCCTCGCCGAAAATTTTTTTTTTTTGTTTTTTTTTCTCTTTCTGGAACGCGTATCGTTACTTAGAGCCTATGTTAGTGTATGACATAATTTATGTATGAACTTTATTGTTTTTCTATTTTCATCCTAGTTTAGATATATTTGATATAATTGAACCTATAAAGGTTTAAATCATTATTGTAAAATTTTGTGCATAGTATTTGTTGATATGATGAATATATGCGCGAAGGTAGAGGAATCTTAAAAAGTTAAATAAGAAGGGCATTCGTTGACATGTGAGACATAAACATTTGGACATCCACGAGTTCAATATTAATATTCTACCATATCGTAAAAAGTAGAGTAAATAAAAATATATTACAAACTACAAAAATGAATCTGAATTAAATATTGGCTTGTTGGCGTTGAGATTTTATTGATGTTTCCATGTTAACAGAAAACAAAGAAGAAAAAGAAATATAGTATTTGAAAGTGGAAGACTTAATTAGAATTAGTAGAGGAAAGTATTAGGGAAATTACGTGAATGCAATTAATATTATATAGAGAGAGAAAATGTGTAGGTGAGATAAAGATTTTAATAATAATAATAATAATTTAAAAAAATTGGGGCAAAAGGGAACGGATGAGAATTGAGTGTTGTTGCAAGTAGCTCATCAATCAAAAACTGAGAGGCAGTGTAATGCCAGGAATGGAGACAAGTAAACAGCTCCAAGAAATTCAGACCAATCAGTAAGGCGGTGAGGATCGGTGTAAACACAATTTCTCTTCTTCTCTATAAAATCACAGTTTTGGGGGAAACCCATTTCAAACCTTTGTTACTCATGGCCATCGCCTTTTCCCCTTTCCTCTTTCTTCTCTTTTCCGCCACCGCTCTCGGCGAACCCGGATTGATTGGGGTTAACTACGGCCGAATCGCCGACAACCTTCCCCCGCCCGACAAAGTTGTTGGTCTCCTCAAACAGCAAGGGATCGACCGTATCAAAGTCTATGACACCGATGCCGCCGTCCTTACTGCCCTTTCCAACTCCAACATCTCCATCGTTGTTGCCCTTTCCAACGACCTCCTCTCCTCCGCCGCAGCGGATTCTTCCTTCACCGACAATTGGGTCCAATCCAAAATCTCTAATTATTACCCCGCCACCAAAATCAACGCCGTCGCCGTCGGCAACGAGGTCTTTGTCGACCCCAACAACACCACCAATTTCCTCATCCCCGCCATGAGAAACGTCTACTCCTCGCTACAAAAGTATAACCTCCACGACTCCATCAAAGTCTCCTCACCCATTGCCCTCACCGCCCTCGCTTCCTCCTACCCGACCTCCTCCGGTTCCTTCAAACCGGACCTTATCGAGCCAGTCATCAAGCCCATGCTCGACTTTCTCCACCAGACCGAATCTTACCTTATGGTTAACGCCTACCCCTTCTTCGCATACGCCGCTAACTCCGACCAGATTTCTCTGGACTACGCTCTCTTCCGGGAGAACTCCGGCGTTGTGGACCCCGGCAATGGGTTGAAATATTTCAGTCTTTTCGAGGCTCAAGTGGACGCTGTTTACGCCGCCATGATGGCGCTTAAATACGACGACGTGAAAGTGGTGGTTACGGAGACTGGGTGGCCGTCGATAGGGGAGGAGAAGGAAGTGGGAGCGAGTAAGGAGAATGCGGCGTCGTATAACGGCAATTTGGTTAGGAGAGTTCTGACAGGGAAAGGGACCCCCTTGAGACCAGAAGACCCATTGGACGTCTTTCTGTTCGCGTTGTTCAATGAGAATCAGAAACCGGGGCCCACCTCTGAGAGAAATTACGGTTTGTTTTACCCCAACGAGGAGGAGGTTTATCAGATTCCTTTCACACTCGCGGACATGGCGAGTGAGACTCCGACGCCGGTGAACGGGAGTAAGGCTCAGGTGCCGCCGTCCAAAGGGGATACCTGGTGTGTGGCTAATGGGAACGCGGCGGCGGAGAAGCTGCGGGAGGGTTTGGATTATGCCTGTGGAGAGGGAGGCGCTGATTGTGGTGCGATTCAGCCAGGTTCCACGTGTTACAATCCTAACTCACTTGAGGCACACGCTTCGTACGCGTTCAATAGCTATTACCAGAAGATGGGTCGTGCGAGTGGCACGTGCTACTTTGGTGGTGTTGCCTACGTCGTTGCTCAACCTCCCCGTAAGTACCAAATTGCAAGTTCAATAAATATAGGGTATTATATATTTAATCTGACAAACGGCGTCGTTCTTTGGTTGCAGAGTACGGGAACTGCGAGTTCCCTACAGGGTACTAAGCTGGGGCAGGCCGCTATAGATATTTATAGAAACTAATAAAAGAAAACACAGCATTTTAATTTCATTTGGTGACAGTTGACATTTTTCTTTGTTTTTTTTTTGGGTTGTTGTAATATATTATTATTTGTATGTAACAGTGAAATATTTGGTTATAAAAATGATTGTTTCCAGATTTTCTTTCCAACCTGTTTCTCTGTTTTTAATATCATTTAATTGTGGAGCCAATAGCAAAACGATAATGATTTCTTGTTCGTCCACAGATTTTGTCTTTTAGGTTTGATAGAGGAAAAGGGAATACCCTTTATTACCTCCTTTTCCTTTCTTATGGGTTCTTTCTTATGGGTTCTTCTGTGACCTCATTTTATTATTGTTGTTTCTTTTTTCCAACTTATTTTCTTTTTCTGCTCATATAAGTTCATTGCTTTCATGCCAGTTTAACAACCCGCCTCTTTTTTTTTTTTTTATAACCAAATATTTCACTGTTACTACGGGTGGATATTGTCTTCTTTTGACTTTTTCTTTCCCATCTTTCCTTGCAATTTTAAAACGTTTCTACTAGGAAAAGGTTTCCTGACCAAAGATATTCCAAAACTATTGAATAGGAATAAAAAGCAAATCCATAAACAACTTAACATTTTTATAATAACCTGGGGTTGAAAACAACAATTTAGTACTCAATTCACCTCAAAATACTTTTGAGAAATGACTTGAAAATTTTACTCATTCTATGTAATCTTACTACTCTCCTAAACAAAAGAAAAAGTCAGCCATATGTTTTGCATCCTTGGTCTTGTTACTGAGTCATTTTACTAGATTTGACTACCACAACAAAAATATTATTTTTACCCTTTTTAGTGTACGACAAACCAAGAACAAAATTCATACATATATTAGTTCAAGGTTTGTTCGGTACATTCAAAGGAGTTACAATCCATTTAGATGTAATATAGATTTAATTTCTTTGCATTTAAAATATTGGCTACAAAACTGATGAGCATTGTGCTTCATCTTCAACCAAGGTTCGTTTCACATCTTATAAGTTTTATTAATCTCAAAATGTCCCATTAAACTACCCTGTGCTTCTTTCACCAACCAATCTCTTACCAAGCATTTAGAAATATAAATCTTAAAAATTCATAAAACACATCATATCATCCCCAACTTTTTCTTTTTTTCTTTTTTTCTTCTTCTTTCTCAAGACAAATGCATAAATAGATTCAAGGTCATTTCTATATAATTCTTTAATAGGCTTAAATCCAAGAATTTTTGTACTAAGAGGAGTAAAGAAATTGTACCTTCTACATAATGCATCCACTACTACATTATCCTTACTTTTCTTACCAAAATGTTTCAATAAACTCCTACCACTTTGCATGCCTACAATTCAATTTGCTTTGACCTTACGATAAGTTTTCATGATCAAAGTGGATCACAAATTATCGGGGCTATAAGTAGTGTTGTCACTTGCAATATCAATTAAAGCAAACAATTCTTTATCATGGGTAAGATAGTTCAGATCACATATAGGATAGTTCAGTGCTCTCATTTAGTTTTTCACTAAAATAAGTTATGAGCTTTCCAATCTTAAAATAAAACTACACTTAGGTGAAAACCACTTGCATCACATTCAATTTCAAAAGTTTTATCAAAGTTAGGCAAAATAATTAATGGTGCATTGCTTACTTCTTAAAAAAAACAACATTATTTTTTCACTAGATCATACAATGTTGCTGCTACGATGCTAAAATCTTTTATAAATCTCTTATAGAAGCAAGCTAATCCATGAAAACATGCTAAAATCTCTTATAAATCTCCTATAGAAGCAAGCCAATCGATGAAAACTCAAAATTTCACTTATATTTTTTGGTGGTGGGAAATCCGTAATGACTTTAACTTTCTCTACTCCTACTCCATTTTGATAGAAGCTAACTAATCCATGAAAACTCAAAATTTCACCGGTGTTGACAAATACCTGATGAGTTTAACTTTCTCCTTATCTACTTCTACTCCATTTTTAACAACTATGAAAATTAATTTTTTAGATGAAAAAACTATACTTGCTATAATTAGCATGAAATTTACGTTTGTAATCAAAATTGACTTAACATGTTACACATGCTCAACCAAAATCTTCAAATAAATTAAAATATCATTAAAAATACACCACATGTTTTTCCAAATATTCTATCAACATTATTCATTAAGCACATAAATGTACTAGTAGTTAACCCAAAAGTCATAACAAGTCATTTATACACTCTAAACTTAATTGTGAGAGTTGTTTTCCATTCATCTCGAGACATTCTAATTTGATGATATCCCGATTTCAAAACAATTTTTATAAATAGACATGAACCATGCAATTCATCAAGCATATCGCCTAGCCTAGAAATAGGATGTCGATACTTTACAGTGATTTTGTTGATGACTCTCGACGCACATGCACTAAGTTTCATCTTTCTTTGGCTCCAATAAGACTGATACAGAACATGGACTCAAACTTTCTCGTAAATAGCTCTTCTCCATGAGCTCCTCCACTTGCCTTTGAATTTCTTTAGTCTCAGTTGGATTGACTCTATAAGCTGGCTTTTAGGAACGACAACCCTCAGAATGAAGTCTATTTTATGTTCAATACCTCTCATATTGCATATACTCCTCTAAATCAAATCTCCCATAGAAAGTTGAAATTTTCAGCTTTACTCTCCCAACTCCTCTTTCTTCTCCTCTTTCATATTGGTACTTTCTCTCAAATTTTTTTTTTTGTGCTAAAATTTTTCTACTCTTTTTCAGCCTCTTCCTCTCCCTCGACATCTCTCCCTACCCTAGGATTATTTCCAGCAAAAAGGGTGACATTCTCATCCTCTTCATTTTCAACTCCTTCATTCAAGATTACTTCATTTCCTTGAGAATTACCTAAGGCTATTTCAATTCACTCTATCCGGTTTGTCAAGACACTAATAACATGATTCAAATGAGAAATAGCTCCAGTTCGTGCTTCTTTCCACCTAGCTTCATTGATCTCCCCTCCATTTCTCCAACTTGGTTCATGATTATACAAATAGTAGTTAAATATATGCTTAGGGCCTCACACACTCAACTCATTGATTTTACGTTCAGGGGCACTCGTGTTTATTACACACAAAGCTAAGCTATTTGAGAAAGTGACTAAATTATGATCAAGGTAAGCTAAAATATGGGTAAAACAATTATAATAGTAGCAAGCTATTCAAGACCATTAAGATAAGAAATATCAAACAAACAAGGGACACATATATATATATTTTTTTTTATTAGAATTGCACACTGAAAATGAGTTAAAATAAGAAAGGCCGTTAAGATTTTAACTAAGAGAATGATCTAACTTTTCTTTTTACAAAATTTAAGCAAATTCAGAAGTTATTTTGGAGTTTCAACTAAAAACAAAAATATCACACATAAAGGATTACAGATTTATATGGTTTAATAAAAAAAACTGTGAATTGAAATTTATTTAATTTTCAAATAAACATGCTAAATAAATGAGAAACATAATTTATAATGAACAAATATGATAGGAATTTTTTTTCAAAGGTAAATATGATTAAGAAGAAATGAGAGCAAAGTAAAAGGATAATGAAGAAGGGCGGAAATGGGAGCAAGAAAATAAATGGAAGATTTGAAGAAAAGAAAAACAAGGTATAAAATCAATTCTAGAATAGGTCATAGAGACCTAACCTAGACTCTTGATACCAAATTGACGAGGCAATTCTAATCCATTTAGACTCTGATACCAAATTGACAAGGTAACCTTAATCCTCCGCCCAACGATCCAAGTTTTTGTTGAAACAAGAACCCTTGAATAAAAAAAATTATTACTCTTCCTATCAAAGATCTAGAAGGAAGATTTGTAACCTTGTTCTAAATGGAGTCACTCCACAATTTGATCAAAACGCAAGATTTGGAACCTTGTTCTAGATAGGGTCACTCCACAATTTAATCAAAACGCAAGATTTGGAATCTTGTTCTAAATGGAGTTAGTTCACAAGAGATAAGCTAGAATTAGATTACTCTTCCTATCAAAGATCTAGAAGGAAGATTTGTAACCTTGTTCTAAATGGAGTCACTCCACAATTTGATCAAAACGCAAGATTTGGAACCTTGTTCTAGATAGGGTCACTCCACAATTTAATCAAAACGCAAGATTTGGAATCTTGTTCTAAATGGAGTTAGTTCACAAGAGATAAGCTAGAATTAGATTACTCTTCCTATCAAAGATCTAGAAGGAAGATTTGTAACCTTGTTCTAAATGGAGTCACTCCACAATTTGATCAAAACGCAAGATTTGGAACCTTGTTCTAGATAGGGTCACTCCACAATTTAATCAAAACGCAAGATTTGGAATCTTGTTCTAAATGGAGTTAGTTCACAAGAGATAAGCTAGAATTAGATTACTCTTCCTATCAAAGATCTAGAAGGAAGATTTGTAACCTTGTTCTAAATGGAGTCACTCCACAATTTGATCAAAACGCAAGATTTGGAACCTTGTTCTAGATAGGGTCACTCCACAATTTAATCAAAACGCAAGATTTGGAATCTTGTTCTAAATGGAGTTAGTTCACAAGAGATAAGCTAGAATTAGATTACTCTTCCTATCAAAGATCTAGAAGGAAGATTTGTAACCTTGTTCTAAATGGAGTCACTCCACAATTTGATCAAAACGCAAGATTTGGAACCTTGTTCTAGATAGGGTCACTCCACAATTTAATCAAAACGCAAGATTTGGAATCTTGTTCTAAATGGAGTTAGTTCACAAGAGATAAGCTAGAATTAGATTACTCTTCCTATCAAAGATCTAGAAGGAAGATTTGTAACCTTGTTCTAAATGGAGTCACTCCACAATTTGATCAAAACGCAAGATTTGGAACCTTGTTCTAGATAGGGTCACTCCACAATTTAATCAAAACGCAAGATTTGGAATCTTGTTCTAAATGGAGTTAGTTCACAAGAGATAAGCTAGAATTAGATTACTCTTCCTATCAAAGATCTAGAAGGAAGATTTGTAACCTTGTTCTAAATGGAGTCACTCCACAATTTGATCAAAACGCAAGATTTGGAACCTTGTTCTAGATAGGGTCACTCCACAATTTAATCAAAACGCAAGATTTGGAATCTTGTTCTAAATGGAGTTAGTTCACAAGAGATAAGCTAGAATTAGATTACTCTTCCTATCAAAGATCTAGAAGGAAGATTTGTAACCTTGTTCTAAATGGAGTCACTCCACAATTTGATCAAAACGCAAGATTTGGAACCTTGTTCTAGATAGGGTCACTCCACAATTTAATCAAAACGCAAGATTTGGAATCTTGTTCTAAATGGAGTTAGTTCACAAGAGATAAGCTAGAATTAGATTACTCTTCCTATCAAAGATCTAGAAGGAAGATTTGTAACCTTGTTCTAAATGGAATCACTCCACAGTTTAATCAAAACTTAATTAAAATCTTGTTCTAAATGAAGTCACTTCACAATTTAATCAAAACTTAATTGAAGGGCATAAATGCAATCTACAACTAGATAGATTTGGAACCATGTTCTGTACTGACTTAGAAATGACAAACAAAAAAAAAGAGATGGTGAATTTTCTAAGGGTGAAAGTTTAGAGCTCAATTTCATTCCTTAAAACAAAAAATCTGCCCCTACTTGATATTTATAGTCTCTCCACCGAACTTCTAATTCTATAAATATCCACTAAATAAGTTAGTGGTCACAATTTATTCTCCCCTTTCAATCTCCTAAAAATAAAAGTCTAACAAATAACTTCATGGCCCAATACAACAATTATGAAATTAAAAATAATAAGTTATCAATCAAGTGCAATTTATAATAAATTCATCGGCTACTTCAACCGTGCAAATATGTATTTCTGAAGCTTGAAATGGTCCTTCCTCAGTCTAATTCGTTTGTAACTCATGAAATAATGGTTGAATCGAGTCTATCCAATTTTGTAAATGAAGAATATTTGCTTGTTGAATCTTTTTGGCCTTCGATTGTGTAATAGGTGTACTTTGAACATTCAAAACACCATGATCCTTATCATTTGAACTCTTGGTGTGAAATTAAAAAACCCAATTTTTGTTTTTAGAGTCAAAATTTTGGGATTTTATTGTGGCTGTTAGAGAGCAAATTTTAAGATAGAAAAAAATTATTAGAAAAATTCCAAAAATTCAAGAAAAATGTAAAAGAAAATAGTGAAAATTTGAGAAAATTGGTCAGATTAACTCTAAGGCTAAATTGGCCATTTTGACTCTCCATTCCTAATTAAGGGTTTGGATTAGCCTCAGATTACTAAGAATATAAGAATAAAGAAAAAAGAAAGAAGAAGAAAAAGAGAGCAAAAGAAGACGAGAGTTGAGGGATTCTTGAGTGAGTTAGAGAGAGAAAGTTGAAATGTGCTCAAAACAACCATTTGAGTCGGAATTTTGTTGAAGCTTCTTTACAAGAATTGTTTAGTAGCCTCTGGACAACAATTTTGGACTTATGAATCAATCAGTTCCGTCAAGAATTAGAGAATAACCAAATGTATGATTTTTGGGATTTTGATTCAGATTTTCTTTCAAATTTGAGAGATTTTTCTTATGAGTTTTGTGTAGGATGATATTGGATGAATTTTACACTAGTTTTATGAAGGAAGTCAAAGTTGATTCACATCGGAGTATGGCATTCTGATGAACGTTAAGAAGCTAAATTTTTTTGTAAGTTTTTAATTTTTGATGATCTTTGGACTCGATTAATTCTTGCTGTGATTGAATAAAGATTGTGAGAAAAATACCTTGGTAAAGATGGATTAAAATTCTACAATTTTTGTGAAGAAATAAGTTCTTCTGAGTTGTGTAGAGAAAGTTATGAGAATTAAAAGAAAATAGAAAAGAATCAATAATTAGTTTGGAAATGTATAAATTTTGACCAATGAGTCGATTGCGTAAGTGATAGCACGTGAAAGAGAGATTTCAAGAATTTTAGAGCTCCTAACCTGCAAACAAACAAAAAAAAAAGTTCGGGAAGGCACGCATCATCCAAGTAAGTTATCACACAGACTTTAGGCATGTAAGGCTGGTAGGGATCGTTGGGATATGAGAGCATTCCTTTAGGTGGTTAGAAAATGCATGTGAAGAATTTCAGAAGGTATTTTTGGATGAGTATGTACTATAGTATGTTATGGTAAAATTTATGTTAGAAAGGAGGATGAACTATTGTGATCTCCTCATTGAGCATGTTTGCTTGTATGTGGGCATGATATATAATATGTGTTAGCTTGAGGTGTTTGAATGTGTATTCTTCCTATGGAGAATGTTTATCTGCACAGAGATAGGGCGTTAGAGTTAGGTTGGCTAGATGATGACTTAGGTCAGGATGCCTCCAGTAGCTTGAGCACCTTAGGATTGTGAGCGACGGTCAGAGGGTCTTGACTCTAGTGCTCCTAGACTAAGAAAGATTCGAGAAGTCAGAACATAGTAGTCTCTTCCACGTCATAAAACGATTTCTTGAGATTAGTAGTGAGTGAGTTTCTTTTGTGTCGTGAGACTCTTTTCCTCTCTCTCCCTCCAAAGAGCTTGTTTGGTATTACTAAGGTATAGCCAACATGATGGGTGATTTCCAAATGGTTGGAGGAATCAAGAAACTCAACAACAACAACTACAACACGTGGTCAACATGCATGATGTCTTATTTACAAGGACATAATCTTTGGGAGATCGTTGACGGGTGCGAAACTACGCCACCAGAGGATGATTCTAACAACGCCTTGCGCAAATGGAGAATCAAAGCAGGCAAAGGAATGTTTGCCCTGAAGACCACAATTGAAGAAGGGATGTTAAAGCATATTTGGGATGACAGGACACCGAAAGAAGCATGTGACACGTTCATGATATTGTTCTCGAAGAAGAATTATACGAGGCTACAACTTCTGGAGAATGAGTTGTCAATTTCACAACATGACATGACGATTGCTCAGTACTTTCACAAGGTCAAGTCGATCTGTCAAGAGATTACTGAACTAGACCCGAAGTCCACCATTGTAGAATTCGAATTGCGACCAGAATATAGAAGCTTTATTATTGCTGTACAAGGATGGCCCACTCAACCATCACTTGTAGAGTTCGAAAATTTGTTAGCCAACCAAGAAGTCATGGCTAAACAAATAGGAGGCATCACATTGAAGGGTGAATAAGAAGCACTATACACAAGTGAAAGCCGGAGCAATAATAGGCCGTCTACAAAACGCGGATACAATGGAGACAAAAGAAGAAGTCACCAAGGAACTATACAACCAAGGAGAGCTCAGAAGAACGATAACAATAACTCTCAAGGAAAAATATTTGAGGGCATTTGCTACCATTGCAGGAAGAAGAACCACATGTCCAGAGATTTTTGGTCCAATAAAAAACTTGTCAAAAGCAATGTGGCATCCTCCAACATGGAGATGGAGAAGGAATGGGATGCAGAGGTACTGTATGCTATAGAAGAAGATGAGCTAGCACTCATGGCGATGATGGGAGGCCATATCGATCATGAGAATGATTGGATCATTGATTCGGGATACTCAAATCACATGATTAACGATCAAAGTGGTGCAATGAAAGAGGGGTGGCCCTCAAAGAAGGAAGTATTACCCGGCCTTGAGCAAATTGAAGAAATTCTTCTGATGGGAGAGCAAACGGAAGAGATTCTTCCACAGAAGACGGGGGAGCAAACTGTACACATTTGCTTTAGTTCTGATGTACCTAAAGATTCAAGTAACACTAGTTGTAAGGCCATAAAAGAAAGAAAGAAAGAGAAAAAAAAAAAAAAAAAACCAAGTCAACTGAGGGGCAAAAATGTCATTTTGCCCATCCAGTCATAATAGGGGTTCAAAGAAAACCCCGTCAAATCCCCTGCAAAGGAAAAAGAGAGTTAGAGAGAAAACGGAGAGGAATCAGCCGCGAAGTTTATCGGACCACGTTAGAACCCACCTTCAGACAAGACTTGTACAAGGACTGAGAGGCTAGCGAGGTAAGGTTCTGAACGACATTTTTCATATCTGAGTTTTTTCTATGTGAATCGAGTCCTAAAATGTTGAAATATTCACCTAGGAACAACTCTACGCACGATCTGTAAAGAAGTTTGGCCGAGACCGCAACCCGAAGGCAGAGATCTAAGAATCGTCCGAGAACGGTGAGCAAACTTCCGACGCTCTTAACTCGTCCGTTGTCAAGCAAAAAAATACTAGGACGTAGCCCATAACACGATCTAGAACTTTGCCGAAGAAATCATATCGATCCGATCTACGAATCGAAAGATATGAAAATCGGAAAGGGGACACTATGTTTTGGATTGTAGAGGACAGAGAAGAAGAAGAAGAAGAAAAAAAAAAGGTCAGCCGGCGAGCTGCGGAGGGCGGTGTAACAGGCGCCAGACACGCGTTGACCGTCGGTTAGAGCAACACAGCTTCAGCGAGGCGATGACACGTGTCGCCTGCAAAGCCGAGCCGAACCGGACCGGCCAACCCGCGACTATGCAGAAGCTGCTGCGCGTGGTAGGCGCGCGTGCGACCTGTGACTGGCGCACTCCCACGCGCGTGGCCCTCGCACTCCCAGCGCACTGCCGGTGCATGAGCACGCGTGGAACGGTTGTTTTGGCCCGTTTGCCCTCTCTTTGTCCGATTTTTGTCCCGATTCCAGTTCTAATATTGTTTTTACGTGAATAGGGACCTAATTTAAAGAAATCAATATTTTTGGACACCTCTCGGGCAAAGAAACGCTAGCAAAAAGGCACGCGTCAACCAGGTAAGTCACCACCCGGTATTTAGGAAGAAATACTTGTAGAATTCGCTTGGATTGCATACCTGCTATAATTTTGCTTCAGATTAGCTCTCCATGTAAAATATTAGTCAGATTGATTGTTATGATTGTATTGGGTGAATTATCTAAGTGTTGCTTGTTTGCTTTAAGCTTCTGCTGTATGTATGCATGCGTTTAATTTATGTTGGAATTGTGTATTCCGCGTTCCGGGTGCATGATGGTTGAATTCGCCCTATTGAGTCCGAACTTCGTGTTTTGGGTGCTTGATGGAGGTCATCGCCCAGTTGAGCCGGCATGCCTAGTTTGCGTGAATTATATATTATGATGTTACAAGAAGGTTGCATGCACATTCTGTTAATTGTTAGGGCCCATTTTTATGATAAGCTTAAGGGATTGCTGTTAGGAGCAATATGTCGCTCTAACCAGACTTAACTTTCCCCTAGGAACTTAGCGGATTACCACGGCAACAAGATACCTCAGGAGTGTTCATATATTGCTAGTGTGAGAACGGTATCTATAGCTTCGTGGGAGAACCAATGATCCCTGATCAGTCCTTACTGCTCTTAGCCGTTTCGCATGGAAAATGTGTCCCCACGTCGTACAGCCCATTAGCTGCATGGGAATGGGTTGGGGTTGCGCCCCCCATAGGGAGACTACATAGGTATCAGCACACCCCTAGGCTAGACACCATGTAGTCCCAAATAACCATGTAGAGGTAGCACCTCATAGAGAGATACTAACCATATTAACTTGGCATAAGGAACCTCTAGGTGTCTAATGAAAGGACGATGAGCCGGTGAAACCTAAAGGGCAAGCTCCAAGGGACTAAGATTAGAACAATATGTCCTAGAACCGAATTAGGAAACCGTGGGAACCTGTTAAATTAGGATTCGTAGAGAGCCTACAAGTAGGTGGCTTACTGAGTATTATTTTTATACTCATCCTCGCTATGTATTCCTTTTTCAGGAGCGCGAGGCGTAGGTCAAGGGCAGGCGTGATGGAGGCGGGAATTGTCACAGAGGAACGGGTTGTCCCGGGGCATCAGTCCAGTCTTTATTTTGTATTTGCATTCTTTCAAAATTTATTTCCAAACTGTCATGTGTTCTTTGTTTGTCGTACAAAAACTTTATTGGAATTTAAAGATTTTCTCTATTTCATATCTAAATCACTTTGTGCATTTGTGTCTTGACATTAGTCACAGTCCGTAGTAAAATATTGGGTCGTGATGAAGGGGGGTGGATTGTGATGTCCCACATTGGTTGGGGAGGAGAACAAACCACCATTTATAAGGGTGTGGAAACCTTCCCCTAGCAGACACGTTTTAAAAGCCTTGAGGGAAAGCCCGAAAGGAAAAGCCCAAAGAGGACAATATCTGCTAACGGTGGATCTGGGTCGTTACAGTTGATATCAGAGCTAGGTTTTGGACGATGTGCCAGCCTTCTCGCTGTTCCCCGAAGGGGGGGTAGACACAAGGCGGTGTGCCAGTAAGGATGATGGGTCCCAAAGAGAGGTGGATTTGGGGCGGTCCCACATCGATTGGAGGAAGGAAAGAGTGCCAGCGAGGACGCTGGGCCCCGAAGGGGGGTGGATTGTGATGTCCCACATTGGTTGGGGAGGAGGCTAAACCACCATTTATAAGGGTGTGTGTGGAAACCTTCCCCTAGCAGACGCGTTTTAAAGCATTGAGGGGAAGCCCGAAAGGGAAAGCCCAAAGAGAACAATATCTGCTAGGGGTGGATCTAGGTCATTACACTAGTGTTGGTGAGCAAGAAGTGACTCAACCAAGCGAACCTAGTGAGAAACAAAGGGCACTTCAACAACTAAGATAGTTGGAATGTGTTGGTGAGCAAGAAGTGACTCAACAAAGCGAACCAAAGGGCACCTCAACAACTAAGACAGTTAGAATGTGTTGGTGAGCAAGAAGTGGCTCAACCAAGCGAACCTAGTGAGAAACTAAGGGCACCTCAAGTTGGAATGTGAGCGAACCTAGTGAGAAACAAAGGGCACCTCAAGTTGGAATGTGTTGGTGAGCAAGAAGTGACTCAACCAAGCGAACCTAGTGAGAAACAAAGGACACCTCAACAACTAAGACAGTTAGAAATAATCCAAAAGCCAAGTCTAGCGTATGTTAACGCAACTATTGTAGAAGACAAAGTTAATGAGCTAGAGATATATGAGGATGTATCACAAAACTCGATTTGGCAGAAAGAGATTGAGGAAGAAATTATAGTCGTGGATCAAGAGATGTTAAATCTATCTTTTGCAAGTGGATTTACAAAATAAAGTGTACCCCGGATGAATCAATCGTGAGATACAAAACTGAGACTATAGATCCACGGTTCTCTCAACAATATGGACTAGACTATGATGAAACGTTTAGTCCAGTGGCAAAGATCATTATCGTACAAGTTCCTCAGTACTTACAGTAAATAAAGATTGGAAATTGTGGCAGATGGATATGAATAATGCTTTCTTGCATGGAGAGTTAAACAAAGATTTCTACATGGACCAACCGAAGAAATTTGAAAATGAAGTTGGAGTCGTTGATCAATATATGCAAAATCCGAAGAAGCCTCATTTGGATGCGGCTCGACGGACCTTGAGATATGTCAAAGGTACAATCAATTACGATCGTTTATACAAAAGAAGCAAAGACTGGAAGCTAGCTGGATATAGTGATGTCGACTATGCGGAGACCACAATACCCGAAGATCAATCACTGGGTATGTGTTCAAGCTCGGTTCGAGAACAATTTTTTGGTGTAACAAAAGACAACCAACAGTATCATTGTCAACAGAGAAGAGTACAGAGCAGCTCAGGAAAATACATGGTTAAAACTTTTGATGGAAGATTGGCACCAGGAAATTGAGTATCCAATACCACTTCATTGCAACAATCAATCTGTGATTCGCCTAGCAGAAAATTCGGTGTTTTATGCTAGAACAAAGCATGTAGAGGTACACT
The DNA here is from genome assembly GCF_002738365.1 of Cucurbita moschata. Lineage (NCBI taxonomy): Eukaryota > Viridiplantae > Streptophyta > Magnoliopsida > Cucurbitales > Cucurbitaceae > Cucurbita > Cucurbita moschata. The sequence continues at coordinate 5,959,512 of NW_019268517.1, forward strand.
ACCATTTCATTAAAGAGAAAGTCTTGAAGGAAGAAATCGAGATGCAACAGATCAAGACAGATGATTAGGTGGCAAACTTGTTTACAAAAGGGCTGAATACTGGCAAACATGAGAGTTTTCGCTGTCAGCTCAACATGGTGCAACGAATGAGGACTAGTGTTGAGGGGGAGTGTTAAAATGTCATCACTAGCCCAATAGGGTTAAGCCTAACCATTGTATGAGTAATTATATTTATGATTTAGGATTTTATAAATAAATTTAGGAAAATGATTTAAGGATTTTAGGAATAAATTTAGGAAAATGATTTAGGTATTTTAGAAAAAACGTTGAGAAATTTTAGAAATAGATTGACTACCCTCTAATATAAGTACCCCTCCATCTTACTTAGTTCATCGTCCCAAGAAATCCCAAGCAATACAAAGTAGTAGTTTCTGAGTGTTTTGTAAATCTCTTCTCGATTGGTCTTAATAAAGTGTGCGAGTGTTTCCCACATAGAGTTGTGTTCAACATGAACATGTATGTTTATTTTGCATGAAGTATGTATGATGATGCTAGATGATAGTTTTGTGCACACTAAGTTAATTTCCATGACCCACATTTATGATAAGTCTAGGGATTTGTGGTTAGAGTGACAAGTCACTCAGTATAGACCTAACATTTTCTCCAGGAGCCTAACAGACCACCACGACATACGTACCACCTTAGGAGTACCCTTAGGCTGCAAGTTGTGTGATTTGTGTCATAGCATTGTGGGGGACCAGGGGGTTCCTGATTAGAACCCGATTGCTCTTAGCCATTTTAGCATGGGAAATGTGAGCCCACGACATACAAAGCTTTTAGATGAATGGGTTAAAGGGGGTAGCCCTCCCCAATGAGGACTATTATGGACCTAGGAGGTTGCAACTTACTTCGTAAGTAAGATACCAGGTAGTCTCATAAGAGTCATGTCGAGGTAGCTACTCATAGGGCACCAATCATACACAGGTCGGCACAAGGAAACTCTTAGGGTTTAAATGAAAAGACAGAGAACCAAAGAAGTCCCAAGAGGCAAGCCCCAAAGGGCTAAGACAAGAACCATACGTCCTAGAGCCGAAGAGAAGTCTTTGGAAATTTGATAAGCTTAGACTGCGATGAGAGCCTACAAGTAGGTGGCTTACTAATTTTTATACTTATCCCAATTTATCTATTTTTTTGAAGTGTTCACTATCGATCGAGGTGAAGGAGCGTTTGAGAGCTATGCGGTCACAGAGGGGTTGTTCGGAAGCGTGAGTCCCTTTTCAGTCATTTTGGAGTCTTTTCTATTTCCTTTTAAATTTTGTATCCCCTTTTTTATTTTTGAAAATTAAACCTCTCTTTCTTCTATTTTAATTAAATGGTATTTTTGTCTTTTATTCAAATTGAGGAATAGAACCATCTGATTTGATTTGTTCTCAATAGCCATGTGATGATCATCTTAGGGTGATCCTTTTGTGGACGGATGCTCCTATTACACTCGTAGTCTCTGAAGGATGAGAACCAACTATGTAGCATCTATATCGAGAATTCAAGTATTGTATATGTCATTAGTCCGATCCTTTGTAGGAACGACCCGTAATAACAAACTTGCAAAATGAATCTGTTACTTTTTTTTTCTCATATTTTATTTTTGTATGTTTTCGCTTTGTCTTTTTGGTCACGGTTTGATTTTCGAAGCTTCAAAAATCGAGTTGTGACATTTTCAAACCATGATTTCTTTATAAAACTTCTTCTTTATCCTTCCCTACAGCTTAAAGAATTATTTTTTATTGACAAATTTGCATGATTGTAGCTAATTTTATAGTCAACACCCTCGATCTACAACTCAACCAAGACACATAAATTGGTTTCTCTAAGCAACTCGATCCGACTTTCTAATAAGGATCACGGTGTTCCAAATGTTCCAATTGAACCTATTACACAATCCAAGATAAAAAAGATTCAACAAACATTCATTCTTCATCTACAAAATTGGATAAAGTCAGTTCAACCATTATTTCATGTATTACAAGCTGATTTAATTGAGGAATGGCCATTTGAAGTTTCGAAAATGAATATTTGCACCGTTGAAGTAGTCGATGAAGTTGCTATAAATTGCACTTGATTGATAAGTAGTTAGAAAACTTTATTTATTATTTTTAATTTCATAATTCTTGTCATGAAAAAATTATGGAAGTTATTGGTTAAATTCTAACCTTTATCTCTTAGTTGATCCGAGTTTCGTATAAGAAGATGTTAATTTCTTTGATTGAGAGGTTTTTGCTTCAACAAAAGTTTGGATGTTGAACTAAGATTGGGGTGACCTTATCCATTTGGAATCAGAGCCTACCATGCATCTTTGTGGCCTAGCCTACAATTGATTTTATCCTTCGTTCATATTATTGTTTATATTTTCTTCAAATCTGTTCATTTAGTTTCTTGCTTCTATTCCCATTATTCATTGTGTCTTTTTATTTGTACTCATTTTCTTCCTAAAGTTCCTATTTAGATCTTTAAAAAAAAAAATTCTTACAATATTTGTTATTGTGATTATAAATGTCCTTATCATTTATTTTAAACCCTTTGAATGTTTATTTGAAGATCAAATAAACTTTTAATCTCATTTTTTCTTAAACCATTCAAATCTAGAACTACTGTGATTGATATATTTCATAATTTACACTTGAAAATAAGTTCTAATTTTCTCGAATTCAGTAAAAAGGAAAGTTAGGTCGTTTTCATCATCTTCACCACATTTCTTTTTGTATTTCATTTTTTTCGTGTGCAATTCTATTAAAAAATATGTCTGTGTCCCTTATTTGTTTGTTATTTCTCTTTTTATTTTGCTGTTATTTCATGATTAACTTATCTTGATTTCTTTGAATAACGGGTTGCTATTAGAATTTCTTTATCATATATTAACTACCTTGATTATTATTTAGTCACTCTCCCAAATAGCCTACTTTTGTGTTTTATAAGCACTAATGTCCCTGAGTGTAAAATCAATGAGTTGTGTGTGTGAGGTCCTAAACGTATTTAACTATTGTTTGTACAATCATGAACCAAGACGGAGGAAATTGAGGGAAGATCAATGAAGCTACGTGGAGAGAAACATAGGTCGAAACCATTACTCGTTTGAATCAAGTTATATGGCATACTTTATGCATATACATTTTCTATTTAATTAAAACATACATTCACAATGCATAATTAATTAAACACACTAAAGTGAACTGGTTTTGGCATTTTAAAGCAAGCAATTAACTAAATTATTACATTAATAATTTAAAATTAACGTGAACCGCTCCCGAGGATCACAAACCGGTCGTACCAACCCTTAAATATGTTGAACCGGGCCCAACCAGTATAAAAACACCCAAACTACCTCTTCCATCTTCTTCTTTGATTTAGCTTTGCTTTTGTTTCCATTATCGATCAATTACAACCTAAAATAGACTCTTTTGACTCCATATAAATTATAGACCTTTCCTCACTCACAAAATATCATATTTGTACTTATGTACAAGAAGGATTTTTGGTCTCTAACTATAACAGCTTGGCTTTGTCGAGTGTTTTTCAATCTCTTTTACAAGAATTTGAGAACGTGTATCATGATGAAGCACCTAAAGAGAATTACCTCCCATTAAAGGAACTAAACATCAAATAGACTTTATTTCGGGTGCTGTCATTCCTAATAAGTCAGCTTATAGATTCAAACCAATTGAGACTAAAGAAATTCAAAGGCAATTGGAAGAACTCATGAAGAAGGGCTATATACGAGAAAATTTGAATCCATGTTCTAAACGAGATTTATTGGTGTTAAAGAAAGATGAAACTTGACGCATGTGCGTGGATTGTAGAGACATCAACAAAATCACTATAAAGTATCGACGTCCTATTCCTAGACTACTGATATGCTTGATGAATTGCATGGTTCATGTTATTTACATATATTGATTTGAAATTGGGATATCATCAAATTAGAATGCATGTAGCTTTTAAAACTAAGTTTGGATGGTATGAAGGGCTTGTTATGCCTTTTAGGTTAACTAATGTTCCTAGTACATTTATGAGCTTATTAAATGAATCAAGTTTTGAGAGTTTGAGAAACCATGTGGTATATTTTGATGATATTTTAATTTACTCATAGACTTTGCATGAACATGTGGAGCATATTAAGTTAATTTTGATTACACTTAGAAAAGATAGATTTTATGCTGCTAATTTTAATAAGCGTAGTTCTTGCATGGTAAAAGTTAGCTTTCTTGGTATCATAGTTGATAAAAATGGAGGAGTAGTAGATGAAGAGAAGTTAAAGTAATCACGGATTGACCAACACCAAACAAAGAATGCAAGTGAAGTTCGGAGTTTTCATGGGTTAGGTAGCTCCTATCACCTTAGCTACACCGTTGAATGACTTAAGAAGAAATTAACTAATGCACCATTACTTGTCTTATCTAAATTTGATAAAACTTTTGAAATTGAGTGTGATGCAAGTGGTTTGGGCATAGGTGTTGCTTTGACGCAAGATGGAAAACCCTTAATATATTTTAGTGAAAAACTAAACGTGGTAGCAATAAACTATCCTATCTATGATAAAAACAATTGTTTTCTTTAGTTCGCACCTTGCAGGTATGACAACACTATTTATGGCCTAGAGAATTTGTGATCCACTCTGATCAGCTCGAAGTATCTTAACGATCAAAGCAAACTGAGCCATAGGTATGCAAAGTGGGTGAAGTTTATTGGAACATTTCCGTGTGTCATCAAATATAAGCAAGGTAAGAATAATGTGGTAGCAAAGTGGGTGAAGTTTATTGGAATATTTACGTATGTCATCAAATATAAGCAAGGTAAGGATAATGTGGTAGCTGATGCATTATCTAGAAGGTACAATCTCTTTACTCCCATTTGCAGAAATTTTTGGATTTGAGCATATTAAAGAATTATATAGAGATACCAAGACTTTGAAACTATTTATGCATCTTGTCTTAGGAAAAAAAGTGGTGGATTATTATTATTTGTTTCATGAAATTTTATTTAAGAAAAGTAAGATTTGTATTCCTAAAGAGATTTGCTTGTTAAAGAGTACATGGTGGTGGCTTAATGGGACATTTTGAGATTAATAAAGCTTATAATATGTTGCATGAAATGCAAATAAGCTATTCTAGATCATAACCAAATAGATTGTATAATCGTTTGAATGTACCTAACGATTATTGGAGTAATATATCTATGAATTTTTTTCTTGTTTTGCAGCGCACTAAAAGAGGTACAGATAGTATTTTGGTTGTAGTAGACAGATTTAGTAAAATGACTCCTTTTATTGACGGTAACACGATTGATGATGCAAAACACGTTGTTGAGTTATTATATAGGGAAGTAGTAAAATTACATGGAATTCGTAGAATAATTATTCGTGATTAGGATGATAAATTTTTAAGTCACCTTTAGAAAGTATTGTAGGATAAATTGGGTACCAAATTATTGATTTGTTTATGATTTAATCCATTCGCGTCTTTGATTTGCTTCCTATTCCTTCTAATGCTTTTGTCAGTGAAGCAACCACAAGTAACATAGATTTGATCAAAATATTGCACAACGAGGTGAAGGAGAGAATTGAGAAACAAAATTGCAAAGTTGCTTCAAAAATTAACAAAGAACAGAAGGAAATCATTTCAACCCGATGACTTGGGTTTGGATACATTTTCGCAAGGAGCTATTCTCATCTCAAAGGAAAATAAAGTTATATCCAAGAGGGGATGACCCTTATCAAGTTCTCGAAAGAATTAATAACAATGCATATAAAATTGATCTTTCTAGAGAATTTTCTATACATTACTTTCAATGTTGCTGACTTGAATCCTCTTGATGTACGTGATGATTTTTCTGATTCAAAGACGAATCATTTTGAAGAGGGGGAAGATGATAAGGATTACGATGTTCCAAAAGTTCCAACTGAACCTATTACACGATCCAAGGCCAAGACAACAAGCATTCATTATTCATTTATCAAATTGTATTGGCTCGGTTCAACCATTATTTCATGTGTTATAAGTTCATTTAATAGAGGAAGGATCATTGAAACTTCAGAAGTGAATATTTGCACGGTTGAAGTAGCGGATAAAATTGCGATAAATTGCACTGGATTGATAAGTAGTTAGAAATTTTTATTTATTATTTTTAATTTCATAATTCTTGTAAGGGGCAAAAAGAAGGTTGAACTTATCTGTGAAATTGACTTTGAGACTTAAAGGGATCACACTTAAATTATGGTCATTAACTTGTTTATTGGCGTCTCTAAGAATTGAAAGTTTTTTTTTTGGTGAGATAATAAATATCCATAAACTATGATGTGAAAGGCCGATTGTGAAGGAATGAAATTGAGATTTTTACTCTTAGAAACTCAAACATCATTACTAAGTTTAAAGCAAATCTTGTGGTAGATTGCATTAAGTGATACAAACCTTGATCAAATTCAAGTGTGGGTGACCAATTTAGAACAAAGTTTCAAATCTTGTTTTTAGATCTTTGATCGGTTAATCTAATTCTAGCATTATTTCTTGGTTGATCCGAATTTTGTATAAAAAGATGTTAATTTCTCTCTTATTGATCCGAAATTTATATAAGGAGGTGCTAATCTCTCTCTTGTTGACTCGAATTTTGTATAAGGAGATATTAATTTTTTTAATTCAAAGTTATTTTTTCACCAAAAAATTGTACGTGGGCTGAGGATTAAGGTGGCCTTATCACTTTCGGGTATCATGACTCTCAAAATTTTCTATCTTAGTCATTCCATTGGGCAGGTTGCTAAACTTGGCCTTCAACGACTTCACAAGAATTGTTCATTGAGTGCCCAAGAAGCAATTCTTATTAAGACCCTTACAACCTTTGGGTATTACTAAGAGACCCAACAAAGGTTAAGGGTCAAAAGAAGGAATTTTTAATATCATATAAAGGAATTATTATGACTTAAAAAGCCTTTTTACAAAAGTTTGAACAAAAAGACCAATAAACCTAAAAAGGAAAATGTCATTTTTCCAATTTTTAATAAATTTCTCAAATTTTGATCTAATTAGATGATCAAGGGAAAAAAATGGCCAAACAAAGGTTAAGAAAAAAATTATTCAAAAAAATTATCCATCTATTGAATTGAGCTAAAATTTGCGTATGTACAGGAAGACTCGAGGTCCTTTAAATCCAAGGTTGATATTCAAACTCAAGTTTTTAGCACCCTCGTAGACCAAATTTCATAAAGGATTGGAGAGCTAAAAAAAACAATCCAAAAACATTCTATCAATTCAAGTTTTCATGGCCCCGGGAAGGATTAGGTAAAAAACGGTTTAAAAAAAGCAAAATAATAAATAAATATTGAAAATAAGTTAATTTATTAAAAAATATATATATATGGGTCCAACGTCTTCATCAACCCCTTAAAAAAAAAACAAACAAATGTTGAAAAAGAATATGGAAGATCCGATATAGCAAACATATATAAACATTTCAAGACTCTACTTATGCAAAGTCTGCATGAAGTGTAAAGTATGGGCCATTGTAAAATTTAGAGAAATAGTTTTGCAAAACTTTCATTAGGATAAATTGGTGACACTAGCTTAAACTAATCGGGTAAATAACCTTACTGTTGGGGATAATTGAATGATGTATGAGGGTGCATACCCTTTGACCCTTGCGTACACCATATTATAGTATGCTATATTTATGTGTTTTATGTTATGACATATTAAGTTAAGCTATATATGCCTGTGATATCCATTATGCCATGTTGTAAATGAAATGAAATATAGTTATGTCTTGCTAGGTAAAGTTATGCGATGGATTATGTGATGACTACCATGTATACATTATGCATATATGTACTTGTCAAGGATGAAAGGAAAAAGAGAATGATGTAATGTTATGCTATGAATGAAATTCATGTGAAGCTCATGCATGTATGTATATCAAGTGCATCAGAATACTTTCCCATTATGTTATGTTAGTATGGACACGTACCTTCAATATTTATGTTCGTCATGATATCATGTAGGCCTTTCCTTTTCTGTGATGTCTGACGACCTGTTAACGCGTTGTGCCCAACCAAGTCAGGCCTAGTGGGTATGTATACGAGTCCACTTGGTCGGTCCATGTGCGTGGGCCATGTGGGGAAGTACCGCACATCCAACCTTACCCAAAAATGGAAAGAGTCCAAGGCCATATTACGGTTTTAAAGGATAGGTCTCATCATTACATGTGTGTCATTGTATTACTAACCCCAACAATGGGGTGATTTACTAAATATTTCTTAAACTACTTAAGCCACATGCTACCTTCATATTTTTCAGGTAAAGGTAAGCGTTCCTACACGAATGGAGGTGAATGTTGGAATGACCATGGAAGTCAAGATAGGACAATAGTGTGCATTAAATTTCATTTAGTAGTTGATAGGTGGTTTATTTCATTTTTTTCGTGTTCAAAAACTATGTTATTTTTATTTTTGTTTTAAAATAAATGTGTAAGTCCAATGTAGTGATGTCTCTTTAGGCGAGAAAATTAGAGGGTTACAAATTATTTTTTAAAATTCAATTGAAGCCTAGAGGCAATGTCTTCTCTCCAAACCCGTCCCATCGGTCCCAGTCAATTGCTAGGCACAGTTACAAGCTCATCTGATAACCTCCCACTCTTTGTGAAGAGCTTGTAACTGTGCACGTTTGATTGAGTTGTTTCCTCGTACTTCTGTTTCAAGAAGTCCCAAATATCATTGGTTGTGTCTTTCTTTAGAATGGTGTCTAGAGTTGGACGATCTATGGCTTGGAAGAGATAGATTTTGACTTTTAAATCCTTTAACTTAAGATCTTCAATTGCTTTCTTTTGTCCTTGTGAAAGAACTTCTCCTTCTCGCGCACAAATTTCTTGTTCCACCAGAGTCCAATATTCTTTTGATTGGAGAAGGTTTTCCATCATCATAGACTAGTAATCATAATGGCCATCCAACTTTAGAATCGATGGTTGAACAAAACTACTTTTTGTCTCCATATCTATCACTCCTCTTATCCTGGAATGACTGCTACTTTTCGCAAGCAGGTCTCCATATCACTCCTCTTATCTTGAAAAGATGGTTCTTCCGTGAGTTGAGGTTGTCTCTATAGTTCTACCCAATAATTTCTAAAATAGGTAAAAAAATAGAGGGAAAATATCATGAAATTAGGAGCATCCACACTTTTTCCTTCCAAGATCATTTCTTAAACTTGATGGAAAAATAAGAAAGAAATTTAATGAAGGGAAGGGAGGCTTGATATGGTCTAAAATGCCCCAACCAATAGGAGTCTCACGTTTTTATTTTGACAAAAATCATATTTTTTTTTGGTGAACTTTCAAGGTCGGTAACTTGAGCTATAATTCACTCAAAGGTATAAAATTGATTCCTAGCTCTTTCTTGTGCCATGATCTTTAAGTTTGATGAAGAAATCAAAGGTAGTTATTGTTGTATCATGTTGTAGAGGTCGAGATTCAGAGTAGGTTGAACACGAGTTGTGCATCTTCCTCACCTGTTTTGGAGAAGAAGATGAACGGGTCATGCAAGGCAAAACCATGAACTTTTTTTTGATTTATCTCAAATTAATATCATTTCAAACTCGTTCTCAAGAAATTCTTGTTAAATGGATCTACCAAAAAAAAATTTGGAACGATTCGGATACCGAAAGCTCGAGAACCGAAGGCCTGAACGCCAACGATGAGATGAGTAGAAAATCTAGACTTTTCTTAAGAAAAATTTGTAGAAATTGCTTAGATTCCAATATATACCTTATGTTAAGTGAAATTTAAACGATTATATATAATAATCAAACAAAGAAGCATGAATAAAGGTCCTTCAAACTTAGGAAATCAAGGAACCCCTAGACTTTTTACGGTACAACATGTTCATGACTCAAATATGGGTTTCAAATTCAGTTCCGCATAAGAAGACTTGGATGTAGGTTTCACACTATGCTTCTTGCAACGTATGAAGTATTGGGTGTAGGTTTCGGACTACGTTGCTTGCAACAATGAAGTTTTGGGCATAGGTTTTAGACTATGTTGCTTTGAATGCATAAAGCCTTAGACATAGGTTTTTAGACTACATCGCTTGGAACGTATGAAACCTTGGATGTAGGTTTTAGACTAAACTATTTTGAACATAAGAAGCTTTTTGTGTAGGTTTCAGACTCTATCGCAGGAAACACATGATGCACTGGATGCAAGTTCAGACTTCGTCGCTTGGAACGCGTGAAGTCTTAGACATAGGTTCAGATTGTGTCACTTGGAATGTATGAAGCCTTGGACACAGGTTGTCGAATTCATATCTTGTACTGTAAATCCTAGGGGAGTGTCAAGGAATAAAACAAGAAACAAGAAGAATGACAAGAACCAATAAGAAGAACGAAAAACAAGAACTAAGATCAAGAATCAAGAACCAAGATCAAGAATCAAGAAACAAAAGATAAGAACTAGAACATGGATCAAAATCCAAGTTCTTAGAACTAAGAACCAGAAACCTCCTAACTAAGAACCTAGATCATAACCAAGATTATGAACTTAGAACTGGACCAAATTTTTTGGGCAAGATCATAAAAAAAAAAAAAAACTTAGAACTCAAGAACAAGCCTTAAGGACCTAAATTGTCAGGTGAAGAACAAGCATATGATACTGAATTTTTATAGTCATTCAAATTTTCTCGTGTTCTTTAGATAGAAAGAACCAATTAATTGAGGATGGACAATCCATATTTAGAAAAAAAAAAAAAAATAGATTAGAAGTGTTATTGAAACAAAATTTTAATATTCTCTCTCCGCGTGAATACGTAATATAAAAGTGAGAATTTAAAATATGAAAAAATATTTTAATTTTGGTGAAGAAGCTGAGAAGGTGGAGATGGTGGCTTCCAGTTTTGTCCTCACGGACGCGACCCTTTTATCTCTCTCTCATCATTTCAGCTCTGTCATTTCTGAAATCCCAGAGCACAACAAATAGTGTCTCCAATTTTTCCTTTTCGATTACATCTTCAGCCCTTCATCTTCGTAGTAGTGATGAGGAGAGGGAGAGCGGCGGCGGACACGGCGGTGCGTGTGGCACCAATAACCGGGTCGGAGCGGAGATACAGAGGAGTTCGCCGAAGGCCATGGGGGAGATTCGCGGCGGAGATCAGAGACCCATTGAAGAAGACCAGAGTTTGGTTGGGCACCTTCGATTCCGCCGAGGATGCCGCCCGTGCTTACGACAACGCTGCCATAACCCTCCGCGGCCCCAAAGCTAAAACCAATTTCCCCCTTCCCACTCCCACCTCCTTTTTCGATTACCCTCCTCCTTGCCCGATCCCCGATTCCTTACTAACCCTCACAGACCCACTTCCAGCACCCTCAGCTCCACTGTTGAGTCCTTCAGTGGTCCCCGACCACCCTCTGCGGCGGCTGCCACTTCCGCCTCTCGCCGATACCCACGCACGCCGCCCGTCGTCCCAGAGGATTGCCATAGCGACTGCGATTCGTCGTCCTCGGTCATCGACGACGGCGACATCGCTTCCTCGTCCATGATTCGTCGGAAATCTCCCCTGCCGTTCGATCTTAACATTCAACCGTCTGATCATCTTGATTTTGGCGGCGATGATCTTCGACGCACCGCCTTGTGCCTCTGAACCACCGACGGCGGCGGCGACTGGTGGCGATGATGATGCCCATCAAGAATTCAATATTTTATTATTTGTTTTTATTTTTATTTTTGTTGTCTACTTCAGTGTGCCGGCGGAGAGAGAGAAAGAGAAATTACAGATAAGATTATGGAAAATCAAAAGCAATGATTTATTTGGAGAACTATTTCCCTTTTCTTTTTTGTTTCCTTCTCTCCTCCACACGGCCTCTAATATGATACTGGTAGCTTTAATATGATATTGGTAGCTTTAATATGATATTGGTAGCTTAAAGTAGGGTGAAGTTAATAGGATCATTCTCTAAATTAGTAATTAGTAAACATTATTAGTAATTAGTAAACATAGTCTAATGGGTGTTTAAAGGGTTGGATACAATAGAATGGAAAATGGAAGGGTTGGGTGTTTAAAGAGATCTAATTGTTTAGGTTATTGCCAATAGACATGAGAGACCTTAGGTCTAATGGTTGCGATTGAGTTTGGAAGTTGGTAAGTTAGTAAAGCAACCGGTTACATTAAAAAAATTTGAACCTCAATTTAGGTTGTTTTTAGAGTCTTTTTCAATGGTGGTGAATGCCACCGTTATAACATTATAAATAGGAGCTTTGGGATAGGACCTCCTAAATTATGTGTCTCTTGCTGTTGGGTTTGGAGATTTTCCATCCACTTTCAAGGTTTATAACTCGAGTTACAGTCAATGTACCCATATACAAGATTTGTGAAGTAATCGAGGCAAAATGACCATTATATAAAGCTATAGAGCTTCATTTTCAAATAGCATAGACATTTCAAAGAGTTCGCCAAAAAAAATTTGGATATGGAACTTCAAGAACTCAAGCCCTGAATACTAACTAGGAGATAAGTAGTCAATGTAGATTTTTCAAAACAAAAAATATTTGTAAGAACAACTTGAAAATGAATAGAAACCTAAGTTAAGTAAGAACTAAAGGAATACGGAAGAAATAGACTAAGAACTGTGAGTTAAGGGCCAAAATCGAGGTTTGTTTGGGAATCAAGTAAGCTAAAGAACCCACTAAATGAACTGTAGTGCTCATGAAATTTTAATACTGAGCATACTATGACATTTGAAAGTAATATATGGAACGTTGTAATCTCTAGATATGAATAAGTAGCTAGAAGAACGGTATAAAATGACCATAATGCCCCTAAAGTACTTTCCCTTGTGTTTATGACCTTAATGACCTCCAATCAACCTAAAACTTTATATAAAATCTCAAACTATAAATCTTAAGAAACTTGTATAATCTCATGACCATTGGACTAAGTTTTGGGCTCCATCAATGATTTAGGTACATATTAGGTACATATTGACCCTAATGAGCAAGAGGTAAGTAATTCCTTGGTCATACCATTCTCCCGACTTATTTATATGATATTAAGGTATTTATGACTTATTCAAGCTATGATTAGGCCTATAAATGTATCATGAATAGGGTGTGTTATAAGTTATCCCAAAAACCTTAGGGATATGCATGTTACAATGCATCAAGACATACCCTAGGAGAGGTGGAATTGGCATGTGAGAGACCATGAGAGGTGGAATTCAACAAATGTTATTTGGCTGTTTACGATTAAGTTTCAAAATTTGGTATCATACTCGAATTGGACTACGTTCGTGAAGAAAGAAAGGTATAAGGGAGCCTGAATCACAAAACGCTATTCAAGCTCTCGATAAACCTTATGAAAATTTGAGCATTTTTATTTAACACAAATTAACATCTTTAGCTGTTCCATTAGAAAATAAATTTCGCATTAGTTAATATAAAGTGAAATACTCATATAAAGGATTATCTAAAATAAAGTATGCAAGTCTTTGAACTACTTGAATTAAATGGATTGGAGAACATATATTTAATACCCACATATACCTCTCTTCTTTATTTAATAAATCCAAGATATCAAATAATAATGTTCTTATGAATTAACAACTTACCTTCCACTATGAACCATAAGCTTTAATGATAGAAAATTTATTTATTTTTACTTATTAACCTCATGATCACTACGTATCCTTTCTTCTTCGTTCGATTTCTTACTCAATTTCCTAACAGTTTTCTCTCTCCTCCTTGCCACGTTTCTGACGTCTTTCTTCTTCTTTTTTTCTCTCCCCATCTCTCTGTGGACCCCTCCTCTTCTCTTCCACGAATTTTTGTGGCTTGTAGGTGTTTGTGATGACGGATCTTCGAGATTTTTGAAACTCGATTTCGATCTCCTATCTCACGACGATGACGACAACGATACCGCGAGGAACGTGTCCTAGGCGGTCGACCTTCTCTTAGACGAAGTGTTTCGAGCATTTTGACATCGGATCTCACGGTTTAAGGCCATGGGTTTCGTTTTCAATTTTCACCGACGTTCTCGATAATTTTTTCTCTCTCTCGGCTACTCACTCTCTTCTTCATTGCAGGTGGTCTGAGGGGCTTGGGGAGGTTTCTGACGTTCGTATGGTGATAGTTAAAGGTCAAGGGAGCATAGTGAGAGAGGTTGGAGAACACGATTCCCTGCGGTTGCCAAATTCCAGGCGATTGAGTTTTTTTTTTTTTTTTTTTTTTTCC
>NW_019268517.1:5974205-5988164 GCF_002738365.1 Cucurbita moschata
TTTTTTTTTTTTTTTTTTTTATTCCCATTCGTTACATTATATACTCTTAAAAATAACTTTCGTCCTCCAAAGTCTCAAACTCTTTACTAACTCAGGGTATTCTTCCATTATTTTGTCCCCACGCTCCCACGTGGCCTCCTCGGTATGGTGCCTCTGCCACAATACCTTAACGAATGCAATGTTCCTAGTTGCATGACACTTTCACTCCTCGAATTAAAATTCGATTGTCTTTTTTTTTTTAATTTATATTCCGGTTCGTTACACTTTTGCTTTGGGTCTTATTCTATGTTAGTCCATATGCTTTTAATAAATATTAAATTTAGTTCTTATTGTTAGTTTGAAGTTAAATGTGTAACGATCCATGCTCAGGATTCAGCACTTGATTGGCCTGACACTCCCTTGCATCCCCTACGACATGCTCACGTTACTTACTCCTCTCTTCTAAGAGTGAAAACTATCCTCACAAACCAACATAGATTCCTTCTAGCATAAAATTACATGCATCATAAGAAATTTCCGAGGAGGTTATCCAACAAAGAATTGCTCCAAGCAAAACACGGTTAACAAAGTTTCTATGATTGAACTACCGAAAAGGAAAGTGTACCTCGTTTGTATAGGTACTGACTTTTAATTCTTGTAAGTTTTTCTTAGCCATTTTATCTTTAGGATTATTCGTTCATTCATGTACTCTTCTTTTACTCGAGTGACACAAAATGTTATTGAAATTGGTTAAATAATAATAATAATAATAATATTCGAGTATGACAAAATTTGAAGAGGAAAGGTGAATAGAGATATTTGTTTCACTCTAACATTGGACAAATTCATTTCATTGTATATAATATACTTCACATGTGCCTACGTAAATAATTTTTGATAATTTTATTTGCAACATTTTTAATGTACCATGAACTCTTTACATTATTACTTCAATCCATTTTTCTTATATGTCAATTATTTAAAGTTTCATTAATAACTTTAATTTTTCAATCTAATCTAATTAAATCCTAGCATTAGAAAATAATATAATTTAAACTCAACCATTAAATATATATAGCATAATTAATACTCTTATTAATTAACAATTTTTTAAATTTAAAATTCAAAAATTCAAAAACTCAGAAAGTACCAAATGTAAATTTATGGGAAAAACATTAGTTTAGGGTTAAAATATTTATGTAGTTTGAAATGTCTAAATTTAGTAAATATTTTTTTTAAATTAATTAATTTTCTTTGATTTAAAATTAGTTGTATAAGCATACAAATAATTTTGATTGGAGAAGTTATTTTAAGCTTTAATTTTGGTATAAATATGTGGGAGTACATAGAAATCTAAATTTTTATTGAAAATGAAAGCATGGACCCAAAATGGATTTTCAGAAAACGACATCGTTTCTTGTCATCATTAACATTTACACCTTCATCGGCATGAAACGCTACCGAAGAAAGAAAACCAAAACAAAATCTCCTCCGTACCCCGTTTCCCTCGCTCTCTCTCTCTCCGCTTCCGTTCCAGTTCTTTCTCCCTTCTCCTGAAAGGAAGATAACGACGGAACCAATTCTTCTGCGTTTTGCATTCCATTCACCTTCAACCTATTGCTTCTTTTTTCCATGATCTCGGAGTTCGCCTGGAACTGTAACGAGATCAACCGGAGGAGGAACCAATTCACGGGAGCTAACACTTGTTTTCTTGTTTCTCTTAATGGAAGTTCCCAATCCTATCGCTTCCTGCTCCCGAGAGCAGCAGAAGATCTATCAGGAGTGGTTTGATTACGCCGATTCTGGTATTTCTTCTTCTTTCAACTTGTATATTTCTTTATTTGTTTTTCCGTTGAGCTGTTTCTGTTGTGAGTCAATGTTCGATTCCTGATTTCTGCGCCGTTTAATTTCAGATGGAGACGGGCGTATCACAGGGAATGATGCTATTAAGTTCTTTTCCATGTCTAGCTTGTCTCGGCAAGATCTCAAGCAGGTTCGCCTTCCGTTTCTGTTTTTCTCTTTTTCTTTGTCTTTTGTAGTTTTTCGGTGTTTTCTTTCGCTGTCGCTCGTTAATAACTTATGGAATCTTACTGAAGTGTAAACAAAGTTGAATTATATTTCGAAATTTCTGGTTACTTTCGTGTTATATAGCTCTAACCAAAACTCATTGTTCTGAAAAAGTTGCGTGAAAATTTTCATTTAATGTGATGATCAGGATCGTCTTCACTTCTCAATTTTCTTTTTTGTGACCATGATTTCCTTCAAATATTTTGTTCAAAGGTGTGGGCAATTGCAGATTCCAAGCGGCAAGGATATCTTGGGTTCACCGAGTTTATTACTGCAATGCAGGTTTTAGTTAGAATTTTGAGTTTGTAGATTGAAAATGTCAACTTATATTCTAAAGCAATACGTTTCTATTGTGCTTAGCTTGTTTCTTTGGCGCAATCTAGAGGGGAAGTAACTCATGATGCATTGACTTCTTGCAGCCAAGGTTAGTTTTCTAGCGCGACTGCATGTTTTTCAATCTTCTATACCTTGTGCCAGTTATTACCTATTGAGGCAACGCTTGCAAGTTTTTCAAATTGTTGGTAACTTTTCATGCTATTCAATTTACTAAGCTTTTTTCCTGCAATTTCAGTCTCTTGATTTGAAGTAATTGCTCATATGTGTTGCAGATGAATTAATGAGTCTGAGTCTTCCTAAAATGGAAGAACTAGATGTCATATTAGCTGTGAGTATGCTTCTGCTGTAGTCTAAATAAATTGTTTTTTTCGTTTTTTTGGTAACAAAAGTGAATTATTAAAAGAACTAATTTAATAATTAGTACTTATTAACATTATATTAGAATATAAATTTTTATCCATATTACTTCATTTCTTTTTTTTGGGGGGGGGGGAAGGGGTATGCATAGTGCCACAATTGCCCTTTTTTCGGCAATGGGACGACGACTATGCAGCACTTGTCCTCACGCACTGGACAAGTCAGCCGTATAAAAATTGTATTTTGCGGATAAAGACGTATGGTCAAGCCTTGAGCCACATTTTGAGAGAAAATGTCTTGGAAAACGTGGACGAGGAAATCGTTGAAAGTTGAAAGAAAGTATTGTGAAAGTCAATTGCATTGAAACATGTAGGCAAGAGCGGTTACCATACTTGGTCAGGGAGGTTTGATGACTACTGGGTCCTCCTATAGTATACATTTTGAGGCGATTCATGTCTAGCAGGAGGAGACATGATTTCGCCAAACAATCATACAATAGAAAATGTAGTAAAAAAGTAATACAATGTGAAAGCAAGTAAAAGGGTTTGACATGACATGAGCATGTGTCCACAGGTAACACGCCCTAGACAAGCATGACCGTGACATCCTCCCCCACCTCATTGATTGATATCGACTATGTTCAAAATTTGCAATATGGACCGCGGCGGAGGCCATGTCTTCGGCGCGTTCCCAACTTATTTCTTCTGTAGGTAGATTCTTCCATTGCCGAGGAATTCTCGAACCCTACGTACAAGTCTTTCAACTTTCCTATCTTTGTCGGTCGGGATCCTTTCAACTTCCCTGATGTCTTTTTGTTTTAGGCGGGTCTGGCAACAACATTGCGACTGCCATTGTTTGGATCAAGGTAGTAAGGTTTCAAGTTGCTCACATGGATTACTAGATGAATTTTCATTCATGTGGGCAATACCAACCTATTGATTTTTTTAAGAATTTTGAATGGACCTTCATATTTTCTGACAAGTCTTTGGTCCTTTCTACTCTATCCTCAGTTTGATTTGGACTTGGGTGTTCTACTCGGAATTGGAGGGGATTCACAATTTCAAAGGGGCTCTTCCCAATTTATGAACTCCTTTGGCAATTAAAGCAGAATTCACAATTTCAAAGCAGAATTGGATCCCATTTCTTTGCAATTAAGGAAATGTATACTATGGGATGATGCCCATTTCTTCATGTGTTTGGAAACTTTTCTTAAGTAAGTTTGAGCTATATTTGTTGTCGGCTTCCATTCTCTTGTAAAGTTTTGGATTTGAAGATTCTTTCGAAGTCGATGGTCAATGATATAGGGCAGGGATTCACAATTTCAAAGGGGCTCTTCCCAATTTGTGAACTCCTTTGGCAATTAAAGCAGAATTGGGCCCTATCTAACAATTGTAACCAATTTTCTGACGAGCATCAACGAAATGTCGCATGTATTCTTCCAGCAAACAGTTGAATCGTTCACTATGTCTATCAGTCTAGGGGTGACAGCTCGAGAGATATTGAAAGTTGTCCTCAAGAATGTGAATAACTCTATCTAGAATGTCCTGATAAACTTGTCACTTTGTCACTGACGATGCTCGATGGAATGGCCCACAACTTTACGACATTTTTAAAGAACAGTTGGGTTGTCAATTCGGTCGAGCGTATCTTGGTTGTGGGTACGGACATAGCATACTTTGAGAATCGGTCGATGATGACCAAGATGACTTCATGTTCGCCAACCTTCGAGAGATGTGTAATGAAGTCTAGTGACACTCTTTTCCAAGGTCTTGTCGGCACTGACAAGGGTTCGAGAAGTCCTGAGACCTTAGCCTTTTCAACTTTGTCTTGTTGGCAAATGATGCATGTCTTGGTATATTGCATTATGTCAATCCCGCATATTTGGCCAAAAGTACCATTTTTTCACTAAGGCATACATTTGTTGTCATCCTCGATGACCGACCCATAAGGTATCGTGACATTCTTGGATAAGTTTCTTTCGTAGCTCTCTCGCTCTTGGGACATACAGTTAGTTTCATTTTGCCAGCAAAAGGTCTCCTTCAACCCATAACTCATAACTGCCTAGTCTTCTCAGCTCTGGTTAGCTCAATAACAGCCTTGGCCAAAGGGTCTCTTTGTAAGTGTTCTCGTATGATATCTCGCATTGACCCATCGATCTTACTAGAATGAATGTGGGCTAACATGCATAGGATCGCATATTCACTCTTTCGACTCAGAGCATTGGAAGCTTGGTTGCTCGTTCCCGCTTTATGCTTGAATTTGAAGTTGAATTATGCTAATGATTCTTGCCACCGAGTTTGCTTTGACGTCAATTTTGGTTGGTCAAAGAAGTGGCAAATGATATTGTTGTCCGTTCTCACTACGAAGTGGGATCCCAATAGATGTTGTCTCCGAACTCTGAGAGAATGAACAACAACTAACATTTTTTTTAGATACTGTGTACCTCCTCTCTCTCTTTGCTATTGAGCTACTTTTTTTTAGATACTGTGTACCTCCTCTCTCTCTTTGCTATTGAGCTTCTGGCTTAAGTAGGCAATGGGGAGGCCCTCCTAGTTGAGGACACACCAAGGGCAAAGTCAGATGTGTCTGTTTCTATTTCGAAAGGTTTTGAAACATCAACCAAGTTGAGGAAAGGGTCCCTCGTCATGGTTGCGTTCGAGTCTTCGAATGCCTTTAGGCATTCATCTGTCACAACCAAGGATGGTCTTTTTTCAGCAGTTCTGTTAATGGGGTGGCTCGTCGTGAAAGCCCTTTGACGAACTATCCATAATAATTTTCCAACACTAAGAAGGATTGCACAACGGTTACCGAAGTGGGGTCTTTCCACTCTTGGATAGCTTTTATCTTGTTGCTATCTATGTTTATTTGCCTGCACTTGTTGACGTGCCTAATGAAATTGATGCACTTTTGGGCGAAGACGCATATCTCTTTTTCATGTATAACTAATTCTACCTTAGTTTTCAAAGACAAGGAGCAGGTGTATCTTGTGCTCCTCCAGCGTGGTGCTGTATACAACGACATTGTCGAGGTATACTACGACGAATTGGTCCAAGTATTCATGGAAAAGCTGATTCATTAGGGTACAAAACATAACTGAGGTATTTGTCAGGCCAAAGGGCATCACCAGAAACTCAGATGCTCCATATCTTGTTATACAAGTTTTCTTGGGCTCATCTCCCTCAAGAATACGCACTTGATAATATCCCGAATGTTAATCCAGCTTCATGAAGTTTCTGGCCCCATGGAGCTTGTCGAACAAATTGGATATAATTGGCAATGGGTATTTGTTGTGCACTGTCACCTTGTTTAGGGCCTCGTAATCGATGCACAGATGTAAAGTTCTATCATTCTTCTTCTAAAAAAACACAAGGACCCCATAGGGTGCTTTTGCGGGATGAATCAACCCTACAACCAATAACTCGTCTAACCTGCTTCTTCAATTCGGTTAACTCTGGTGGAGCCATCCGATATGCGTTTTTCACTGGGGGTTTGACCTTAGGTAGGAGCGCAATTTCGTGGTCTATGCCCCGTCGAGGGGGTAATGTCTTTGGTAAGCTTTCTGACATTATATCAACATAACTAGGTAGGACATCTCTAATTTCGCTTGGGATGGGATCAATGGTGATTACATCTTCCACCAAAGATATGACCATAAATGTGGGCTCTTCCCAGGCGAGCCCTCTCTTTAATTGCAAGGCGAAAATCATTGTTGCCCGACTGTTTGATTCTGGCAAGGATTACGGTAGGATTGCAATTGGTAATCACTATGCACTTCGCCAACGACATTGGAATGACTTTGTGTCAAGAAGGCCATCCATTCTAAGTAAGTACCACATCAAAGTCGTCCATGTAGACCATGACCCAATCCATTTCTCCTAACCAAGTCCCCAATTTCAAAGAGACGGGAGGCTCTAACACTAGGAAAGGCTTCTGAATTAACAGCTTACATTTTCTTGGGGTCGTTCTCTATCTTGAGTTCCAATCTGCAAGCTTCATAGTCAACGATAAAGTTGTGGGTCGCGCCTGAGTCTACAAAGGTACTTTTGCTAAGTCGTGAGTTTATCGTTTCGTCAACGAACATCAGCCCTTTCTCAAACACTTCTTTCGAATCGAACTTCTTTTGGATGGCCAATAGAAACTTTAGCGCTCTCATTTTGGGAGTGTCATGATCTTCTTCTTTCTCTGCCGATGGTTCGGCTTCTTGGTCATTACCTCCTTGTATGGAGACTTTGAAGCACACAAAAGGCCTCTCAACAGGGGCAATAGGAAATCTGGTGAGGGCCTTACATAATAGACATTGCAAAGGCATCGCCGGATAGTTTCCTCCATTCGGTCTATCGTTTCCTCCATTCGGTCAATTGGGGCCTTCATTCCTCAAACTCATTGGCCTATAGGGTTTGTTCCTAGAGTTTGGGGGTGGTGTATTCCTTCTTTAGAAATTGGCTTCACCCTCGAGGTCTAAGAGTCTCATTGCAGTAACCAGCGCGGCGGCAAGATCTTGAACCTTTTGTTCACGTAATTTTGTTCTTGCCAAAGGGTAGCAATCCTTTGACAAACCATAATACTTTGTCATTCTTAGACATATCTCTAATGTCTAGCATCAAAGTTGAGAACTGCTTGACATAGTCCCTAATTCCTCCGGTGTGTTTCAATTGTCGCATTTTGCGCCTTGCTATGAATTCTACATTCTCAGGGAAGAATTGGGTCCTCAACTCTCTCTTGATGTCTTCCCATGAACTTATGGTGCACGAACCATTTTGAATGTCATTCAACTTCGAACGCCACCATAGTTTTGCATCGTCTGCCAGATGCATTGTGACCAGGGTAACTTTAAGTTTTTCTGAACAGATCCCTGTGGCTTTGAAGTATTGTTCAACGTTGAAGATAAAATTTTCAAGTTCTTTTGCATTCCGATTCCCTTGGAAGGCCTTGGGCTCCAAGATCGTTAGTTTGTTGAGCCCAACCTAAGCTTGACCGGAGGTTTGATTTCCTATGGCCCACATGGTCAAGCTTACTCATGTATTCATTCTGGCTATCTCTGCCTTCATGGCGTCTATTGTTGCCTTGAGATCTTTAGTCAACTCGTTGAAAAGCTTCAACGGTTTTTGAACTATCTAGCATTTCGACATGTTCCTTCCATGTATGTGACAGAGCTCTCAAAGCTACCTTCGCGTTCTAAGCTACTTGGTTGTGTATCCCTTTTTTCTAGAGAGTCAACCCTAAATATCAATTCTTTGATTGCCAACCCATCCAGGCAAGTGCTCATAGCGTCAATTCCACCGACTCTTTCATTCAGTTCGCAACTTGTTCCTCCAGGAAGTGGACTGTGTCGGGTTCTTCTTTTAAGAATAACATCTCATGTTCAATTTCAGTGAGAATCTAAACTTGTGACTTAGCGATTGTTTAGTCGCCAACATCGTTTCATTCTTTAATAGGACTAGGAGCTAACGCAACTCTGATACCACTTGTCACCATCGCATTCTTTTCGGCAACGGGACGTGTCAATTGTACGGCACTTATTCTAACCTGGTGAACAAGTCAGCCGTATAAAAATCATATTTCGTGGACAAATCGGACATAGGTCGAGTTTCGAGTCACGTTTTGAGAAAAAATGTTTTAGAAAACATGGGAGAGGAAAATCATTGAAAAAAAATTGAAAGAAAGCAGTGTGAAAGTCAATTGCATTGAAAATATGTAGGCAAGAGCGATTACAATACTTGGTGGGGGAGGTTGATGACTAGTTGGTCCCCATAATATATTTTGAGACGATTCATGTCTAACCGGGGTAGACATGGTTTCGCCGAATAGTTATACAACAGAAAATGTAATAAGAAAGTAATACAACATGAAAGCAAGGAAAAGGGTTTGACATGGCATGGGCATGTGGCCATGAGCAACATGCCCTGGATGAGCATGACCGTGACATAGCACATTCGACCACTATTGAAACATCTAGAGATTTTACTCCCTTGAAAAATTTTCCATTCCTTTACTAGCCATGTGCTCCAAAAACACTTAAAACGTAAACTACAACACTTCGCTTTATTTTTAAGGGCAACACAAGACTTCATTTAAGGAAATCAGAAATTTCCTAAGGTGCCAGGGTTGATAGAAGGGCAACCAGTTGAAGATAAGATAACCACAAAAAGGGATGCCCTGTGTTTATGCATCCTCTCCCTTGCACACCAACTAGGCAGCAAGCCCAAATGAGTGTCTAGGCCCTTAGCCAGGGGCGACAAAAAGAAACATACTTCAAATACCAAGTCCATACATCCTTATTCTCAGAATGGAAAAACCATCTAATCTACTCAAGTAAGAAAGAGCCACAACCCCCTCAAATTTGAGAGGTTTCCTTTGAAATGTATTAGTGACCAGCCATTTGAGGATTTGCCCTTATCATCATGTATTGACACATCTTTAGTGTTTGCATGGAAAATAACTAAACCAAAGGAAAGAAAAGCTAAATTAGGATTTTTTTGGAGAATACTTCTCAAATTCTTCGTTCAAAAGTAAAAAGGGTAAAGGTACATGGCAATGAGGTACAGGACTTTCTTTCACTAAGAGGGTCTTTTTTCGAAAATGAGACGCATTTTAAGCTTGTTGTTCAAATAATAGTTGTAAAGGATGTTGCATTAAGATGAGTGAATGAACTTCGACCAACAATCCCCTACAACCAAAGTTGAATCATACCTTTCAGACTCGGGTTAACCTTCAGCTCACAAAATTTATCGAAATGCCTTCTGAAGTATTATATGGAATTAGTAAAGGTTGAAGCGAACCCGCTAGAACCAAGGCTAATAACTCAGTTTATTTGCAAATAACTTGCGCGCTCTTAAACAAATTTCTTTGTGCATTCCTTTGCAATATACTTCTTTTGCCAACCTCTGATAAGTCTGAAAAACGCCGTCATGTCCCACCTCCATATCCCAGTGTTAATGGGGATTGAAATTTTAATGACAATAATGGAATGTCCATAGGTAGGACTAGTTTACCTTTGTAATAATATCATCCGTGCAAAGAGTACCTTGTTGGCGTCTCCTCACCCAGTCACCCCTCAAAATAGTCTGCTTGGTGACTCGTAGCCCCCTCATTCATAGCATTCTGTTATGCAACCAATACAACATTTTTTTTTTTCACGAAAAATTGACTCCAATTAAGTTGAGGCCTATGTCTCTTTCTTACTTGTTTAACACCTTAAAAGTAGCGCTCTAATAGATTCATCTGTATCCTATCCAATATATAGATAGACTGGGCCAGGTTGGGTCAATCAAATTTTGAGTTTTGGTTGGGTGGGGCTTGTTCTGACCTTAGGACTGAGGAGTAGGAAGGCACACCTTTGGTAATGCTGTTGAAAGTTCTAACTTTTTCATTTTTCTATCAAACAGAAGAGAGCCCGTAAACAGAAATCAAATGACCACGAGACAAACGGTAGTACCTATATCTTTTCAAGTAATGAAAGGAGGCTGCTTTATGCCCTTACTATCCCTTTTTAACTTGGCAATGGATGATGACTATGCAGGTACTTCTAAATGGCAATCCCCTGCTTTAGCTAATTGGTTTTCAGCGAAGTCATCTAAAAAAGTTCGTTATCATGAACATTTCATTTGTTTTATGTTTATCATGTTATCATATATGTAGCAGTTGTTTACTGCAGTCATTCTCGCCTTGGTGTCTGGTCTTATGACTCCCTCTCCAAAATGCTGTTTCAGGTACCTCTTTCTTCCGTTACATCAATCATTGATGGTTTGAAGAGACTGTACATTCAGAAGCTGAAGCCCTTAGAAGTTACTTATCGGTTTAATGATTTTGTTTCTCCATTACTGGTGAGTATAATGTATGTTTTTGCATCTTAATTTTATATTTCATTACATGTGTCGTAGAGACTCTCTCTCTCTTAAAACTATATGTATATTTTTTATTTAATATTCATGGTATGGTGGACCATGGTTTACAATGTGGTTTTATAATTATGTTGGCCTGCCCTATGACTCAGACAAATAGTGACTTTGATGCTAAACCAATGGTTATGCTTTTGGGTCAATACTCGACTGGCAAAACGACGTTTATCAAGCATATGCTGAGAAGCAGTTATCCAGGTGAGATATTGTATTTTTTATGCTGACAGTTATAAAGTACTTCCCCAAAAGTAGTTGTCCTAGGTATGAGCTTCCATGAATGAGAGAGAGAGGGATGGGCTGATCTATAGCTCCCTCTTCCCCTCACCCCACCCACACCAATTTTTCCCCCTACTTTTATTAATTGGAGACAAAGTTTGTGTGTTTGAGAGATAGAGAAAGGGAGTGAGGGAGAGAGAAAACGTGAGATTTCAATACGTCTGAGCTTGTTTTAACATTGTCGCTCATTTTTCCACTTTTAACAGGAGCCCATATTGGACCAGAACCTACAACTGACAGATTTGTTGTTGTTATGGTAAGTGCTTATTCTTTTTACAAATAGGCTCTTCCCCTGAGGGGGTATATGTTGGCTTGACTGGAATGATCGAGGAAATAAATCAGGCTAGTAATTCCAGTCAGCTCTGCAATCTATTTTTTTCAGATTCCAATCTGTAGAACGTATTGCTGTTACTTCAATTGTATTTTCACACTTTTTATGCAAAGTTGATTGTTTATATTTAGTTTGAAGATACTCTATCTGGCTTTGTCTTCATGACCCATGCTATTTTTTATTTGAAAAATGATAATTTTAAATGATAATAGCTTCTTCAATGTGGTCATCTGCATCTGCTGGTTGCATCTTTCTGTGTCCTTTGTTTCTTAGAAGGGGGAAAATCCAAATTCCATTTTAAGTACTTTATTCATGCTTTCTTGTCAATCCTTTCATGCTCTCTCTCTTTTTTTTTTTTCAATTCATAATCTTCTAAAGAATGAATGATTTTGGTGCTTCAAACCTGAGTCTTTGTTATTTTCTCCTTTTTAGTCTGGACCTGATGAAAGAAGCATTCCTGGAAATACAGTTGCCGTCCAAGCAGACATGCCATTTAATGGGCTCACAACATTTGGAACTTCTTTTCTATCAAAATTTGAGTGTTCACAAATGCCACATGCTGTAAGAATACATTCTGTTACTGCATGAATATTTATTTGAATACTCTTTTCATGGCCTTAAACTGTTCTATTTTAAACTGTTCTATTTTATGAAGCTGCTAGAACATTTTACGTTTGTGGATACTCCTGGAGTTTTGTCCGGAGAAAAGCAACGAACACAGCGAGCTTATGAGTTTACAGCTGTAACATCGTGGTTTGCTGCAAAGTCCGATCTTATTCTACTTTTATTTGATCCCCATAAACTTGATATTAGTGATGAATTCAAGCGGGTCATAGCATCATTACGTGGGCATGATGACAAGATTCGAGTAGTATTGAATAAGGCAGACCAAGTGGACACGCAACAAGTAACTTATTATCTTTACTTTTATTATTATTGTTATTATTATTTACTCTGGTTTTACCATTTCACCGGCTGAAATACATGGGCTCAGTGAATGTAATTAAACTCTTTTGAGCATTTCAGTTGATGAGGGTTTATGGAGCATTAATGTGGTCGCTTGGGAAAGTTCTGAATACACCTGAGGTTGTTCGCGTTTATATTGGGTGCGGCCTCTTGCCTGATATGATACTAGTGGTTTTTATTTTTTCTTTTTCCAGCCTACATTGACATATGCGGTGATATAATTTGGCCTCATTCAAATCTGAGTGGTTTCTAATGGAAGGATTGACAATAATGTATCTTGCCAACACATATATCGCCGTCTAATGAGATCTTCATGTCTAGATCACTACTTTGATATGCTTCTTATGTTGACCAGGATGTCTTATGCTCCCTTTGGTTCACATATTTCCTTGTGACAGGTCCTTTAATGACCAACCAGTTAACGAAGCTGCTACGGGTCCGCTTGGGAAAGATCTCTTTGAAAAAGAACAGGAAGATCTTCTTTCTGATTTGAAGGATATTCCGAAGAAGGCCTGTGATCGAAAAGTGAGTTTCCCATGGTCTACTATGCATATTATTCTAATTGAAAATGGTACTTGTTTGTGTAATATGCAACTTTGAAGAACCGAATAGTCTCTCTGCCCCCTCCCCCCAAGAAAATAGTTTCTGATAACATCATTTTCTGGCAGATAAATGAATTTGTCAAACGTGCAAGAGCTGCTAAAATTCATGCCTACATCATAAGTCATCTTAGGAAGGAGATGCCTACCATTATGGGCAAAGCCAAAACCCAACAGCGATTGCTCGATAATTTGGCCGATGAATTCGGGAAGGTATTTCCTTTGAACTAATGCTTGTAGCAACTTACAAAGAATGGTACACTTGAAACTTTTATGAACTCGCAGGTACAAAGGGAATATCACTTACCCGCTGGAGATTTCCCGAACGTCGACCAGTTCAAAGAGACATTGTCTGGTTTCAACTTCGACAGCTTTGAGAAGTTGAAACCAAAAATGATTCAGTCTGTGGATGACATGTTGGGATACGACGTCCCAGGACTTTTGAAGAACTTCAAAAATCCCTATGACTAAATGAGACAGTAAATTCGAGTTTTGAGTTTCAGGTATACACACGGCTGCTTTAGCATTCTCAAGGTCTTCTTGAACTTATTCATTCTTTATACTATTTTCTATTTAATAAGAGCTTTGACTTTGGAAAATTGAAAATTTTGTAGTTCCTTTCTTGGGAAATAGGTTCAGTTTTCATGTAAATGGTAATAATGTCGTGTATTGAAGTATTATAATATTAAATAGTTTGTTCCATGGGTTATTATTTCTTTTAGAGGAAAATTCATATTTTACCTTTTTATTTGATTTTGATTGTGTAGCCATATGTAATTTAATCTAAAATAAGTGTGAACAATGATAAGTTTGTGCAATTTCATCTGCATACTCATTAATATTAATGAAACTTTTTAAAAGTCAACTGTATTTTTTTTGTAAGGGATTAATAAAAATTTTAAAAATTAAAAGGGACTTTTTGAAAAGGTTGGTAAAGTCGGGTAAGATTGTTTAAAATAAAGTACAAAATTTACAAGTATTTTTATTATTTAGCCTAATTTTAAACTTTAATGTCATATTTTTTGTACTACTTTATGATACCATTAAAGTAGATTTAATTTATAGTTGGATACAGTTCAAGTCTATAAAAAATTAACTGTGTATTTTAGCCATGGATTCTTAATTTTTTTTTTTTTTTTTTTTTTTTTTT
>NW_019268517.1:5988638-6003223 GCF_002738365.1 Cucurbita moschata
TTTTTTTTTTTTTTTTTTTTTTTTTTTTTTTTTTTTTTTTTTTTTTTTTTTTTGTCCATCTAAGTTATTATGAGATCAATACACAAGTCAAGGTGCCTTTATCAAAACACGGGTTCTCAGGTGGATCTAGTTGGAATGAAAAGCTAGATTATTTTGTTAGTAACCTCTCAGTCTCCCTAATATGCTCCATAAGTGTCTACTCCTAATCATTAGTCTGAAGTGTCCTTATGTGAGCTTTCTATATCTACATTATTGCAAGTTTTAAATAATGAAACCTATGATCTCCATTGAGCACCACTGGAGATCCATCAGTGGTACTCTCTAATAGGTCATAGACCCTAAGTGGGTGACAACATATTCTTCTATATATTCTCGGTAGACCTTCACTAGTTGAGACAATTTTTTTACCAAGAGTTATGTCCCAACCACCCTACATAATACTAGCCAACACCCACAATCGTACCTAATCCTAAACATGACTCACCAAAGTATTTGAAATATAAGTTAAGGCTCATTAGTTATCCATACTTCAACCAATCAATTAAATAATCAATCAAGGACGTAACAGAAGTTTTTAAGGCTCACTAGTTAACAAAATGGTGTTGCTGAAAAGATGAAAATAACATTGAAAGAGGGAGCAACGAGTACGAGGATTCATTATGGATTGCCAAATAAATTATGGGTCGATGTTGTAAATACAGCAACCTACTTAATCAATAGAGGGTTGTCAGTACCTTTGGAGTTCAAGCTGCCAGACAAGGTATGGACAAAAAAGAACTCAAGTACTCTCACTTAAGAACTTTTGGTTGCACTGCATATGTTCGTGTTAATCTAAAGAAGAGTGACAAGCTTGACGCTGAGGTTGTGAAGTGCTACTTCATAGGTTATAGTTATGACATGTTTGGATACAAATTTTGGGATGACATGAATAGAAAAATCCTGAGACATTATGACATGACTTTTGATGAAAATGTCTTGTACAAGAATAAAGAAAAGAAAGATTTCGAAACAATAAAACAAGTGGAAATTGAGATTGAGTTGCGAAAAAATTCACCTAATAGTAAATACTTTAAAAATTTATGAGGCAGTTGTTGAGGAATTAAACGTGGATAGGTGTATAGTGTTGGATGAGTATGACAACATTTTGACATAAAGTTAGTAAAAAATTAAAATATTTTTTTTTATCAAACTTTTTATCAATTTGAAGGTCACAATTAATACAAATGTATAAAATAATTCAATTTAAAACAATAAACGATTAAAAACAAAACTAACAAAACAAACGCACAATAATAATTTTAAAATTGAGTGAGATAGAGTTAGAGAAAGTAACACTTTAATTTTAGAGTGGTTCGGTTAAACTCAACCTACTCCACTCCTTAAATACCTCTTGAAAATTTGAATAAACTCTTTCCACGGATCAGAGCAAAAACGTAACACAACTCATCTTATGAGTTGAAGACCAAACTCAAACTTTTTTACCGCTCAAGATCAAACTGATATAAATATTGTCACAATATAATAAAAAAAATTCTGAATAAGATAAATAAAAACAAAAATTGGAGATTTAAAATTGGGGAAGAATTGTGTCTTAAAAAACAAGTGTATAAATATGAAGATAGGAAGAGCAGTTGCAAATGATTTAATTTGATTTTTTTTTTTTAATTTTAGAAATAGTAATAACCGACTATCTAAATTTCTTTCCCTTTTTTATTTAAAAAATAGTAACGATGTTAATAATCGATGGTTTAAATTATTTCCTTTTTGCTATTAAAATAATAATAATAATAATATTAGTCGTTTAAATTTATTTATTTTAAAATATATTATTATATATATAATTGTTTTTATTTTAAAAACAATTAAAATAGTCACCAATTTGTTATTCCAAAACATGTGTTATGGAAATTTGTCCATGATAGACAATTCAGCTTCCACGTCATTTCGGCATTTTCTACTCTATTTTGTTTCAGCGGTAACTTCTCTATTATAATTCTGATTTTAAAAGGCATCGCATCATCTTTCTAAGCTTTATATTATAAACACTTCAAAATATTGAAACTATTAATAATTAAAAGTTGTTTGTTATCCTAAAAAATATCAATTAATTAATTCATTATACTAAATTAGTTTTAGAGATTAAGGGTCAAAAAAGGCAACATTTAAAAGATCTCCAAAACTATCAACTATCAGATAGGTATGTACCCACTATATGTTGTTGACTGATGAAGAAAAACCAAAGTTCTTTGTACTAGGCTATAGTGGAGTGTCCTAATAGTTAACGATGATACCAGTTGCACTTCTCTCACTATAGATATACTTCTGTCCATTTGATATAACCATGATTAGTAAGTCGATCTTTCGCAAGTTGTTCGTAGCTAGAGCTGGGTCAATTTACCGTTTTACCCCTGAAGTTACTTCTTGTTCCTTATGTCCCACTGATCCGCTTATGAACAATTGGTTTGTAGTCCAACCAGTAAATCGAATCCCTCTCAGGCCAATGAGAGGGTGGGACCCCTTGTTCAAGACCTGGAGTCAGTACTTAAGGCAACTACCTCTCTTCTATCCCTAAAAGTGGGTAGGAGCGAATTCCCTCTTGCACCCCACGTCCCCAGCTATTCACCCAGTCTTACCCTTGAAATGGGAGGCCTATTGAGTCGGAAAACTCGAGCCACTCTCACCCATGCAAATCTAAGGATAATTTTGAATAAATAGGAGTTCATGATTAGCTCAGGATTAAGATCGAGTTACCTAGGTCATCGAATGAAAAGAAAATCAGTCTCAACAGTAAACGATATTATAAAGTGAGAGTGGTTTTCTTCATGGTCCGATCTTATGCAATACTCATTGCATAGGACGCCCCCACTCACATGTCTCCACATGTACAATTTAGTGATCACATTGTTTATATCATATACAAAAGTGGGCCGCATCCATAGTGTCCTCAGAATAAGGTACTCAGCCTTATCCTTATACTATAGATCATTTTGACTATATACCTGAACTTGATCCACTCTTATGTCTCGACATATAGTGCAAGTAATCATACTATAGCCAAAGTGTTCTTAGTTTATTGGATTTAGATTAATGATCGTAAAATTCACTTTATTCAATAACAATCTTTACTGAATAAACAACAACAATAACTTTATTGAAAATAGAATATGTTTTTGTTTACAAACTATGAGTTTTAGGACATAAAACCCAACAAACCCCCACTTGGACTAAAACTCTAGTGGGGTTTTATAACGTTGAGTAGAGAGAAAGACATATTCATGCATTTTCTCCCACTTGCCCTAGATTACATAACTCATAGTCCTAGACTCACTAGGTGCCCTTCAAACACTTTAGTCGTGAGGGGCTTTGTAAATGGATTAGCAATGTTATGCTCTGAAGCTATCTGTGTGACGATCACATCTCGTTGCACAATCTTCCTTATGAGATGATATTTGCGCTCAATATGTTTTCCTCGCTTATGGCTTCTTGGTTCTTTTGAATTTGCAACTGCTCCACTGTTATCACAATAAAGAGTGACGGGAAGATGCATATTTGGAACGACTTTCAAATCAGTTAAGAACTTTCTAAGCCATACAGATTCTTTTGCTGCTTCACAAGCAGCAACATACTCAGCCTCCATGGTGGAATCAGCAATGCAACCTTGCTTTATGCTTCTCCATATTATTGCTCCTACGTTCAGAGTGAAGACAGATTCTGATGTCGATTTCCTCGAATCTACATCGGTCGGAAAATTTGAGTTAGTGTACCCTGTAAGGATCAGATTCTTAGCACCGTACATTAGAATATAGTCCCTCATTCTCCTAAGATACTTGAGGATATTCTTAACGGCAATCCAATGAGCACGTCCCGGATTGGACTGATATCTACTGACAATTCCTATAGCATAGCATATGTCGGGTTGGGTACATAGCATGACATACATCAGACTACCGACTGCTGATGCATAGGGAATTGTCTCATATCCTCAACTTCTTGAGGTGTCTTAGGACTTTGTTTCTTCGACAAATGAACTTCATGCCTGAAAGGTAATAATCCTTTCTTGGAGTCCTGCATCTTATATCGAATTAAAATTTTGTCAATATACGATGCCTGAGACAATGCTAGTGTTTTGTTCTTGCGATTCCGAACAATTTGGATTCCAAGAACAAACTGAGCCTCTTCCAAATCTTTCATTTGGAATTGTGTCGCTAGCCAAGGCTTAATGTCAGTCAGAAATCCCACATCATTCCCAATAAGTAGAATATCGTCAACGTACAACACCAAGAAAGTTACTGTAGAGTTGACTATCCTTTTATAAACACAAGGTTCGTCAACATTCTGTTTAAAGCCATAAGATTTGATCGCACTATCAAACTTTATATTCCAGAATCGAGATGCTTGCTTCAACCCATAAATGGATCTTTTAAGCTTGCAAACCCTTTGCTTGTGATCCTGTTCAATGAACCCCTCTGGTTGAGCCATATAGATACTCTCTTCAAGATTGCCGTTTAGAAATGCTGTCTTAACATCCATTTGCCAAATTTCATAATCATAAAATGTGGCAATAGACAAGAGTATTCTTATCGATTTAAGCATAGCAACAGGAGAGAAGGTTTCTTCATAGTCTACCCCCTCTCTTTGGGTATAACCCTTTGCTACAAGTCGAGCTTTAAAGGTCTGTACCTTACCGGTTTGGTCTCGTTTCCTCTTATAGATCCATTTGCAACCAATAGATTTTACCCCATCAGGTTGATCTACAAGTTCTCAGACTGAATTGAAGTACATTGACTCCATTTCAAGATTCATGGCTTTGATCCACTGATCTCTATCTTCATCATTCATTGCCTGTTTATAGGTCAATGGATCCTCAATGCCATCATCAGGTATGATGACTTGGGTTTCTGTGAAACTCAAGTAACGATCGGGTTGAGTTATAACCCAACCACTACGTCGAGGCATTCTCAACTCTTGAGAAGGATGTGATTGACCAGAAGTGTCAGGTCCATCAACAACTCTTGTTGAAGAACCAGCTTGATCAACAACTCTTGTTGTTTTATCAGTAGCTTCTTTAGAAATCTCACTTAATACTAGTTTACTGCGAGGTTGATGATTTCTTACGTGGTCTTCCTCTAAGAATGTAGCGTTTGTTGATACAAAAACTCTATTTTCTTGAGGGTCATAAAACAAACCACCTTTCGTCTCTTTGGGTATCCTACGAATAGACATAATTTTGAACGTCGTTCTAGTTTCTTGGGGTTTTGCAACAACACATGTGCTGGACATCCCCAAATTCTGAAGTGACGTAAACTACCTTTACGCCCTTTCCATAACTCATAAGGTGTTTCTGAAACACTCTTAGGAGGAACCATGTTCAAAATATATGTAGTAGTCTCCACTGCATATCTCCAAAACGGATTGGGTAATTGAGCGAAACTCATCATAGACCGAACCATGTCTAACAGAGTTCTATTTCTCTTTTCTGATACACCATTTTGTTGAGGCATACCAGGGGCTGAGAGTTGAGACCTTATTCCATGTTCTATCATATAGTCCTGAAATCTTAAGTCCATGTACTCTCCTCCTCGATCTGATCGAAGTGTTTTAATAGTTTTACCTAATAGATTCTCAACCTCAATCTTATACTCTCTGAATTTTTCAAGAGCTTCGAACTTGTGACGCATTAGATAAAGATAGCCATACCTTGAATAATCATCAATAAAACTGATGAAATATTCATACCCTCCTCGTGCTTTGACATTCATTGGACCACAAAGATCTATATGCACGAGTTCTAAGGTTTCTTTGGCTCTATAACCTTTTTCGAAAAACGATCGTTTAGCCATTTTACCCTCTAGACAAGACTCACATGGAGGTAAAGAGTTGTCTTCTAACTCATTTAGAAGTTCTCTTTTAACCAATCTCTCAATCCTATTAAGATTAATGTGGCCTAGTCTTAAGTGCCAAAGGTAGGTATTAGGAGAAATCTTTTGTCGTTTATTTTGAGTTTCAGCTGTTTTAAACATCTCGGTATTTAAACGAGCTTTTGTTTCGCTCGGTTTTAACATATATAAGTTGTTTTCTAGTTTTGCAGAACAAATATGAATACCTCTTTTGCAAATGAACACTTCATTGATTTCAAAATATACTTTATACAATTGTTCTAATAAACAAGAGATAGATACTAGATTTCTTTTCATTCCTGGAACAAAAAGTACATTATCTAATATAATGAATCTATCTCCAAAAAACAACTTTAAATTTCCTACTGATCTTGCTGAGACAACCTCTCATGTTCCAACCCTGAGTGTTATCTCGTCGTCCGCAAGCATTCTCCAGGAGCTAGTTTACTGGTAAAAAAAACAAATATGATTAGTGACCCCTGAATCTAGTATCCAAGTTGAGTTATCATACTCTACTAAACATATTTCTACGAGTAAATCATATTTACCTTGTTGTGTCTTTTCGGCTTTCTTCTCTACAAGGTATTTTGGGCAGTTTCTCTTCTAGTGCCCATTTTCGTTGCAATGGAAACGTTTTCCTTTATCTGCTTTTTGAACCTTGCGGTTAGTAGGAATCTTATTTTTCCCTTTACCCTTCTTCTTCATCAAAACTTTTTTAAAAGTTGAAGGTCCAAACTTATTTTTGGAGAACGATCCTCGTAGTAATTTCTTGGAGATGGCAACATGTGCTTCTCCTATTTGTTCCTTGTTCGTTAAGAGGGACTGATAAGTCTGTAGCTCATTGAGAAGAGTAGTCAAGTTATATTCTATTTTGTTCACCACCACATTTGTGCGGAACTGGAAGAAGCTCCTCGGAAGAGACATCATGATAAAACTAACTTGACTCTTCTCATCAATGACAGCTTCATTATCTTCTGCCACATTGAAATGGACCATCATGTCCAGGACATGTTCTGTAACTGAGGTCCCTTCTTTCATACGGCAGTTGTAAATGTATTTTATGGCTTCATGTCTAAGGGAGAAGGACGATTGTTTAAACATCCCTTTTAGAGATTCCATAATCTCTTTAGCAGTACCCATAACATCGTGTTTCTTAGCCAAAACACCAGATATGCTGGCTAGAATGTACACTCGGGCTTTGTCATTTGTCTTTATCCATCTGTCATACGCATCCCGAACTGTTCGGTTTGCATTTGAGCTGGGGGTTGGAGGACATTCCTCAGTTAAAATAAATCTTAAATCATCAATTATAAGTATTGTGTTTAGGTTTGATTTCCAAGTTGCGTAATTGTAGCCGTTTAAGTTCTCAGAAGCGAGTAATTGTACTATTGAGTTTGTCATGCTGTGATATAAAGAAAATTCTATTAGTAATTTAACTTAATCCTGTTTAATCCAATCAGTTTTAGCAAATGTAATAATGTACTAAAAAATTATTAATTTGGAACGATACTTTAGTGAGTTAGAGCAACTGCTACCGAAGGGTAGTCAATCACTCATTTACTAAACCAAGACATTCTTGACTTAAACACTAATTCCAGAATAACTCTTGTTCCTATAGTGTTTTAGTTATCGCTATTTTGGTCAACAATATACTAACTCTTAGTAATTCTTCGCAAGTGTAACCCACCAATTTCAGACCTCAGAGATGGGTCCCAACAACGCTATCGAATGAAAGAGCCAAAGTTGGGAATGGACCTAAGAAATCCTATCCATTTCTGGAGTTTGCGTTGTTTCGACTCCTATGTTACTACCCTTCAAATGGGTAGTTGCTCTAGGGCAACATGCAGGCGGAACATGGGAATCTCACGGTGCAACCTAGTGGTGGAGACCGTAGGACGTGTTGACTTCCTTCTCCCACTTATTTTAGACGGTTGGGTATACTCATTACTTAGGTATATTCTGGCTAATTAAATATAACCTAAGTCTAGGTGATTTTTCCAAAACTTACATCACTCAAGCATGCTCATAAAACTGGGCTAACTAAGCTCAGGTACTGGTTCGATCTCCAGGTAGTAGGTGTTCCGTAAACCGTCAATTTAAGTACCTCCAGTCTTAGACAAGATCGTGCCAGGTGATCTTTCTTTTAAGCACAATTTTACAAGACATCGACCTATTTTAACTATTTAAAATTGATCGTGCTTGGTTCTTAACCCTAAGTGAGTATGCACTTATCTTTATTATAGATTTTAACATCTATCTCGTTTTATGACGTTGAAAATAACCTATAACATGCATCTAACATGCTTTATATAACAATTATATAATCATCCATTCCATGCAATAATATAACAATTTATATCTATCACTCATGGAACCCTAAACCTGCATACTATACATTATAACACTTATAACATACTTGGAATGCATGAAACATGCTTAGCCTATGGTGGGATTTTAAATCTATATGACATACTTTATGCATATACATTTTCTATTTAATTAAAACATACGTTCATAATGCATAATTAATTAAACACACTAAAGTGGGTTGGTTTTGGCATTGTAAAGCAAGCAATTAACTAAATTATTACATTAATAATTAAAAATAACTTGAACCACTCCCGAGGATCACGAAGTGGGTGAACCAACCCTTAAAAACGTTGAACCGGACCCCAACGGCAGAAAAAACACCCGAACCGCCTCTTCCATCTTCTTCGGTTCAGCTTCCTATCTCTTCCATTTTCGATCAATTATAACCTAAAATGGACTCTAATGACTCCATAAAATTTACAGACCTTTCTTCATTCATTACAGCACATACACATTAGGCTTATTACAATAATTGTATCAAATGGATGCATAAAAAAAATGTCAAAACCAAAACCATCCACTTTAGCAACCACAAAATTTCATCCATGAAATGGTACCCACCATGATCAAATTGATGTAAATAAAGTGCCTAAAACTTACTCTGATACCAATTGATGGTGTTAATACAACACAAGTCGAAGCAATTTGGATCTTAGGCACTTTTAGAACATCAATTATAGTAAAATAACTAGCATGTTCATAAGTATTAAAACTTAATGAGTTTGAATACTAACCTTTTGTAGTTCAAATTTCTTTTTCCTCACAAACCGGTTTCGAACCACCACTAGTGTCTTCTCCACTATCCTCCGACCTTAGAACGGGATTGTAGAATCCGGTGAGTGACTAAACTTGGGAGGGATTTTGTATATATGAAGAGAGTGTTTGTGAAAGGTTTTTCTCAAGGTTTTTCACCAAGAAGACCTTTCGAGATTATGTGGCAAGCATGCATGTTTGAGTTAACCAAATTTTGACACTCAAAATTCCACTCAAACTTGTGGGATTTATTTGGCAAGCATGCAAGTTTGGTTAAACCAAATTTTGACACCTCAAAATTTCACTAACATGGATTTTTCGACTTTCTTCATTTTAATTCAACAATTAATTTGAATAATTAATTTCAAATTAAAGAAATATTAAATGATTAATTAAACTATTTAATTAATATTTAATATTAACTCAAAAGCCAATCCCAATCACACATATTTGATTAAAATATTTAAAACTTATTTAAATATCTCAAATTCTCTCTTTTTGTTTAATTTGTAAATAAAACAAAAATGCGGTTAAATATATCGTATATATGTAGCGCCTATTCCCTAATTTGAATTTGAACACTTCGAACTCACTGGTCACACTGTTCTATTGTTTAGTCCGATATGAGCTAGTAGAGGGACCTAATGAACCTATAGATCATGGGCTCCAACGATCCAAGATTAACTAGTTAAACTCATTAACTTTGTTAATCAACAACACTCGTTAACTACTAGGAAACTCCACTATAGCCTAGTAGTTGCACTCCACTCACTATAGATATATTTTTGTCCATTTGATATAACCATGATTAGTAAGTCGATCCTTCACAGGTTGTTCGTAGCTAAAGCTGGGTCAATTAGCCGTTTTACCCCTGAAGTTGCTTCTTGTTCCTTATGTCCCACTGATCCTCCTATGAACAATTAGTTTGTGGTCCAACCAGTAAATCGAATCCCTCTCACGGCAATGAGTGGGTGTGGCCCCTTGTTCAAAACCTAGAGTTAGTACTTAAGGCAACTACCTCTCTTCTATCCCTAAAAGTGGGTAGGAGCGAATTCCATCTTGCACCCCACGTTCCCAGCTATTCACCCAGTCTTACCCTTGAAATAGGAGGCCTATTGAGTCGGCAAACTCGAGCCACTCTCACCCATGCAAATCTAAGGATAATTCTGAATAAACAGGAGTTCATGGTTAGCTCAGGATTAAGATCGAGTTACCTAGGTCATCGAATGAAAAGAAAATCAATCTCAACAGTAAACGACATTATAAAGTGAGAGTGGTTTTCTTCATGGTCCGATCTTATACAATACTCATTGCATAGGATACCCCCACTCATATGTCTCCACATGTACAATTTAGTGATCACATTGTTTATATCATATACAAAAGTGGGTCGCATCCATAGTGTTTCCAGAATAAGGTACTCAGCCTTATCTTTATATTATAGATCATTTTGACTATATACTTGAACTTGATCTACTCTTATGTCTCTACATATAGTGCAAGTAATCATACTATAGCCAGAGTGTTCTTAGTTTATTGGATTTAGATTAATGATTGTAAAATTCACTTTATTTAATAACAATCTTTACTGAATAAACAACAATAATAACTTTATTGAAAATAGAATATGTTTTTGTTTACAAACTATGAGTTTTAGGACATAAAACCCAACACTTTGATGATGCCCTACAGTTGGAGGATACAACCAGGTGGGAGTAAGTCATGAATAATGAGAATAGTTGGATGTTTAGGGTTCATAATTGTGTTGCTATTTCATATACTAAGCCTGAGTAAGTGGCAATAGATGAAACTAGAAAGTATATTATATGAATGACAGACTATCTAAAAGAATTAAGCAAGAAGCAACACGAGAAGATTTTTTATGTAGATAGTCAGAATGCCATATAGTTAACGAAGAACTCAATCTATCATTTAAACACAAAACAACGTCAGAAGACGATATCATTCTACTTATAAGTTATTGAAAGAGGTGATATGTGTTTGGAGAAGATAGAGGGTGCAAATAATCTATGAGCACATATTGTATCTAGGTTATAAAATTGACTATTTTTTAGTGTAAAATATTATTTGTCTTTACACTTTTAGATTTATTTCATTTTTAAATACCACTTTTAATCATTTAAAAATGAATTTTCTATGAAACAAAATCTGGGATCGGTGAAGTGTTCCGCAAGAAACCAGAACGGCGTCGTTTAAGCAAACTCAGGGTGGGGTAGTTTCGCCAATTTGACTCAGCCACCACAAAACCCTCGCTCCCGTGTCCGTCTCCTGTGATCTCCTCCTCAGCCACATTCTTCTCTTCATTTCCTTCCAGTTTTCTCTGCCTGAAAAGCCTTCAACTCCGATCTTCCTTTTCAGTTTTAATCACCTTCCTTGTTAGCTATGATCGTCACCAAGCTTTTCTCACGCGCCTCCCGCAGCATTTGCCGGAGCTCGCTTCTCTCCTCGGCCTCGCAATCCAATCAAACCGCACACTTCTCGCCAATTCTATCCAATCGCTTTCATTGTCTTGCTAACGAATCCATCAATAAGGTACGCCCTAAACACCTTCCACTTACAAGGATTTGTTTTCTGCTATTAGGGTTTAGTTAGGGTTTTGGGTTTTTCTCGAAATTTCCTATGTAAGAGAGGCGTATGAATTTCAATTTCTTCCCCCTTTTTTTATATGAGGTTTTGTAAGACTTTTGTCGCAATTTTTTTGTTATTATATGCTTTTGAACCTCCCGTCTATTTTTGTTCTGTTTCTGGGTATCTTGAATTCGTTATTATTTATGTCAATTTTACTAATGTTCCTTTAATTAGATAGCCTCTAGTTGTGGGTGTGGCTTGGAATTAGTTTACCTTTGTTCTCAGTTTTTTTTCTTTTTTCTTTTTTCCTTTTATTATTGGGAATCCATTGGGATTTATTGCTTAGTTTCTGGTTACTTGTTTGGTCTTCTTAGAGAACGTTAAATAATAAAACTTTCATTCATTGGCCTAATGTGCCCAGGTCTATTCTTTTTCTGCTCAGGAATCTGCGTTATATAATTCATTTTTCCTTCATAAATTCGGATTATCAACGTTTGCATCCCCTGAGACTCCTGATAAGGAAAATGGTGATTCTGTACGAAGTAATGGCAGCTCTTCTGCTGCTGCAGAGCCGACGGCTGAATCTAATGGTCAAACCAAAGAATCAGGTTCATATTTGGATGTTGGTTTTCAATGCCTGCCTTAATTGACAAGTGGTAACAAACTCTGCTTTCTGATTCAGATTCTGAGAGTGATGACAATCTCACCATGGATGATCTGGTGAAAGTTGTGGCTGAGAAGGAAGAGCTTTTGAAATTAAAGCATAAAGAGATTGAACAAATGCAAGATAAAGTTGTTCGCACTTATGCAGAGATGGAGAATATAATGGCCAGGACAAGGCGTGAAGCTGAGAATTCGAAGAAGTTTGCTATTCAGGTATTATTTTTCATTTGGTGTATTTCTTATCCTTGGTATATATATATGTTTTTTTTTTTCATGTTTCAATGACATGGGACAATACATTAATAATGTTCACTTGCAAGATTCTCTCCTGATATTATTTTTGTGTGATTTAGAATTTTGCAAAGGGTTTACTGGACGTTGCAGACAATCTAGGACGAGCTTCATCTGTTGTCAAGGAAAGTTTTTCAAAGATTGATTCAACTAATGACACTGCTGGGGCAGTGCCCCTATTGAAAACCCTTCTTGAAGGTGTTGAAATGACTGAGAAGCAGCTGTCTGAGGTAAAGTTCTCATGTATAAAATGTTATTGAGGTTTGCAGTTAGAACTTTGATATCAGCAAAACTTGTATGGCAAAAGACTTAGTCAGTTGAAACCGTCTTAACTAACATATCATGGTATATCGGCCATTGGCCGTTTCCTTCTAATTTTGGCTCTTCATGACATCCTTGTGCTAATTATGTTTAACTAAATTATGTTACTTACAGGTGTTGAAAAAGTTTGGAGTGGAAATATTTGACCCTACAAATGAGCCATTTGATCCACATAGGCACAATGCAGTTTTTCAAGTACCAGATGGTTCTAAGCCTCCCGGTACTGTTGCTGCTGTATTGAAGGTATGTCTCGTAGTCATGATCATTGTTTTGTGTGTGGTTCTGTTTCTACCATTATTATATTTCAAATTCTTCATATTTATTAGAGTTGCAAATGGAGATTTTATGATGATGAAACTGTAGGCGTAGGCATTAGGCAAGACAAAAGTTTTATTAACAAAGGTAATAAGAAAAGAAAATGGGAACTTCGCAAACATTTTCTTTGACAAATTAATTATTCTGAAGTGCCATTTACAGGCTTAAAGTAAGACGAACAAGCTATGAACATCATTGGCATTGAAGACTAACACTTCAAATCTTAAATGAAATAAATTTTTGAGAAAAGGGAATTGAAGATCTTGATCTTGAGATGCATAAAAGTTGGGAAGCATAGGGGCCTGATACTATGTTCTTGAAATGTCTGGGTCTGGGAAAAATTCTCTAGATACCAGGTTTGAGCCTCTAAATGGAGAACTCATTAAATAAAAAGCTTCTTTGAGCCAGTGCTATTAGGAAAGAATTGGGAATGCTATCAATAGGAAAGAATTGGGAATGCTATTGGGATATCAAGGGTATGTTGGTAATTAGGTAAGGAGTTAGGAGAGTTTATCATAAACTGAGTGGACTTGGGTGGACGAAGATAGGGAATTATTTAGATAGTTTAGGGTTGAGTGAAAATGCCCAAGAGGAGGGTCCAAGTACCACGAAGTACTTGGTTATTTTGTTGTTCTTTTAATTTCAATGTCATTTGAGTTCCACCTGCGCTCTATCATTCTTCTAGAGTTATCTTCGAATTGGCTACGTTTTTTTTTTAACAAACACGATGACATAGTATGAAAACATGGTACTTGAATCTGTACCTTTTTGTCGAAATAGAGGTTGTAGTAGAACTTGCATCAAAAACTATAATAATTGCAAAAGCCTAACTGTGATTTTGTTGTTAATATCCACAGAAAGGATACATGCTTCATGAGCGAGTACTTCGACCTGCTGAAGTCGGTGTTACTAGAGCTGTGGAGAATGAGGACGGAGCATGAAGGGATCGGTTGGAAGGATGGATATCCAACTCAAATTGTTTCCCCTGAAAAGAGTTTTGGTATGCGGAATGTTCTTCGATAGAGAAGATATCTAATCTAGACTTCCTGTTAGATGCAGAGGAAGAGGAAAACAATTCATTGCTTTGATAAACATTTGATTTTGTTGTGTATTTAGAGAGAGAGAGAGAGAGAGTGATATGTGAGGGTATTTCTGTGCTTTCCTGGTATCAGTTCAAATTCAGAACATGTATTCTGAATACCATAAGCTTCATGTGTAAACATATTCTCGAGGCATTTTTCTTTTGGTTAGAAAGTTACCAAAGGGCTTCTTGACGAGGATGAACCAGAGAGATGTCCACATCTTAACAGCCAGGGGCAACCTATAAAGATATGTGTATGCTAGAGATATCTTTATGTTTTTACCTTTTTTTTTTTTTTTTTTTTT